>NC_139017.1:114138408-114738408 GCF_964374135.1 Grampus griseus
CCATCTGTATACCTGCTTTGGAGAAATGTCTATTCAGATGCTTTCCATTTTTAAATATTGTGATATTTGCCTTTCTATTATTGAGTTGCAATCCTTTGTATATTCTAGATACCTTATCAGATGTTTTATTTTCAAAATTTTTCTCCCATTCTGTGTATTGCCTTTTCACTTACTTGAAGGTGCCTTTTGAACCACAAGATTTTAATTTTGATTTAAATTAAAATTTAATTTGATGATGTCCAATTTATATTTTTCCTGTGTTACTTGTGCTTTTGGTGTCATATCTAAGAATTCCTTGTCTAATCCAAGGTCATGAAGAATTATACCTATGTTTTCTTTTAAGAATTTGATACTTTTAGCTCTCACATTTAGGGTTTTTTTATGTATTTTGAGTAAATTTTTGTATATAACATAAGATAGGTATACGACTTAATTCTTTTGCATGTGGATGTACAGTTGTCCCAGCACCACTTATTGAAAATACTATTCATTTCCAAAATTTTTATCTTAGTGTAAAAATAACTAGATTTGCAGGAATTTAAGCAGCAATTTTTATCCCCATTTTACTTAACAAGCATTAACTAATCACTTACTTTATTTGTTTTGCTTTGAAATATACACTAGGAATCATTAGAGTCCCTCTCTTGGGCAATTATAATCCAATTAGTTCCTATATGAATGATTAGGCCTAAATAAAATAACACTTTCTACACCACACATTATAAGTTTCTGCTCTTCTTGTTTTCTATCTTCCTCTCTCTTTCTCTCCTGTGCATTTATGTGTGTGTTGAAATTGAAGACATCGTTATAGGTATATATATATATATATATATATATATATATAAATTTAGAAATAGATGATAATGTGTACATATATACCATATTAATTCTACATCAATAAATTCAACTCCATCACCAAAAATCTTCCACTTTCATACCATTTTGCTTTTCTCTTCCTAATGACTTGAAAGATTGACTTCATTTGAATGTGAATAACAAGCTCTTTGGTGTTTATTGGTTCTTCTATTTTATCATTTCTCTTCCTATTCTGGTGTCTTAAGTGCCTTCTTTTCTATTTCTTGTTAAGATATTTTTGTACTGAGGAATAGACAGAGAACATTTTCTATTTTTCATGAACAACCCCCCAAAATCTTTAGCATTCACGAAAGCTACTCAAACTGTCAGGTGCAATTATTTCTGTGAAATTAGGAATACTGAAACTGACCTCTACAATATTTTATTGTATCTGGCTCCATATCTAACTTTGAGCTGATTAGGATAGGTGAGATACTTGACATTATAAATACAAGGTTGAATTTGCAATTGTTATATTCTTTTATTGTTTTTCACACCATCTTCAAAGTATTCTGGGCACTTGTGGCTTTATAGAAGTAGTAGCAATAAAAAATAAGTAGGATGGATAAGGACACTCCCAGAACACTGGTACAAACTGCTCTGAGCACTAATAACCACGTATTTAAATTCCCATCTTCAGCTCTCGCAGATTGGTTTGGTCAATGCCTTGCAGTTTTTATGGAGGCATCTATGTGATTTCCTGGAAAACATAAAAGTATTTTCCTGGAAAATATAAAAGTCTTTGCCTAGATCAGCAGCTGCTGGTTGTGTGGTGTATCTGCCTCTAACAGCAGCTTTCATGAATGCAAAAGCAATCCCCACTGGAGATCTAAAATGCTAAATCAATTTCTGTTTTAAAGTCTAAACCAAAGTAACTGATGTTTGATGTTGCAGTTAAGAATTTTTAATTTTTGTAAAGCTCCTGGGGATTCTCTGAGAAAAATCACTCAGAACATAAGTGTAATTTATTGTCTTCATTGCATTAAGTCAACTCTACATTCATTTGGCTTAAAGAGAAAGATACTCCCTTAATGGTATATTTATTCATCATTCCTGAGCAAATATGTGCTTTGAAATAATATTTGCCCATATTACAGAATAGTTTCCATTCAACCCAATGGGAGAGAGAAACTAGATGAACATTATCAAAAATGCTAATGCTACCTGAGAAGTCAACTGGGTTTTTCAAGTATATTGATCAAGTAGAGTGGACTCTTATCAAAATCAAACAAATGCATTCTTGTTCTGCATTCATTCTTCTTTAGCCTTTCATGGAGTTTCCAAAGAACAATACACATAGAACGAGAGTTTTGAGCACAACTGAAGCTTTCTTACATTACTCTCACTCTTGAAACCATGGACATGGAAGGAAAAATAGTAGGAAAATTCCACTAGACATGTGAAAAGGTGATTCTGGCATTTCAAGAAAAATAAAGTCTACTGGAAAATTATCTAAGAATATTTTTCTTGAATTGACTTTAATGTAGTATTAAGAACACTTCTTCCATTTTTTGCAGCTACAATTGAAATTTACATTCCTTTCCATTTAACCATACCTTAGAAGAGACCAAAATATGGATGTATGGATGCATGCGTGGTAAGCACTCCAAGGTCCTATGCTTGGTAATTATGAGAATGAGCTTTGAGGTCAGTAAAGTTTTAGCTATTATGAATAATAGTGCAATGAACATTCATGTCCACTTTTTTGTTGTCTGTCAACAATATTTACAGGATATGCAACCTTAGAAAATTACTTTGACAATTTCTCCACATCTACAAAAGAGGTATCCTAATAATACAGACTTCTTAGGTTTGCTTTGAATATGAAATGAGACAATGGATGTATAATAACACAGCATAATGCCTAGCATAATTTTAGGTTCACAGTAAAGTGATATCTTTAATTATAGCTGTTATTGGTGGCTAAAAAAGCTCATAGGAAATTTTGAGCTTTTTAAGGTGAGACAAAGAAGAATCAAATACAGCAGCTTTGCACACTGAAGGGTAAGAAAAACCACTAATGTTTTTCTCCCATCCTTCATGAGTTTGTGTAAGATCTATAACCACTATGTGACTCCATAAAAAGAAAATGTCTGTCATACTACAATACTGTTTAAAAAGTTCAAAAGAAAAAGGGCAAATAATGTGCCCAACAAAAATAAAATGTTTTCATTTTTAGTTAGTTAATTAGTTATACACTAAATTGTTGTCTTCAAAAGCCTTCAAATGCAAAAGGCATGTTTGCACACTTTCAGAGATTCAGAGAATGGATGACTGGTTTCCTTTAAACAGATTTAAATTGTACCTAGCTTCTGCAAGTCATGCACATGTATTGATTTAATAATTAAATGCCATATTCTCATTCCCTTTTCTACTCATGCATTTTTCCTCAGGCAGTGAATATGAATGTTGAAGAATTTGAGTCTAGACTTCAGTGGGTAGTCAAAGTTGCTAAAAAGAAATGTATATCATGCCAAAACAAATCTAAAAGCATTTGCAATTCTTGCAATCTCAAGTTTAGCAAGGCACACAATCCTCTTTGGATTCTTAAAATGTCACAAAGGTTTGTAAAAGACAAAGGTGTGTTTCTTATTTTTCTCCCATTGTCTTAGTACTTGTTGATATTTTTCTCATAGAGAAGATGTTCAAATCCAGAGAGAATGTTTCCATTCTCTCATTTTAAAGATGAAATTGAAAAACCAAGAATTAAAAGAAATCACTGTCAATGCATATATATTTGATTCAAAGACCATCTTCTAGGGAAAAATAAATGCATGGTGTTAGTAAAAGATGATAATTTATTTACTATACCTACACATACCTTTCTGGATATAATGTACATATTTCTAAATTTTATTTGATTAAAATTGTAAATATACATAAATATTTATAAATTTCAAAGGAATACATATAGTATACAATATGATATTATATGTCATACATTATATAATTTATATAAGATAAATATATATTATTTCTAGGTATAAAGGCATATATGGCTAAAATCTATTCCAACATAAATATTCTTAGTAACAATAGGATATAATATACTTAAATTTCACCCAAATATTTCCAGATCTTTAGGTTTGTATCATATTCCAGGAATATAAATAAATCCACACTTAAAAAATAAACAAACAAAAAACCAAACAAAAACCACCTCATTCTAGCCTCTATCCAATATGTCTTAAACAAAATTAAGGAGGACCTTCAAGATGGTGGAAGAGTAAGACGTGGAGGCCTTCCTCCCCAAAAATACATCAGAAATACATCTACACGTGGAACAACTCCTACAGAACACCTACTGAATGCTGGCAGAAGACCTCAGACCTCCCAAAAGGCAAGAAACTCCCCACGTACCTGTGTAGAGCAAAAGAAAAAAGAATAAACAGAGAAAAAAGGATAGGGACGGGACCTGCACCATGGGAGGGAGCTGTGAAGGAGGAAAGGTTTCCACACACTAGGAAGTCCCTTCATGAGCAGAGACTGCGGGTGGCAGAGGGGGGAAGCTCCAGAGCCACGGAGGAGAGCGCAGCAACAGGGGTGTGGAGGGCAAAGCAAAGAGATTCCCACACAGAGGATCGGTGCCGACCAGCACTCACCAGCCCAAGAGACCTGTCTGCTCACCCACCGGGGCAGGCAGGGGCTGGGAGATGAGGCAAGGGCTTCAGTCGGATCCCAGGGAGAGGACTGGGGTTGGCTGTGTGAACACAGCCTGAAGGGGGCTAGTGTGCCATGGCTACCCAGGAGGGGTTCTGGGAAAAAGTCTGGAGCTGCCTAAGAGGCAAGAGGCCATTGTTTCGGGGTGCGTGATGAGAGGGGATTAAGAGTGCCACTTAAACAAGCTCCAAAAACGGGCATGAGCCATGGCTATCAGCACAGACCCCAGAGACGGGCATGAGATGCTAAGGCTTCTACTCCCGCCACCAAGAAGCCTGTGTGCAAGCACAGGTCATTCTCCTCACCTACCCTCCCGGGAGCCTGTGCGGCCCACCACTGCCAGGGTCCCATGATCCAGGGACAACTTTTCCGGGAGAACACACGGCACACCTCAGGCTAGTGCAACGTCACCTGGCCTCTGCCACCGCAGGCTTGGCCCACACTCCGTACCCATCCCTTCCCATGGCCTGAGTGAGCCAGAGCCCCTGAATCAGCTGCTCCTTTAAACCTGTCCTCTCTGTGTGGGTAACAGACGCCATCAGGCAACCTACACGCAGAGGTGGGTCCAAATCCAAAGCTGAACCCCGGGAGCTGTGCGAACAAAGAAGAGAAAGGAAAATCTCTCCAGCAGCCTCAGGAACAATGGATTAAATCTCCACAATCAACTTGATGTACCCTGCATCTGTGGAATACCTGAATAGACAACGAATCACCCCAAATTGAGGAGGTGGACTTTGAGAGCAACGATATATACATTTTTCCCTTTCTCTCTTTCTGTGAGTGTGTACGTGCATGCTTCTGTGTGTGATTTTGTCTGTATAGCTTTACTTTACCATTTGTCCTGTGTTCTTTTTTTTCTTTATTAAAATTTTTTTCTTAACAATTATTTTTTGTATTAATAACTTTATTTTATTTTATTTTATCTTCTTTGTTTCTTTTTTTTTTTCTCATTTTTATTCTGAGCCGTGTGGAAGACAGGCTCTTGGTGCTCCAACCAGGCGTCAGGGCTGTGCCACTGAGGTGGGAGAGCCAAGTTCAGGACATTGGTCCACCAGACACCTCCCAGCTCCATGTAATATCAAATGGCAAAACTCTTCCAGAGATCTCCATCTCAACACAAAGACCCAGCTCCACTCAATGACCAGCAATCTACAGTACAGAATACCTTATGCCAAACAACTAGCAAGACAGGAAGACAACCCCATCCATTAGCATAGAGGCTGCCTAAAATCATAATAAGATGACAGACACCCCAAAACACACCACCAGATGTGAACCTGCCCTCCAGAAAGACAAGATGCAGCCTCATCCACCAGAACACAGGCACTAGTCCCCTCCACCAGGAAACCTACACAACCCACTGAACCAAACATAGTCCCTGGAGAGAGACACCCAAAACAACAGAAACTATGAATATGCAGCCTGTGAAAAGGAGATCCAAAACACAGTAAGGTAAGCAAAATGAGAAGACAGACAAACAAAAAGCAGATGAAGGAGCAGTGCAAAACCCCACCAGACCTAAGAAATGAAGAGGAAATAGGCAGTCTACCTGAAAAAGAATTTATAATAATGATAGTATAGATGATTCAAAATCTTGAAAATAGAAAGAAGAAAATACAAGAAACATTTAACAAGGACCTCGAAGAACTAAAGATCAAACAAACAGCGATAAACAACACAATAAATGAAATTAAAAATTCTCTAGAAGGGATCAATAGCAGAATAACTGAGGCAGAAGAACGGATAAGTGACTTGGAAGATAAAATTGTTGAAATAACTACTGCAGAGCAGAATAAAGAAAAAAGAATGAAAAGAATTGAGGAACTCTCAGAGACCTCTGGGACAACATTAAATGGACCAACATTTGAATTATAGGGGTCTCAGAAGAAGAGAAAAAGAAAGGGACTGGGAAAATATTTGAAGAGATTATAGTTGAAAACTTCCCTAATATGGGAAAGGAAATAGTTGATCAAGTCCAGGAAGCACAGAGAGTCCCATACAGGATAAATCCAAGGAGAAACATGCCAAGATACATATTAATCAAACTATCAAAAATTAACTACAAAGAACAAATAATAAAAGCAGTAAGGGAAAAACAACAAATAAAACATAAGAGAATCCCCATAAGGTTAACAGCTGATCTTTCAGCAGACACTCTGCAAGCCAGAAGGCAGTGGCAGGACATATTTAAAATGATGAAGGAGAAAAGCTACAACCAAGATTACTCTACCCAGCAAGGATCTCATTCAGATTTGATGGAGAAATTAAAAGCTTTACAGACAAGCAAAAGCTAAGAGAATCCAGCACCACCAATCCAGATTTACAACAAATGCTAAAGTAACTTCTCTAGGCAGGAAACACAAGAGAAGGAAAAGACCTACAATAATAAACCCAAAACAATTAAGAAAATGGTAATACAAACACACATATCGATAATTATCTTAAATGTAAATGGTTTAAATGTTCTAACCAAAAGACATAGACCGGCTGAATGGATACAAAAACAAGACCCGTATATATGCTGTCTACAAGAGACCCACTTCAGACCTAGGGACACATACAGACTGAAAGTGAGGGGATGGAAAAAGATATTTCATGCAAATGGAAATCAAAAGAAAGCAGGGGTAGCAATTCTTATAGCAGACAAAATAGATCTTAAAAAAAAGACTATAACAAGAGACAAAGAAGGACACTACATAATGATCAAGGGATCAATCCAAGAAGAAGATATAACAATTGTAAATATTTATACACCCAACATAGCAACACCTCAATACATAAGGCAAATACTAACAGCCATAAAACGGAAATTGACAGTAACGCAATCATCGTAGGGAAATTTTAACACCCCACTTTCACCAATGGACAGATCATCCAAAAAGAAAATAAATAAGAAAACACAAGCTTTAAATGGTACATTAAACAAGATGAAGTTAATTGATATTTATAGGACATTTCATCCAAAAACAACAGAATACACTCTCTTCTCAAGTGCTCATGGAACATTCTCCAGGATAGATCATATCTTGGGTCACAAATCAAGCCTTGGTAAATTTAAGAAAATTGAAATCATATCAAATATCTTTTCCAACCAAAATGCTATGAGACTAGATATCAATTACAGGAAAAAACGTGTAAGAAATACAAGCACATGGAGGCTAAGCAACACACTAGTTAATAACCAAGAGATCACTGAAGAAATCAAAGAGGAAATCAAAAAATACCTAGAAACAAATGACAATGAAAACAAGATGACCCAAAACATATGGGTTGCAGCTAAAGCAGTTCTAAGAGTGAAGTTTATAGCAATACAATCCTACCTTAAGAAATAAGAAACATCTCAAATTAACCACCTAAACTTACACCTAAAGCAGTTAGAGAAAGAAGAACAAAACTCTTCAAAGTTAGCAGAAGGAAAGAAATCGTAAAGATCAGATCAGAAATAAATGAAAAATAAATGAAGGAAATGATAGCAAAGATCATTAAAACTAAAAGCTGTTTCTTTGAGAAGATAAACAAAATTGATTAGCAAGACTTATCAAGAAAATAAGGGAGAAGACTCAAATCAATAGAATTAGAAATGAAAAAGAAGTAACAACCAACACTGCAGAAATACAAAGGATCGCAAGAGATTACTACAAGCAACTCTATGCCAAAAAATGGACAACCTGAAAAAAATGGACAAATTCTCAGGAATGCACAACCTTCCCTGACTGAACCAGAAAGAATAAGAAAATGTGAACAGACCAATCACAAGCACTGAAATTGAAACTGTAATTAAACATCTTCCAACAAACAAAAGCCCAGGACCAGATGGCTTCACAGGTGAATTCTATCAAACATTTAGGGAAGAGCTAATACCTATCCTTCTCAAACTCTTCCAAAATATAGCAGAGGGAGGAACAGTCTCAAACTCATTCGATGAGGCCACCAACACTCTGATACTAAAACCAGACAAAGATGTCACAAGGAAAGAAAACTACAGGCCAATATCGTTGATGTACATAGATACAAAACTCCTCAACAAACTCCTAGCAAATAGAATCCAACAGCACATTAAAAGAATCATACACCATGATCAAGTGGGATTTATCCCAGGAATGCAAGGATTCTTCAATATACGCAAATCAATCGTGAAACACCATATTAACAAATTGAAGGAGAAAAATCATATGATCATCTCAATAGATGCAGAGAAAGCTTTCGACAAAATTCAACACCAATTTATGATAAAAACCCTCCAGAAAGTAGACATAGATGGAACTTTCTTCAAGATAATAAAAACCATATATGACAAACCCACAGCCAACATCATCCTCAATGGTGAAAAACTGAAACCATTTCCACTAAGATCAGGAACAAGACAAGTTTGCCCACTCCCACCACTCTTATTCAACATAGTTTTGGAAGTTTTAGCCACAGCAATCAGAGAACAAAATGAAATAAAAGGAGTCCAAATTGGAAAAGAAGAGGTAAAGCTGTCACTCTTTGCAGATGACATGATACTATACACAGAGAGTCCTAAAGATGTTATCAGAAAACTACTAGAGCTAATCAATGAATTTGGTAAAGTAGCAGGATACAAAATTAATGCACAGAAATCTCTGGCATTCCTATACAATAATGATGAAAAATCTGAAACTGAAATTAAGAAAACACTCTCATTTACCATTGCAACCAAAAGAAGAAAATGTCTCGGAATAAACTTACCTAAGGAGACAAAAGACCTGTATGCAGAAAATTATGAGATACTGATGAAAGAAATTAAAGATGATACAAATAGATGGAGAGATATACCATGTTCTTGGATTGGAAGAATCAACATTGTGACAATGACTCTACTACCCAAAGCAATCTACAGATTCAATGCAATCCCTATCAAACTACCACTGGCATTTTTCACAGCAGTAGAACAAAAAATTTCACAATTTGTATGGAAATACAAAAGACCCCAAATAGCCAAAGCAATCTTGAGAACGAAAAATGGAGCTGGAGTAATCAGCCTCCCTGACTTCAGACTATACTACAAAGCTACAGTAATCAAGACAGTTTGGTACTGGCAGAAAAACAGAAATATTGATCAATGGAACAGGATAGAAAGCCCAGAGATAACCCCACACACATATGGTCACCTTATCTTTGATAAAGGAGGCAAGAATATACAGTGGAGAAAAGACAGCCTCTTCGATATGTGTTGCTGGGAAAACCGGACAGCTACACGCAAAAGAATGAAATTAGAACATTCCCTAACACCGTGCACACAAGTAAACTCAAAATGGATTAAAGACCTAAATGTAAGGCCAGACACCATCAAACTCTTTGAGGAAAACATAGGAAGAACACTCTGTGACATAAATCACAGCAAGATCCTTTTTGACCCACCTCCTAGAGAAATGGAAATAAAAACAAAAATAAACAAATGGGACCTAATGAATCTTAAAAACTTTTGCACAGCAAAGGAAACCATAAACAAGTAGAAAGGACAACTCTTAGATTGGGAGAAAATATTTGCAAATGAAGCAACTGACAAAGATTAATCTGCAAAACATACAAGAAACTCATGTAGCTTAACATCAAAAATCAAACAACCCAATCCAAAAATGGAAAGAAGACCTAAATAGACATTTCTCCAAAGACTATATACAGATTGCCAACATACACATGAAAGAATGTTCAATATCATTAATCATTAGAGAAATTCAAATCAAAATTAAAATGAGATATCATCTCACACTGGTCAGAATTGCCATCATCAGAAAATCTACAAACTGTAAATGCTGGAGAGGGTGTGGAGAAAAGCGAACCCTCTTGCACTCCTGGTGGGAATGTAAATTGATACAGCCACTATGGAGAACAGTATGGAGGTTCCTTAAAAAACTAAAAATAGAACTACCATACAACCCAGCAATCCCACTACTGGGCATATACCCTGAGAAAACCATAATTCAAAAAGAGTCATGTACCAAAATGTTCATTGCAGTTCTGTTTACAATTGCCAGGACATGGAAGCAACCTAAGTGTCCATCAACAGATGAATGGATAAAGAAGATGTGGCACATATATACAATGGATTATTACTCAGCCATAAAAAGAAACAAAACTGAGTTTTTTTCTTGTTTTTCTTTTTTTGTTTTATTTGCAGTATGCGGGCCTCTTACTGTTGTGGCCTCTTCCATTGTGGAGCACAGGCTCCGGACGCGCCGGCCCAGCGGCCATGGATCACGGGCCCAGCCGCTCCACCGCATGTGGGATCCTCCCGGACCGGGCCACGAACCCGTGTCCCCTAAATTGGCAGGCGGATTCTCAACGACTGCGCCACCAGGGAAGCCCCAAAACTGAGTTATTTGTAGTGAGGTGGATGAACCTGGAGACTGTCATACAGAGTGAAGTAAGTCTGAAAGAGAAAAACAAATACCGTATGCTAACACATATATATGGAATCTAAAAAAGAAAAAAGAAAATTATCTGAAGAACCTAGGGGCAAGACGGGAATAAAGATGCAGATCTACTAGAGAACGGACTTGAGGATACGGGGAGGGGGAAGGGTAAGCTGTGATAAAGTGAGAGAGTGGCATGGACATATATGCACTACCAAACGTAAAATAGATAGCTAGTGGGAAGCAGCCGCAGAGCACAGGGAGATCAGCTCGGTGCTTTGTGACCACCTAGAGCAGTGGGATAGGAAGGGTGGGAGGGAGGGAGATGCAAAAGGGAAGAGATATGGGGACATATGTAAATGCATAACTGATTCACTTTGTTTTAAAGCAGAAACTAACACACCATTGTAAAGCTATTATACCCCAATAAAGATGTTAAAAGAAAATTAAAAGAGGCCAGAAAAACATGAACATAATGCCATTCTCTCCTTCATCTCCATTCCTTCCATTCATCCCTTAGTCACCCCTTCTCCAACAGCTGACAATCCCAACACTACCCAACTACTAAACCAAAGGATTCAGTAACATATTATGGAAGAAAATACATATGAAGGAAAAGGAAGTGGCCACAAGCAGTGTCTGTGCCTCAGCAGTGGTCAAAAATGGCCCATTACTCTGATAAATAAAATGAATAATTATTTATACATCTACACTGTAACCAGAAATATAAGGTGTGAGTTATATCTTGGCACCTACATAAGAAGAAAGACTTAAATTTTTGTGACATCCACGCCTTTTCCAAAATATCATCATTTCAATGAACTCACTGAACATATCCTGATGAATTAGAAGTCAAGTTTGATTGGTTGAAAGAGCAAGAACAGTCAGAGAGTAAAAAATTCTTGGGAACTAAGAGTACAGCCAAAATGAAAGAGGGAATCTTGAACTGGGTCGCAACGCATTTTAATGGGAATGGGTCTGGATATAGGATTAGAAGACCAGGGTTTAAATCTCAGCCTAGACACTTACTAACTGTGCAGCTTTAGAGAAATCATTCAATACTCAGCAATGAAGGGTGCAAAGATGACTACAATACACCTTTCAAATAGGTAGAGACAATTGTGAATAAATCGTTATACTTATGTGAGAAAAATGCTTCAAGAGGGATAAGAATAGTAATTTAGAAATATGGAGGAGAAAACAACAAACGCTCTTTGAGAATTTGTTATGACTTCACAAAGTAAAAATTTAAAGGGTAAGCAGTGGTGAGAAACAGAAAAGTCATTCAGGTCCGATAGAACTACAGGCATACCTTGAAGATATTGTGGGCTTGGTTCGAGAGCATCGCAATAAAGCAAGTAACACAATTTATTTGGTTTCCCAGTGCATGTAAGACTATACTCTAGTCTATTTAGTGTAAAATAGCATTATGTCTGAAAAAAATGTATGTACCTTAATTAAAAAATACTTTATTGCTAAAATTACTAACCATCATCTGAACCTTCAACGAGGAGTCATAAACTTTTCACTGGTGGAGGGTCTTGCCTTGATGTTGATGGTTGCTGACTGCAGGGTGATAGTTGCTAAAGACTGGGATGGCTGTGACAATTTCTTAAAATAAGACAACAATGAAGTTTATGGCATCCCCTGACTTTTCCTTCATAAATGATTTCTCTGTAGCATATGATGATATTTGATAGCATTCTACCCACAGTAGAACTTCTTTCAAAATCGGAGTCAATCCTCTCAAACCCTGCCACTGCTTTATCACCTAAGTTTATATAATATTCTAAATCTTTTGTTGTCATTTCAACAATCTACACAGCATCTTCACCAGGTGTGGCTTCCACTCCTGGTGAAGAAACCACTTTGTTTTTGCTATCCATAAGAAGTAACTCCTCATGAAATTGCAGTAATTCAGTCACATCTTCAGCCTCCACTTCTAATTCTAGTTCTCTTGCTATTTCTGCCACATCAGCAATTACTTCTTCCACTGAAGTCTTGAACCCCTCAAAGTCATGCATGAGGTTTGGAATCAACTTCTTCCAAACTCCTGTAAATGTTGATATTTTGACCTCTTCCCATGAATCATGAATGTTCTTAGTGGCATCTAGAATGGTGAATCCTTTCCAGAAGGTTTTCAATTGACTTTGCCCAGATCCATCAGAGGAATCATTATCTATGAAAGCCATAATCTTATGAAATATACTTCTTACATAAGACTTGAAAGTCGAAATTACTTTTTGGTCCATTGGCTTCAGAATGGAAGCTGTGTTAATAGGCATAAAAATAACACTAATATCATTGCACATCTCCGCTGGAGCTCTTGGGTGACCAGGTGCATTGTCAATGAGCAGTAATGTTTTGAAAGGTATCTTTTTTCCTGAGCTGTAGGTCTCAACAGTGGGCCTAAAATATTTAGTAAACCAGTGTGATAAATACATGTGCTGTCATCCACACTTTGTTGTCCCACTTATAGAGCACAGGCAGAATAGATTTAGCATAATTCTTAAGGGCCTAGGATTTTCTGAATGGTAAATGAACATTGGCTTCAACTTAAAGTCACCAGGTGCCTTAGCTCCTAATAAAAGTCAGCTTGTCCTTTGAAGCTTTGAAGCAAGGCATTGACTTCTCCTCTCTAACTATGAAAGTCCTAGAGGCCATCTTTTTCCAACTTAAGATTATTTCATCTACAGTGAAAAATTTGTTCTTTAGTGTAGCTGCCTTCCTTCATTATCTGAGCTAAATCTTCTGGATAATTTCCTGCAGCCTCTACATCAGCATGTGCTGCTTCACGGTGGCACTTTTATGTTATGGAGATGGCTTCTTTTCTTAAAGAACCAATCTCTAATAGCTTCAAACTTTTCTTCTGCATATTCCTCATCTCTCTCAGCCTTCACAGAAATTGAAGAGGGTTCGTCTTTCTCTGGATTAGGCTTTGGCTTAAGGGGATTTGATCAGCATCAAACTTTGACTGTTGGGGCTGGTTTGATCTTGTATCCAGACCACTAAATCTTTCTCCATATCAGCAATAAGACTGTTTCTCTTTTACAACATTCTTGTGTTCACTGGAGTAGCACTTTAATTTCCTTCAAGAAGTTTTCCTTTCCACTGACAACTGTTTGGTGCAAGAGGCCTAGCTTTCAGCTTATCTTGGCTGTCACTGTGCCTTCCTCACTAATCTTAATCATTTCTAGCTTTGGTTTAAAGAAGTTTTCCTTTCCACTGACAACTGTTTGGTGCAAGAGGCCTAGCTTTCAGCTTATCTTGGCTGTCACCATGCCTTCCTCACTAATCTTAATCATTTCTAGCTTTGGTTTAAAGTGAAAGACAAGCAATTTTTTCTTTCACTTAAACACTTAGGGACAACAAGTCCTACTGTATAGCACAGAGAACTATATTCAAATCCTATGATAAACTATAATGGAAAAAATACTAAAAAAAGAATATATATATATGTATATACACACACATATATATGTATAACTGAATCACTTTGCTGTACAGCAGAAATTAACACAACATTGTAAATCAACTTCAATTAAAAAAATTAAAAAACATACTTAGAAGCCATCGGAGGGTTTATTAATTGGCCTTATTTCAATATTGTTGTATCTCAGGGAATAGGGAGGCCTGAGGAGAGGGAGAGAGACAGGAAAACAGTGGGTCAGTCAAAACACACACAACATTTATGGATTAAGCTTGCTGTCTTATATGAGCAAATCTCTTGGTGCACCAAAACAACTACAATAGTAACATCAAAGATCACTGATCACAGATCACCATAACAAATATAAGAATAACAAAAAATTTGAAGCATTGTATTACCAAAGTGTGGCACAGAGACATGAAGTGCACAAATGCTGTTGCACAATGGTGCCAATAGAATTGCTCAACCCAGGGTGGCCATAAACCTTCAATTTGTAAAAAATGCAACATTTATTGTGAAGCACAATAAAGGGAAGCACAATAAAATGAGGTCTGTGTATACATGTAAAAGCATAAAGCAGTAAATAACACGATAAGAAAAGGAGTGTGAAAGGTCAGTGGGTGTGGAGGGAACTGTTTATGGGTTAGTGAAGGATATGGACTCAGAAACCTGGGAAAACCTGGATTCTAGAGGGCTTTGCCTGACGTGCATTAGACTTTGGACTCTATCTTGTGGGCACACCAAGTCATATGAAAGGTCTTTTAGTAGAGAAATTATACAGTTAAATGTGTAAGTTTGAGAAGATAACCTTAGCAACACTTGTAAAATTAGATGGGAGGCCATTTCTGATAGCCTAGGCAAGACATGTGAGGCATGTAAGGGACTTGCCTAAGACAGGCCCTGTGTGATGGGACAATAGTAGCCAAATTCCAGAAATGTCTGTGGGCTGAAATCAACAAGCTTTGATAACTACTTAGAAGTTTGGGTTAAGGGGTTAGAGAAAAGGAAGTCTAGAATTACATTGGTGTTTAGTTTTGTTTTGTGTTTCCAGCTTGGAATACAGAGTGAATGGTGATGGTTCTTAAGAAAAATGTTATAAACATGCAAAAAATTATCAAATTTGTGTCCAAATTATTGATATAAGTTTTGACTTATTGAATCTGGTCACCAGATAGATTTGAAAATATAATTTTTGAACGTAAAATATGGTCAGGGTTGCTTATAAAATTTCAGTAGTCAGCAGCTTTAGAAATGGTAACTGAGGCTATGGCAGAAGGCTAAGATCTCTGAGGAAGAATGCATAAGACAAAAATTTGAGGGAATAAAATCAAAGGAATACCAACATTTAAAGGACAGGTAGAGGAAGGGGAAAGCCAGTTAGGAGCTAATTGTAGGCAAGAGGCCAAAAAGAAGAGATGTTTCTAGTAGGAGACAATGGTCAATAGAGCAAGTAGTGTAGAGATCAAGTCAGTTGAGGGTGCCCAAGAGATTGTGTGGGAGAAATATATCCCCAAAATAATGCTAGATACAGATTAAAAAATGCACTAAATTAGAAATGTGTCATTTTGTTTGAAATCAGCCCTAATGATTCTATATATGTTACAAGTCATATTAAACATGATCTCAGGAATCAGAGAAGTGTGTTATCTCTAGAATACTAAGCACTGTGTCAATTTTTTATAAACATTCTTAGTGTCTTTATATGTTAGAGTTCTCGTATTGATGAGGTAACAAATCAATATAATCTACCTCAATTTTATGCACCATTTTTTTCAGTTTCTTGGGAAAATATAATTACTAGCCATTAATTATCAATTTACTGGTGCCATTTTTAACATTAATATTGGAATATTTAGCAGTCCTGAAATGTAAACAAAATGGGGATAAAATGTTAGCCATAATGCTAACCACTTCCATGAAATCCTATTTTGGTGAAAGACTCAAACATTAGCACTTGAGTTTTCTGTACAAAAGCATTTCCACTGTGGCAGAGATGAGATTTAAAAAAAAAAAAACTAACAGAATTCCCCATAAAACAGCTTAGAAGTGTTCTTATTTGTGAAAAAAAATAAGTCAGAGTATGGATTCCACAGCATAAAAGAAACCTCATATTTCTCTGCATTTAGTATTAAATGTTTGAACATATGATCTCTATATTCATATGTATATTCACTGCTACATATCGAGTAGAAACATGTTCAAAATAATTCTTTGCATCTTAACTTTAAAATCCGGCTTTGCTTAAATTTTATCACAAGTTGAAGATATTTTACGTACAAATTGAATCAGAATGTAGAAAATACAACTATGTATAGTACATGGTGAAGCTACCTAAGTAGATAATGCATTTTTATTCCACGGCTTTGTTCTCTCCTTATTTGGGAAAACTGTATAATCATTCAGGAGTGTAGCTATTTCCTGATGAATATACACATAATGCCCTCAACTTTCTGCATTGCCTCTGGAAATGTGCCATCAGGGTGCCTTGGAAACACACCACTGCTAGTTTGTCTGTGGTTTACTGGGAAGCTTTGAGGTTTAACTTTGATCTCTTTCCTCACACACCGAGATTTTCTCCTCACTCCACTAGCCCAGACAGAATTTCTACCCTTGATCGCTAAGGAAATCTTAAACATACTCTTGACACCAGAATCAGTGGTAAAGTTTCCCTCTTAACCATAGCCTGTTTACTCTTCAGTTTCTGTGTTGTCCTTTGTTCGTCTAGACTCAAAAGTGGCAAGTGGCTTATTTAAACTTTCTAACTCAGGAAGAGTTTCTCATTTAGTTTACTTGTTTCCTGCCTTGACTAAAGTGTGTTGAGGTTCCATTTTTGTTTCCTCAACTCTTTAAATTCCTCTCTTTGACCTGTCAGAGAATTTGTAACAATGTTTGACCACGGGGTGAACTCTACTTAAAGTGGCTTCATATCTTTGCAGCGCTTTCATGCATCCCTTTTTTTATTCTGCTTCTCTTCCAAGGCACTGTACACCTCAGATATTGAAGTTTTGTTTTGTTTTGTTTTACCATTTAACCCGTTACTATCAGACTGAATCTCAGAAATGAATCTCCCATCAGTAACTTGTAGCTTCATATGCCAATGATATAACATATACTTCAGCTAGAGATATTTTTAATTGAGCCTTAATTTTCACAGGTGGAAAGAAAGGAAGGGTTTATTTGACATAAAACATAATAAATTAACAAACTAATGGCACTTTTGGAAGAGACTGCTTCTTTAGATCTTGCCAGCCTGTAGAATCATTTTCCTTTTGTCATCTAATAAAAAGAAGCAGGCCATGTACAAAGGAAGAAGATAGTTATTAATCTACCTCAGAGTCAGTCTTTTATGATAAAGAATGTGAAACATATAACTAATACTTTCATGGCACTTTAACCACTACAAAGAACTATCAAGATATTATCTGACTGTTAGTTCCTCACATCGAAAAAAAGTGTGTTAAATGTTATCATTTTTATCCCAGTTTAATAAGTAAGCTCAAATGCAGAAAGGTTAAAGTTTTCCAAAGGCCCCCAGTGAGCAGCAGTGGGATCTGGAACTCTCTCCCGGGTCTTCCTCTTCACAGCTTGTTTACTTTCCCCAACATCACAGCTGCCACAGTTATGATTTCATAATTTCTCAAAACCTACCATTTTCCCAGTTACTTCTTTTTAACCAATGCTTTGCTTTCACCATATGGATCTCAAACAGCATTAAATGTGTTTAATACCAGTTGCAGATGGAATTCAGACTTAAATATTTTAAATGCATCTCTAAAATAAATTGAAATAGTTTACTTGGCATTTACCCTAACCAAGATATAGTTCTAGACCTGAGAGGTAATGCCAAGCCATAAAATTATACAAATGTCAATGCTAATGTCCTTAAATTATTATTCCTCAAGTACTGCTATTTGATTATTAATACTAGATCTCTTGTCACGTTTGCCCGTGTTCTGTAGCTCATTTTTGAAACCATTCTTTTTATGAGCTACATAATTTTCACTTAGATCACCTGAATATTCCTAGAGTTGATGGGGCTTCCTCTGACAAAAACAGCCCATTTATAAAATCTCTCATTACTATAGCCCCAAACAAGAAGGTACCAATTTGTAAATTGAATTAAATTCAATTTAAATGATCTCTAAATGTTATCATGACCTCCAAGGGATTAAATATACATTTTTAACTACTAATATTTAAGCTAATTGCATTCAATCATTCATTCATTCTGAAAAGATTTATGTTTTCCAATTGTCAAAATCATCCTTGAGAAATTTGTTATTGGATATTTTATTTGTTTCTATTAAGGGTCCATTATAAAAACAAACAAGAAATATTATAACGTGGAATTTTAAGCATGCTTGTTTTTCAGAGGGATAAAGAGGAAATTTTATGAAGGTATAATCCTCTGAAGACATTATATTTCTGAAGTTGGCTTAATTTTGTACATCATTTATCTATTTTTCATATTTCTCTTCGTGTGAAGTTAACATGGGCAGGGTAAAAGATACCGAGATAAATCCAGTGCTGGAGTCTGAATATACTCTTTGCTTTAACAGACTCACCAGGATTTCTCTAACCTTCTCTGTTGCCCTGAGTGCTGGGCTGAGGCCTAGTTTTCAACTGAGAAAAAAAATAATTTTAACAGAGGAGTAGCAGTTCATTCTTTGCTCTTGCTGGGCTAGCAGTCTGCAGGATATATGTACTACTTCCCAGACCAAAAGGATCTTGAGGACCCATTATCATTCTCCCAAGTACTATCTACTCCTCCAGCCTACTTTCTAACACTAGACAAGTCCTTCAGGGGGTTCCCCTGTACACGCTGGTGGTGACTCAACACAACCAAATGGATGCTGCCAGCTGAATTTAATAGTTACATATTCTCAGAGGTTCAATATCAAGAAAGCCCCTCTTTGTCCCTTAGATAGAGGCATACATTTATGAGTATCTGTATCCTCACATAAGAACAAAATTCTCCCTGAATGGTGGGTTTTATCAGAAGAGGGCTTAGATAAGTGGCAAAATTTTCATAACATGAAACAATGCCACTTACTGTTTTATCCTTATTTAGATAAACCAAAAACTAAAAATAAATAAATAAGCTTTGCAAAGTACTATGGGAGTTAAAATTGTCAGAACCCTTGAATTCAAGAAGCATACATGTAGAGAAGAGGCGGTCATAGAACGAACGAGGAAATGCTACATGATTACAGCAATTATACGAGCAATTTTGTTTAGGAGTTTGGAAGTTACTTGAGGTTTAGTAGGGAAGGGTTTATAGAGGAGATGGAATTTCAGCTGGCTTGAAGGCAACTGTGAAATTAAAAAAAAAAATCTGAACTGGGGTTTTAAATCCATTCTCTGTCATTTCATAGCTCAGTGCCTTAAGATATAAATTTAGTATGTCCAATATTTAGTTTCTTAATTTTTAAAATAAAGCATTGTTTCAGAGATTCATTTGGTAGATCCACATAAAAAATCACCAAGCATAGTGCCTTGTAGATAGTAGGCTCTCAGTAAAGCTGCTGGAGGATGGGTGGAGCTTTCATAAAAAAGAAAGGGAAATCCAAGCAAGGAAAGTAAGATAAACAAAATAATAGAGGTGAAAGACAAATATATTCAGTCTATCAAGTATGCCAGTTTGATTGACATGGAAGATCAATATAAAGGAGAAAGAAAAAGGAAAACGGGGCCACATTGTGAAACCCTCCCCAGAAGAAGTTTGGACTTGATCTTTGAGAAATGGGAAGTGATGAAACATATTTCCACATGAACGTAATTCCCAAAGTGACATTTTGAAAGCTCAGTTATCATCAGCAAACATTTTTCCTCAATAATTATATATTTATAGCCAATAATATTTTTATAACTGTATTATTAAAACCCAGTCTCAGCTATACTTCTCTCAATCATCTGATGATGCAATGATGCTGAATTATTCATTAGTACAAATTTATCATTCAGCTAAGAGAATTAAGGACACAAGGGTAGAATATTTTACATAAGTATTTAAGGAGGCATTCCAGCCTCCCATAGAAATCAGTTGCTTTATTTTAAGAAATTTGTTTGGTTAAAATTTATACTCTGACTATAAAATGATCACAACGGATGAGGCTTCCCGAAACCTTAGAAAGTCAAGCAAGATACTGTTTTCAAAACATCAGAAAGCTGTGGTCCAGACTGAGAGTTGTAGTTGCTTAAAATGTCTGGCAGGTAAGTCAGGGTAAATTTTGCAACCTCACTCAGAAGGGTGGTGTTGCCAAGTGACTAGAAGGAGCTTGGAAATAATTATCCCAAAGACTGTCTTGGGACTTTAGTCAACAATTCGCTTCTGATGTGACAATTGTTTATTCTTAATAGTGACTACTGCTTTGATAAAGGAGTGTGTATGTCTGTGAGTATGTGTGTATACTCATGAGTGCAGGGAGCCTCGATTCGGGGAGACTGGGTGGTTATGTGGTTACTCTTTGGAGCACTATGCCAGTAACATTGCTGGTACTTCTGAGATAAAGCATCACACATTATAATAAAGTGTCAACCATGACTGCTTATGCCTGTCTTGGTCCTTGAAAGAGTTTGAGTCTTTGTCACAGTCACGTTGTTAGTTACTTTGAAAAAACTCTAATGAAAAAAGTGAGAAAGATGTGTTAATATTTAATAAGCCTACTGATCGATTGCCGTGCCTCCTAAAAATGTTCATCTCTTGGACTGGTGGGAAATGAACTTCATTAGGATTTCTCTGCTACCTTATAGCTCCTTGTTAATATTTCCCCTTTTGGGGCCTGAGAAAAAATGCACAGCTTCTTTCCATGAATCTCTGCCAACCATACTCTGCTGCACGATTTTCAATATTTGTTTGCTCGGAAAAGTGGATGTAAATCTCATTTTGCAGGGAAAATATTATCAGATCTTTGTGATCTAAAATAAAATTCATGAAATGGTATTTTTATGAGTCATAGAAATAACCAGGAGATTGATTTAATATATATGGAAGCTAGTGCTATATTTAGTTTAAAGCTATGAATATCAAAAATATTAAGCACACTTTCTCATATTTTAGCTTCATTTTGCATGTTTGATTTGAAAAAGAGAAAGAAAAATGTAGAACCTTGAAAGAAGGGAAACTACTAGGAAAAGACTTGTCCCTAAAAAATATTATGAAATTTGATTTTTTAAAAGAGTTCAAATAGAGGAGAAAAAGGAAATAGAGTGTAACACATATAATACTAGAGGTAAAAGAGAAATAAAAATGATGATTAATAAAATAATTATCAATGTGACACTTCAAGATTTTTTGGTATACAGCTATTTCTGGTAATCTAATACGGGCATATATAAATGACTCACACTGAAGCTGACCTTAATGGTAAAAAAAAAAAAAAAATTTAAATGTATTGATAACTTAATAAGTGGCCAAAATATGTTAAACATTTGATATGCATTGTCTCATTCAATCTTCATAACCAAGAAATGAGATGTATACCATAAACTACTATTTTTCCTACTTTAATAATGAGAAAACTCAGAGAGAGATTATGTAATAAACTTGCCCAAGGTCACACTGTTAAAAATGTTTCTAAGTACCCCAAAGGGTATTTCAACCAAAGCACTCTGCTTCCAGAGCCCATGCTCCTAAAAAAGTATTTATTCCTGGATGCAAGGTTAAGAGGAGTTAGGTGGATCTCTCTTTTGAAATTCACCTATTTTCAGAGAAAGCAGAAGACAACACCCAAACAGAAAAGTTGAACAGTAAGGGAAAGGTTATTTTAGGATCAGCCCAAATGAAAAGCCAGACTTCATTTTGATTATGTGAATCTGAATGAGAATATAATTCAGGAAAACAAGAGACAGAGAATAGCCAGAATTTCTTCTTGTGCTTTTATTCTCTTTATAAAACAATATCATTACTATCCAGTTACTGAAGACACTTTTTCTAATCCTAGTCCTTTGCTGATGGTGGAATTTTCTCTGTTTCCAAGCATTTAAGAACCCTAGCTGATGCAAATAAGTTTCAACCCAGGGACAACTGCCTACATACGTTGAAGGGCCCAGTACAAAATGAAAATGAAAGGCTCCTTGTTCATTAATTATTAAGAATTTCAAAATGTTTACAGGAGAGCATTAAACCAAACTCAGAGTCCTGTGACTGCATAGTTCGTATACCTATGAAGCCTGCCACACTCACAGACAAATTCTGAGTGCTTATTCTGTGAACTCTTCCAAGCAGGAAGTTTTTGTATATTATTCATTCTTGGCTAGAAACTGTGGATGTTGATGACATACAAGCAACTTTCTTTTTTCATTTGAGACAGATTTAATTTTGATATTCAGTTATAACTTTTTTTTTTACCTCATTCAGGGCACTGAAGGAAAATTCTATTTCCTGAGAGAAAACAAACAAACAAACAAAGAACTGTGATTTCTGGACAATCTTCAACGGGAGAAAACTTGAACGACAGAACATATGATGTTATACTTTATCCTTTTTAAATGTAGCCTGCTTCTAGGAAAAAGGTATACAGATCTTTGAGTCCCTACCTAAAAGTAAATAAAAACTATATGGGAAAAGAATCTGAAAAAGAATGGATATATGTACATGTATAACTGAATCACTTTGCTGAACACTTGAAACTCACATAACATTGTAAATCAAATATGCTCCACTGTAAGATAAAAAAATTAAATTAAAAAATAAAATCAAATAAAAACTAATCATAGTTTGTCTTTTCTCTTTTATTAAAAGGACAAAACTATCACATGATTATTTCAGAGGGTATCTCACATCTGGAGTATATTTCCTATATTGAGAGTGGGGGTGAGGAGAAAAAATGAAAGGAAATGACAGCAAACATTTTTTTCCTATATCTCATCCATAGTTTGTCCTGCCTCCAATTCTACTATCTCACCATTTTCCAAGTAGAATTGGCAGGATTGAAACTAAGTAATCCTCAGAATAAACTATTGAGCAGGGGCAAATGCAAGGGTGATCTGTCAACCATATTAGCACCTAGAACAAGACCTTTCACATAGAGGCTAGTCAATAAATATGTATGGAGTTAATAACTTTATTAATAATCCCAAACTTAAGATGTTAGGTGCAATATACAGGAGGAATTCAGGATAGGAAAAACTAGACTCCTCTTGAGAGGTCACATTCTTAGCTCACTATGTATCTAGCAACTGCTAGGAGCTAAGCATCATCATCTATAGAATCCAACAGAGGTGCCCCTTATGACCACGAATACTTTGCATGCACGCCCCCAAGGAACACCGTTCTCTGACTTTCTAATGTCCCTGGCTCAGTATACTGATATTACACTGTTGAAATTGAATAACACTCCATTAGTATTTTTCACAAAAAAAAGCTAGTGGAAGTTATGACTACATGCTAAAAGAAAGGGGTGGAAAAGAGAATGTTGGGTGAAAGGAGTGTCAACTGAAAAAAAATGTACAACCTAAAAGTTGAGAGTTACCTTTTATTCAGTGAACATTCTGAGAACTTCAAGCCCGTGATGCAACATCTCAGATAATGCTGAGAAATTGTTCTGAAGAGGCGGAGGGATCGGGGGCAGGATATATAGGAGTTTTTGCAACACAGGCCAGGTAGTCAGAGCATCAAGAGATTTTCGTTAATTAAAGGAAACCAGACATCTCAAGTTAAACTAGCGTTTTTCTACATATGGGAAGATGCAAAGTCTGGGCTCACTGAAATCATTCCTTTGATGTGCACCTCAGCTGTCTGGGGCCAGTATCCTGTTTTTTCTCATCCTGAGTCTCCTCAGAGTGCTCCATTAGGGTTGGCTGCAGCAGTTGACTGCTAGATGGCAGGCATCTTGTGTTCATCCTGAGTTCCCTCAGGGCTCACTGTTGGGATGGCTATAATGTGGTGGCTTGATGGCTGCAACATCCTTTGTTTACTGATATGGCAGGCTGCATTCTTAGTTCACATGGTTGACTTTGATGAACTTATGAAGTACCAAGAGACATCAGGACAATAAAATAGTGTTTTTCATTTTGGCCACTATTTGGAAATGAACTATTGAATTAACCGCCTTAAGACATTTTTAAATTATGATATGCACTTAATACAATATATGTGGAAACAGGTACCATACTGCTTCGGCCCCTTCTTAAATTCTGTTCCTGAGGTTTTATTTGTGAGATTTACGTATTTCTCCTCTCTTAACCTTCCTTTTCTTCATGAACAATTTTTTTTTGGTAGAATTCCTTGTTTTCTAATTATATAGAGACTTAAGTTAGTCCTGCCTTTTGTTGAGTGCTGAATATTTAAATACAGCTTTTATTTCAACTGCAAGCTTTTCCTTGTAGCTAGAGTTTTGTTTTGTTTTGTTTTTGAGAAGAATAAATCTCTTCCCAAATGGCTTATATTTATCTTTAAAAGCAATTTATAAGGAAAATAAATCTTTCATAATCAGGTCACCCAGACGTAGAACTATAAAAGCATTCTAATATCTGATAAAGTCTGTGAAATAAGGAACAATGCTGATTTTGCTCTTAAAATTCATCATGTCACATAATGGGCTTATATAGAGATGTCAATTTTAGTGTTAGCTGATCTACACATCTTAGTCAAAGAATAATATGAACTGAGGTAGATGCGGCATATGCATTGTTTTACATTATTTTTTAACATAGTTTTCTCTGAAGTTTAATGATTTTCCCATTGATTAAACATGTCTAGTTGAATTAGGCATATCTGATGTACTGGCAACAATCTTAGATGAATCTTCGGGGGCTCTAAGTTATACTTGGGGGTTTGGATTTCATTTGCCAGGCTTATTTCATTACAATATAATAAAATGCAGCAAATGGCAGCACTGATATGAGACTGAAATAATAAAACATCCAGTTATTTTTAAGGAATCAGTTAATTACATGCTAATGTTGACTGAGTTTGTGCTTGTGTATGTTAGATTTTCTTCAAGGGGTTTATGTATTACACATAGCATTTGTGTATGTTCTTTAAAGCAATTCAGTATGAAAAACAACAAGAACAGTTTGTTTCTTTCTATCACAATTTGTTTTGTCTTCTCCAAGAGTTGTTTGGTGCTATAAATAAATTATATCCATTTGGTAAATATAGTCAATTATTTTTATAATAATTGTATGGCAATTAGTATTTTATGGCTATAATATTAATATTACCTAAATAAGATAGTAAATTTATGCCATGAGTGGCTATTTGGCATACACATCGTTTTGCTATTAACTGATTATAAACTGAAAATGAAGTTTTCATCACCTAAGGCAAAAATTATAAGTAATTTCCAAGAGTCTTTTAAATTAAAGGATAATGGGAATCCTTCGAGATGCTTTTGACAAGGAGCATGTTCTCTCAGTGAGGGTCAGAGTTCAGTTCCTGAAATCATCCATCAAATTCTGACTGACAAGGCCTGAATAGCTGTAAAAAGTGAACGGGAGATAGGGCGCCTTTGCTGACCTCCTAAATCACTTACATGCACATAGTTCAGTAAATACACACACCCATTCACAAACACCATACACAAATAAGTATACATTTCAAAAAGGGCATTTGTGAGTTGGAAAAGCAAGCTTTAAGCAGACTGGGATGTCAAAGGATTTTATATATTTGAGATTTTCTTTCAAAAGTTTAATTTCATCACAGGAAAACACCATTTCATACCATTATTTCAGTTAAAAATAATCAGTTGAAATATTTATTGATGTCTTTCTATATACTACAACAATTTTGGGAATCATGAGAGGTGCAAAAAATGTTTAGATAAAGGCCCCTACCTATAGCTGGTCAGTTAAAACCTATCTCTTTAGCATTAAGCGTTCCTGAGGATGCTATAACCTGATGATGCTTCTGAACTAAATCGGAAATTTAGTGTTAACTTGAGGTTGTTCCAACTGTACTGCTTAGCCACATTTCTTATCTCTTTTCCTTATGATTCAGCCTACATGTTAAGGAATATAGGTTAGGTAATCATCCTCTGAAGTGCCTTAACACCATCTACTTAGCCCATTTTACTCACGAAAATATATTATAAATTTTCTCTATAATTCTTCATTTCCCTATCTAAAATGTGAACTCCACTGTAGCAGGGACCAGCTTATCTCTATAGTAGATATCCGGTGACTGGCATATTATAGGTTCTAACTATTTGCTGAACTAATTGATTAGATAACTTGCCCTGCCTCCAAATCCTAGGGCCAAGGGAACCTTTCCCATATGTGAAAACTATTGATAATGTACAAAACAGCATTCCTCTCAAAAGTACTAAATGTACTTTTCAGACAATAGTCAATCCACATCTTTTCTACGTTTGAAATTGGTGTAAGACTATATCACTTATTTATAAACCAAATAAAGTAACTAGGGGGATGCTTTTCTCTAGCTTTATGAAATTAAACCTATTTTGGGTCCACATTCCACCTTCAGTAAGAGGGTCAGATGAGCATACCTGACTTTCATTCATTCCCTGTTCATGATCACAATGCTGGGCACTGCAGGGGTTCAACACACTTTTCTAAAATTAATACAACCAAATTCAAAAATCCTTTATTCCTTACCAATGTTTTAATTCAGAAGATTGTCTTTAAAATTTGGAAGTTGAAGAGGATTTCAAGAGTGGATGATTGCATTCTTCAAAATTCCTTTAAAAATAGCCTATTAAGAAACTTCAAATATACCCATAAAGAAATCATCATGACCAAGCTTCTCAATAAACTCTGAGTCTTAAAATAGTACATTATATATAAAGATATTTTGTTATATAGACTTTTCTTGAATTTTTTTCCTTTAATTTGTTACTTGACTAGAGAAATGGCCATTTAAACAAGTGTTCCAATGAAACTATCAAAATTTCTAGATGTTATCAGTACTTCTGGAGAAGTAAAAGCAACAATGATAGTGACTCAATATTAACTGCAATGTTTTCGAATTTAACCATGATCTTTACCAAAAACCTTTTAATTTCCTAACTTGTGAGAATGTTAGAAAATTAAAAGTTAAATAATGGAATTGGCTTCTGTGCTCTAAAAAATACAATATTCTTAGGTTGACCTAAAACAAAATTGGTTTAATTTTATATATATATATATATATATATATATATATATACACACACATGTATATACATATATACATATGTATACATATATACACATACGTGTGTGTATGTATAAATATATCTATATATAGAGAGAGAGAGAGATGCACACATACAAAATTCTTAATTGGTATGCTTACTTCTCCTGAACTCAAGTATTAATTAGAACCCCCTGGCTTAAAATTTGCAGAAAAATATATTTATTAAAAAAAAAAAAACCTCACTAGTTTTCCTAAGGTATGACATTTACATGTTTTAAAATTTAGAATGGTTTGAAGCATCAACATGTTCTATTTAAAAAACAAGAGTTGAGAATATTCTTACTAAAATTTCTTTTTGGGGCGAACCTTACCAAAGTGGACAGAAACCTATGTCCGTGTGCACCCAAACACACACGCACACATCTTACCTTTTCTGACAAGAGGCTGATAAAACATCTTGTTTTCAGTTCTGAGGGCCAGATTTCATTCAGCTGTAAGGTTATAGCACCCCCTAGCCTAGCCTAACAGAATAGCAGTCACTTCTGGCATCGATTGAAGTTTAAAGGAAGCTTTAAAAATGTCTGTAAAACCCACAAGCTTTTTAAAAGTATTCTTCATTAAAGGAGGTATTTTATTTTATTTGGTAGCAATTGTTTTGTTTTTTATTATTTACAATTTCTGGTATATAATCTGTTCTTATTCTGAATTGTACCAGCTGCTGGTGAAGTACAGGAAGCTGATTTATACTAAGGATCACATACAGCATAAATATATCAAACAAATTTCCACTGGTCCTCTAAATTCCCCCCACCCTCCCAAATAATCAAAGAGCCAGACACTTGGAGTGCAACTATGAAATATAGGACATGGCTGTGATGGTTATTGGCAAATCCTATGCTAGGAGGCAACAGCTCTCCGGAGAAAAAAAAGTACATTATAGAAAAATATATCTGAATATGACACATGTGGCCACCATTCAGATAAGATCCTTACCATTATTCTTTTATTCATGTATCACATATTAAGGAAAGAGTTGAAAAAGGAAGAATTTTGATGTGCTTGTAATAAATTTAAACTGTTTTGCTTGTCTTATCTTTGAATCTTCATGGTTTCCTTATTAAGCTACAAAGACTATTTCCAGCATATAATAGCACTGCTTGCATAGCACCTGTCGGTATAAATTCAGCAATATAAACCTTAAAGTATTTGATGGGAATGTAAATGGAATACCAATTTGCCAATGCAGCACTCAAGCCTGTAGTATCTGTGGAGTTCACAGGATTCCAATTAGTCTAACATTTTTTGCAGACTTCAGAAAAAGAACGATTGTAAAACTTGGAAGCAAACAAAAAGGCAAGTGTTCACACTGTCTTGGCCCATTGTACATGTATTCCTCTCTTTGCTTCAGGAATAGTTGAAAGTCATCCTTCTTTATTCTGAGATACTATAAATCTAGATACTGTAAATCACTTAGTCAATCCACATTAAATTTAATTTAGTCTGACCACCACTACCATTCAAAGACCAGCAAATTGATTTTGTGTTACTGAAAAGTGATCACATTGATACTGCCATTTAATGAGCTCCATGCTTGTACATTGCTCCTAATGCACACTACTTCAGATCACTTAGTCAACTCCAGTCTAATTGAATGTACAATTTGAAACCTTGACTTGATGCTAACCGTCCAAAAATAGCAGAGTCTTTCCAGAGTAGTCCTGTCTACAAAATGCCATATATTGATGTTGTCCTGCAACAAACACTTGTCTTTCTTGTCTTTTTGTCAGGGCCAGCTGTCAGTTATTGAGGTACAATTATAAGAAAACTTGCATTTAGAAAAAGATATTATTGACCTCTGCAAATTGGCAACATCAAAATTTGAAAGTGGATCTCAGGCAGACTTAATGAGGTATATGCGAATTCTCCAAACACAGGCCTGAAACTGTCACACGGCTGTTGTTATTTTAAGATATGCATGATACCCTCTTTCTGTTCTACCCCTTTTATTTTCACTAAATGGAGGCAGCATGTTTGCAAGACTAGTCTGGCTTAAGAGAAATGGCAATAGCATTTGCTGGGGTCCACTGTGAAGGATCACTATCAGTGCCAGTGGGTTTCATAAGCAAGCACTGCAGAAAAAGTGAAACTGATATAAGGTGACATTAAAACAGGAAAAGAGAGTACAGAAAAGACATGATTTCCGTAGGTTTACAAAATCAAGGCTGCATTGTAGAAATTAGAAATGAGCAGAGAATAGTAACTGATTATGCTTTATTATTTTTTTTACAAAAGAACCTAATTTAGTGTTGCACTGTAGTTCAAAAATAGCTCCACATAATTCATAATGTGCTGTACTTGAGCACTGATGTTCCTCATTATGATAATGCCTTTTGATAACTTTTATTGAACATAAGCATTCCAATGATTAAACCTTTTAATAGGCAGCTCTCTTCAGTACTGGTTGCCATAATTTCAAAGCTCTGCTATACACATTTCCATACCAAAACAAGATGAAATCTAACACAGCTAGCCAAAAATCTATTGGGAGAATAAATGTATGGAAAAATAATCTAATTTGCAATTAAAAATCCAATGAAAAATTACCATCTATACAGAGTTTTGGGCCAAGAAATAAGACATTCTTCATCATGGGTTATACTCATAACCCAAACTAAATAGAAAATTAAGCATTTTTTGAAGTGACCCATCGTTTCCAATCCCCCTTTCTTTTACATATGTGTGTCCCGTTAAGTTCAACCTCACAAAAAGAAATTAGCTACTTACACTTTTACCTACACCACCTCCCATCATTTGTTATGTGGGGTTTGTTAGAGTCCTAAATTTCAGGTAATAAAAAGTTATCCATGAGCAGGAATATTTGTATCAGTTCCTTCATTGCTCAAATCCTACAGAGTGACATGAGTGGCCCAGGTGGATGCTTTGCATGCAGTGAGTTTGTATCACAGCCAAGGAACCCCAAATTTAGGAGACCTCAGCCTTCTATAATGGACTGTAAGCAAATCTGCCTAATCTTTGCCTGGAGGGGAACATTTTCATTATTATACTGGGCTGTATACAAACCTGCTCTTTGCTCTAAAGGATGCATTACTTCTACCTTCTAAGGCCGCTTGCTATACAAATATTCATAGAAAGGTAATCTGTAACAAAGAGAATCAGTGCCTCTGCTTGCACAGAAATGCAACAGACTCATGGAGATTTGTCTCCTTAAACTCTCCTACCTTTGAGCTCTCATAGAATGCATTTTCTGTTCTGCATAATACCTAACATTAAATTTATTTATGTTTTTGTCGATATATCCAGTGTCCCCAAATCAACCCCAAGCTCTGGGAAAAAAGAATTCATTCTTATATGAATATATATCCTTACTGCCTAATACAATGTCATAACCTAATTTGTGCTCAAGATATACTTAAGAAATGTTATTGATAATGATGATGACTGAACGATTAATTGATTGATGGTGGAAATGCTGTTAAAATAGAAAGATGCAGTCAATTTTCCAGAGCTTTTGTCTTCACAATGCCAACCATCAGGATCTTTACAAGTCCAAAGAATTTTAGATGGTTGGCATTAGGTAGAACACAGAATTATACAACTCACAGAGTTTCAGTCTTTAATTCTGTTTTTTTGTTTTTATTTTTTTTCTTTGATATGTTGTAGAAATAGTCTTTGTCTAAGAACCTGACCTGGTAAAGCATATGCACATTTAATTAGAAGAATTTTGTGTAGAAAATGCCCTTGAGAAGAGAAGAAATAGAAATTTAGAACAAAGGAAGAAATGGGGTTACAGTGAATTCTAAGCCAAAAATCATGTTCACTTTTTGTCATCCAATAGCTAGAAAGCTTGGTTTATACTGTGGAAACAGAGACTTAATGCTCAAAGTACTTCACTGGTAAAACTGCCTGGAGTACATTTTGTTAGTACACATATGTAGCTTTTAAAGTTTAATTGTCTTTAAAATAGTGCTATTAGGGGAGAGATTGTTTCAAGATGGTGGAGTAGAAGGACATGCACTCACTCCCTCTTTCTAGAGCACTGGAATCACAACTAATGGCTGAACAATCATTGACTGGAAGACACTGGAATTCACCAAAAAAGATACCCCACATCCAAAGACAAAGGAGAAGCTGCAGTGAGACAGTAGGAGGGGCGCAATCACAATAAAATCAAATCCGATAAGCAATGGGTGGATGACTCACAAACTGGAGAACAATTATACCACAGAAGTCCACCCAATGGAGTGAAGGTTCTGAGCCCCATGTCAGGCTTCCCAACCTGGGGGTCCGGCAATGGGAGGAGGAATTCCCAGAGAATCAAACACTGAAGGTAGTGAGATTTGACTGCAGGACTTTGACAGGACTAGGGGAAACAGAGACTGCACTCTTGGAGGACGCACACAAAGTAGTGTGCACATCAGGACCCAGGGGAAGGAGCAGTGAGCCCATAGGAGATTGAACCAGACATACCTGCTAGTGTTAGAGGGTCTCCTGCAGAGTCAGGGAGTGGCTGTGGCTCACTGTGGGGACAAGTACACTGGCAGCAGGAGTTCTGGGAAGTACTCCTTGGCATAGGCCCTCCCAGAATCCACCATTAGCCCTACCAAAGAGCCTGTAGCCTTCAGTGCTGTGTTGTCTCAGGCCAAACAACCAACAGGGAGGGAACTCAGCCCCACCCATCAGCAGACAAGCAGATTAAAGTTTTACTGAGCTCTGCCCACCAGAGCAACAGCCAGCTCTACCCACCATCAGTCTCTCCCATCAGGAAGCTTGTACAAACCTCTTAGATGGCCTTATCCACCAGAGAGCACACAGCAGAAGCAAGAAGAACTACTATCCTGCAGCCTGTGGAACAAAAATCACATTCACAGAAAGATAGACAAAATGAAAAGGCAGAGGACTATGTACTAGATGAAGGAAAAAGATAAAAAACCCAGAGAAACAACTAAATGAAGTGGAGATAGGCAACCTTCCAGAAAAATAATTCAGAGTAATGATATTGAAGATGATCCAGGACCTTGGAAAAAGAATGGAGGCAAAGATCAAGAAGATGCAAGAAATGTTTAACAAAGACCTAGAAAAAATAAAGAACAAACACCTAGAAAAATTAAAGAACAAACAGACAGAGATGAACAATAAAATAACTGAATGGAAAAATACACTAGAAGGAATCAATAGCAGAATAACTGAGGAAGAATGGATAAGTGACCTGGAAGACAGAATGGTGGAATTCACTGCTGCAGAACAGAATAAAGAAAAAAGAATGAAAAGAAAAGAAGACAGCCTAAGAGACCTCTGGGACAACATTAAACACACCAACATTCGCATTATAGGGGTCCCAGAAAAAGAGAGAGAGAAAGGACCCGAGAAAATATTTAAGGGATTATAGTCAAAAACTTCCTAAACATGGGAAAGGAAATAGTCAATCAAGTCCAGGAAGTGCAGAAAGTCCCATACAGGATAAATCCAAGGAGAAACATGCCAAGACACATATTAATCAAACTATCAAAAATTAAATACAAAGAAAAAATACTAAAAGCAGCAAGGGAAAAATGACAGATAACATACAAGGGAACTCCCATAAGGTTAACAGCATTTTTTTCAGCAGAAACTCTACAAGCCAGAAGGGAGTGGCACAATATATTTAAAGTGATGAATGGGAAAAACCTACAACCAAGATTACTCTACCCTGCAAGGATCTTATTCAGATTTGATGAAGAAATCAAAAGCTTTACACACAAGCAAAAGCTAAGAGAATTCAGCATCAACAAACCAGCTCTACAACAAATGCTAAAGAAACTTCTCTAAGAGGAAAAGGACCTAAATAAACAAACCCAAAACAATAAAGAAAATGGTAATAGGAACATACATATTGATAAGTACCTTAAATGTGAATGGATTAAATGCTCCAACCAAAAGACACAGGCTCGCTGAATGGATACAAAAACAAGGCCCATATATATGCTGTCTACAAGGGACCCACTTCAGACCTAAGGACACATACAGACTGAAAGTGAGGGGATGGAAAAGGAGATTCCATGCAATTGGAAATTGAAACAAAGCTGGAGTAGAAATACTCATGTCAGATAAAATAGACTTTAAAATAAAGAATATTGGAATGAGAGGAAGATGGCGGAAGAGTAAGACGCGGAGATCACCTTCCTCCCCACAGATACACCAGAAATACATCTACACGTGGAACAACTCCTACAGAACACCTACTGAAGGCTGGCAGAAGACCTCAGACCTCCCAAAAGGCAAGAAATTCCCCACGTACCTGGGTAGGGCAAAAGAAGAAAACAGAGACAAAAGAATAGGGACGGCACCTGCACCAGTGGGAGGGAGCTGTGAAGGAGGAAAAGTTTCCTCACACTAGGAAGCCCCTTCGCGGGCGGAGACTGCGGGAGGCGGAGGGGGGAGCTTCGAAGCCGCGGAGGAGTGCACAGCAACAGGGGTGCGGAGGGCAAAGCGGGGAGATTCCCTCACAGAGAATCGGTGCCGACCGGCACTCACCAGCCCGAGAGGCTTGTCTGCTCACCGCCGGGGCGGACGGGGCTGCGAGCTGAGGCTCTGAGGCTTGGGTTTCGGTTTCGGACGGGCGCAGGGAGAGGACTGGGGTTGGCGGCTTGAACATAGCCTGAAGGGGTTAGTGCACCACGGCTAGCCGGGAGGGAGTCCGGGGAAAAGTCTGCACCTGCCGAAGAGGCAGGGGACTTTTTCTTCCCTCTTTGTTTCCTGGTGCGTGAGGAGAGGGGTTTAAGAGCGCTGCTTAAAGGAACTCCAGAGACGGGCGCGAGCCGCGGCTAAAAGCGCGAACCCCAGAGACGGGCGGGAGACGCTAAGGCTGCTGCTGCCACTACCAAGGGGCCTGTGTGCGAGCACAGGTCACTCTCCACACCCCTCTTCCGCGGAGCCTGTGCAGCCCGCCACTGCCAGGTTCCCGGGATCCAGGGACAACTTCCCCGGGAGAACGCACGGTGCGCCTCAGGCTGGTGCAAAGTCACGCTGGCCTTTGCCGCCGCAGGCCCACCCCGCACTCCGTGCCCCTCCCTCCCCGTCGGCCTGAGTGCGCCAGAGCCCCCGAATCAGCGGCTCCTTTAACCCCGTCCTGTCTGAACAAAAAACAGACGCCCTCCAGCGACCTACACGCAGAGGCAGGGCCAAATCCAAAGCCGAGCCCCTGGGAGCTGTGAGAACAAAGAAGAGAAAGGGAAATCTCTCCCAGCAGCCTCAGAAGCAGCGGATTAAAGCTCCACAATCAACTTGATATACCCTGCATCTGTGGAATACCTGAATAGACAACCAATCATCCCAAATTAAGGAAGTGGACTTTAGGAGCAAGATCTATGATTTTTTTCCCTTTTCCTCTTTTTGTGAATGTGTATGTGTATGCTTCTGTGTGAGATCTTGTCTGTATAGTCTTGCTTCCACCATTTGTCCTAGGGTTCTATCCGTCCATGCTTTTTTTTTTTTTTAATTTTTTTTCTTAATAATTAATTTTAGTTTTAATAACGTTATTATACTTTTCTTTCTTTCTTTCTTTCTTTCTTTCTTTCTTTCTTTCTTTCTTTCTTTCTTTCTTTCTTTCTTTCTTCCTTCCTTCCTTCCTTCCTTCCTTCCTTCCTTCCTTCCTTCCCTCCTTTAGACAACGAATCATCCCAAATTGAGGAGGTGGTCTCTGAGAGCAAGATTTATGATTTTTCCCCCTTTACCTCTTTTAGTGAGGGTGTATGTGTATGCTTCTGTGTAAGATTTTGTCTGTATAGCTTTGCTTCCAACATTTGTCCTAAGGTTCTATCCGTCCTTTTTTTTTTAATAAGAATTTTTTAATTCAATAACTTTATTATACTTTATTTTATTTTTATTGTATCTTCTTTCTTTCTGTCTTTTTTCCTTCTTTCCCTCCTTCCTTCCTTCCTCCCTCCCTCCCTCTTTTCTTTCCTTCTTGCCTTCTTTCCTTCTTTCTTTCTTTCTTCCTTCCTTCCTTCCTTCCTCCCCTCCTTTCCTTCTTTCTTTCCTCATACTTCTACTAATTCTCTCTACTTTTTCTCCCTTTTATTCTGAGCCGTGTGGATGAAAGGCTCTTGGTGCTCCAGCCAGGAGTCAGGGCTCTGCCTCTGAGGTAGGAGAGCCAACTTCAGGACACTGGTCAACAAGAGACCTCCCAGCTCCACATAATATCAAACGGCGAAAATCTCCCAGAGACCTCCATCTTAACACCAGCACCCAGCTTCACTCAACGACCAGCAAGCCACAGTGCTGGACAACCTATGCCAAACAACTAGCAAAACAGGAACACAACCCCACCCATTAGCAGAGAGGCTGCCTAAAATCATAATAAGGCCACAGACACCCCAAAACACACCACCAAACATGGACCTGCCCACTAGAGAGACAAGATCCAGCCTCATCCACCACAACACAGGCACTAGTCCCCTCCACCAGGAAGCCTACACAACCCACTGAACCAACCTTAGCCACTGGAGACATACATCAAAAACAGCGGGAACTACGAACCTGCAGTCTGCAAAAAGGAGACCCCAAACACAGTAAGATAAGCAAAATGAGAAGACAGAAAAACACACAGCAGATAAAGGAGCAAGATAAAAATGCACCAGACCTAACAAATGAAGAGGAAATAGGCAATCTACCTGAAAAAGAATTCAGAATAATGATAGTAAGGATGATCCGAAATCTTGGAAATAGAATGGACAAAATGCAAGAAACAGTTAACAAGGACCTAGAAGAATAAAGATGAAACAAGCAATGATGAACAACACAATAAATGAAATTAAAAGTACTCTAGATGGGATCAATAGCAGAATAACTGAGGCAGAAGAACGGATAAGTGACCTGGAAGATAAAATAGTGGAAATAACTACTGCAGAGCAGAATAAAGAAAAAAGAATGAAAAGAACTGAGGACAGTCTCAGAGACCTCTGGGACAACATTAAATGCACCAACATTCGAATTATAGGGGTTCCAGAAGAAGAAGAGAAAAAGAAAGGGACTGAGAAAATGTTTGAAGAGATTATAGTTGAAAACTTCCCTAATATGGGAAAGGAAATAGTTAGTCAAGTCCAGGAAGCACAGAGAGTCCCATACAGGATAAATACAAGGAGAAATATGCCAAGACACATATTAATCAAACTGTCAACAATTAATACAAAGAAAGCATATTAAAAGCAGCAAGGGAAAAACAACAAATAACACATAAGGGAATCCCCAGAAGGTTAACAGCTGATCTCTCAGCAGAAGCCCTACAAGCCAGAAGGGAGTGGCAGGACATACTGAGAGTGATGAAGGAGAAAAACCTGCAACCAAGATTACTCTAACCAGCAAGGGTCTCATTCAGATTTGATGGAGAAATTAAAACCTTTACAGAGAAGCAAAAGCTGAGAGAGTTCAGCACCACCAAACAAGCTTTACAACAAATGCTAAAGGAACTTCTCTAAACAAGAAACACAAGAGAAGGAAAAGACCTACAATAACGAACCCAAAACAATTTAGAAACTGGGAATAGGAACATACATATCGATAATCACCTTAAATGTAAATGGACTAAATGCTCCCATCAAAAGACACAGATTGGCTGAATGGATACAAAAACAAGACCCTTATATATGCTGTCTACAAGAGACCCACTTCAGACGTAGAGACACATACAGACTGAAAGTGAGGGGATGCAAAAAGATGTTCCATGCAAATGGAAACCAAAAGAAAGCTGGAGTAGCAATTCTCATATCAGACAAAATAGACTTTAAAATAAGGACTATTAAAAGAGACAAAGAAGGACACTACATAATGATCAAGGGATCGATCGAAGAAGAAGATATAACAATTGTAAATATTTATGCACCCAACATAGGAGCACCTCAATACATAAGGCAAATACTAACAGCCATAAAAGGGGAAATCGACAGTAACACATTCATAGTAGGGGACTTAAACACCACACTTTCACCCATGGACACATCATCCAAAATGCAAATAAATAAGGAAACACAAGCTTTAAATGATACAATAAACAAGATGGACTTGATTGATATTTATAGGACACTCCATCCAAAAACAACAGAATACACATTTTTCTCAAGTGCTCATGGAAAATTCTCCAGGATAGATCATATCTTGGGTCACAAATCAAGCCTTGGTAAATTTAAGAAAATTGAAATTGTATCAAGTATCTTTTCTGACCACAACGCCATGAGACTAGATATCAATTACAGGAAAAGATCTGTAAAAAATACAAACACAGGGAGGCTAAACAATACACTACTTAATAATGAAGTGATCACTGAAGAAATCAAAGAGGAAATCAAAAAATACCTAGAAACAAATGACAATGGAGACACAACGACCCAAAACCTATCGGATGCAGCAAAAGCAGTTCTAAGGGGGAAGTTTATAGCAATACAAGCCCACCTTAAGAAGCAGGAAACATCTCGAATAAACAACCTAACCTTGCACCTCAAGCACTTAGAGAAAGAAGAACAAAAAAAACCCAAAGCTAGCAGAAGGAAAGAAATCATAAATATCAGATCAGAAATAAATGAAAAAGAAATGAAGGAAACAATAGCAAAGATCAATAAAACTAAAAGCTGGTTCTTTGAGAAGATAAACAAAATAGATAAACCACTAGCCAGACTCATCAAGAAAAAAAGGGAGAAGACTGAAATCAATAGAATTAGAAATGAAAAAGGAGAGGTAACAACTGACACTGCAGAAATAAAAAAGATCATGAGAGATTACTACAAGCAACTCTATGCCAATAAAATGGACAATCTGGATGAAATGGACAAATTCTTAGAAATGCACAACCTGCCAAGACTGAATCAGGAAGAAATAGAAAATATGAACAGACCAATCAAAAGCACTGAAATTGAAACTGTGATTAAAAATCTTCCAACAAGCAAAAGCCCAGGACCAGATGGCTTCACAGACGAATTCTATCAAACATTTAGAGAAGAGCTAACACCTATCCTTCTCAAACTCTTCCAAAATATAGCAGAGGGAGGAACACTCCCAAATTCCTTCTACGAGGCCACCATCACCTTGATACCAAAACCAGACAAGGATGTCACAAAGAAAGAAAACTACAGGCCAATATCACTGATGAACATAGTTGCAAAAATCCTCAACAAAATACTAGCAAACAGAATCCAACAGCACATTAAAAGGATAATACACCATGATCAAGTGGGGTTTATTCCAGGAATGCAAGGATTCTTCAATATACGCAAATCTATCAATGTGATAAACCGTATTAACAAATTGAAGGAGAAAAACCATATGATCATCTCAATAGATGCAGAGAAAGCTTTTGACAAAATTCAACATCCATTTATGATAAAAAAAAAACCCTGCAGAAAGTAGGCATAGAGGGAACTTTCCTCAACATAATAAAGGCCATATATGACAAGCCCACAGCAAACATCATCCTCAATGGTAAAAAACTAAAAGCATTTCCACTAAGATCAGGAACAAGACAAGGTTGCCCACTCCCACCACTATTATTCAACATAGTCTTGGAAGTTTTAGCCACAGCAATCAGAGAAGAAAAGGAAATAAAAGGAATCCAAATCGGAAAAGAAGAAGTAAAACTGTCACTGTTTTCAGTTGACATGATACAATACATGGAGAATCCTAAAGATACTACCAGAAAACTACTAGAGCTAATCAATGAATTTGGTAAAGTGGCAGGATACAAAATTAATGCACAGAAATCTCTGGCATTCCTATATACTAATGATGAAAAATCTGAAAGTGAAAGCAAGAAAACACTCCCATTTACCATTGCAACAACAATAAAAAATTATCTAGGAATAAACCTACCTAAGGAGACAAAAGACCTGTATGCAGAAAATTATAAGACACTGATGAAAGAAATTAAAGATGATAAAAATAGATGGAGAGATATACCATGTTCTTGGATTGGAAGAATCAACATTGTGAAAATGACTCTACTACCCAAAGCAATCTATAGATTCAATGCAATCCCTATCAAACTACCACTGACATTTTTCACAGAACTAGAACAAAAAATTTCACAATTTGTATGGAAACACAAAAGACCGTGAATAGCCAAAGCAATCTTGAGAACAAAAAAAGGAGCTGAAGGAATCAGGCTCCCTGACTTCAGACTATACTACAAAGCTACAGTAATCAAGACAGTATGGTACTGGCACAAAAACAGAAAGATAGATCAATGGAACAGGATAGAAGCCCAGAGATAAACCCACGCACATATGGACACCTTATCTTTGATAAAGGTGGCAGAAATGTACAGGGGAGAAAGGACAGCCTCTTCAATAAGTGGTGCTGGGAAAACTGGACAGGTACATGTAAAAGTATGAGATTAGATCACTCCCTAACACCATACACAAAAATAAGCTCAAAATGGATTAAAGACCTAAATGTAAGGCCAGAAACTATCAAACTCTTAGAGGAAAACATAGGCAGAACCCTCTATGACATAATTCACAGCAAGATCCTTTCTGACCCACCTCCTAGAGTAATGGAAATAAAAACAAAAACAAACAAATGGGACCTAATGAAACTTCAAAGCTTTTGCACAGCAAAGGAAACCATAAACAAGACCAAAAGACAACCCTCAGAATGGGAGAAACTATTTGCAAATGAAGCAACCGGCAAAGGATTAATCTCCAAAATTTACAAGCAGCTCATGCAGCTCAATAACAAAAAAACAAACAACCCAATCCAAAAATGGGCAGAAGACCTAAATAGACATTTCTCCAAAGAAGATATACAGACTGCCAACAAACACATGAAAGAATGCTCAACATCATTAATCATTAGAGAAATGCAAATCAAAACTACAATGAGATATCATCTCACATCAGTCAGAATGGCCATCATCAAAAAATCTAGAAACAATAAATGCTGGAGAGGGTGTGGAGAAAAGGGAACACTCTTGCACTGCTGGTGGGAATGTGAATTGGTTCAGCCACTATGGAGAACAGTATGGAGGTTCCTTAAAAAACTACAAATAGAACTACCATATGACCCAGCAATCCCACTACTGGGCATATACCCTGAGAAAACCAAAATTCAAAAAGAGTCATGTACCACAATGTTCATTGCAGCTCTATTTACAATAGCCCAGAGATAGAAACAACCTAAGTGCCCATCATCGGATGAATGGATAAAGAAGATGTGGCACATATATACAATGGAATATTACTCAGCCATAAAAAGAAACGAAATTGAGCTATTTGTAATGAGGTGGATGGACCTAGATTCTGTCATACAGAGTGAAGTAAGTCAGAAAGAAAAAGACAAATACCGTATGCTAACACATATATATAGAATTTAAGAAAAAAAAAATGTCATGAAGAACCTAGGGGTAAGGCAGGAATAAAGATGCAGACATCCTAGAGAACGGACTTGAGGTTATGGGGAGGGGGAAGGGTGAGCTGTGACAGGGCGAGAGAGAGTCGTGGACATATACACACTAACAAACGTAGTAAGGTAGATAGCTAGTGAGAAGCAGCCGCATGGCACAGGGATATTGGCTCGGTGCTTTGTGACAGCCTGGTGGGGTGGGATAGGGAGGGTGGGAGGGAGGGAGACGCAAGAGGGAAGACATATGGGAACACATGTATATGTATAACTGATTCACTTTGTTACAAAGCAGAAACTAACACACCATTGTAAAGCAATTATACCCCAATAAATATGTTAAAAAAATAAAGAAAGAATATTACAAGAGACAAGGAAGGACACTACATAACAATCAAGGGACCGAGCCAAGAAGAAGATATAACAATTACATATATATATGCATCCAACATAGGAGCACCTCAATACATAAGGCAACTGCTAGCAGCTATAAAAGAGGAAATTGACAGTAACACAATAATAGTGGGGGACTTTAACACCTCACTTACACCAATGTACAGATCATCCAGACAGAATATTAATGAGTAAACACAAGCTTTAAAGGACACAATAGACCCAATAGATTTAATTGATATTTATAGGACATTCCATCCAAAAAAAGCAGATTACACTTTCTTCTCAAGTGTACACAGAACTTTCTTCAGGATAGATCATATCTTAGGTCACAAGTCAAGCCATGGTAAATTTAAGAAAATTGAAATCGTATCAGGCATCTTTTCCAACCACAGCACTATGAGATTAGAAAAAAAACGTAAAAAACACAAACACATGGAGGTTAAACAGTACGTTACTAAATAACCAAGAGATCACTGAAGAAATCAGAGAAAATCAGAAAACACCTAGAGACAAATGACAATGAAAACAAGACAATCCAAAACCTATGGGACTCAGCACAAGCAGTTCTAAGAGGGAAGTTTATAGCAATACAATCCTAACTCAAGAAATAAGAAAAATCTCAAATAAACAATCTAATCTTATACCTAAAGGAACTAGAGAAAGAAAAACAAACTAAACCCAAAGTTAGTAGAAGGAAAGAAATCGTAAAGATCAGATCAGAAATAAATGAAATAGAAACAAAGAAAACAATAGCAAAGATCAATAAAACTAAAAGCTGGTTCTTTGAGAAGATAAACAAAGTTGATAAACCTTTAGCCAGAATCATCAAGAAAAAGAGGGATAGGACTCAAATCAATAAAATTAAAAATGAAACAGGAGAAGTTACAACGGACACCACAGAAATACAAAGCATTATAAGAGACTACTACAAGCAACCCTATGCCAGTAAAATGAACAACCTGGAAGAAATGGACAAATTCTTAGGAAGGTATAACCTTCCAAGGCTGAACCAGGAAGAAACAGAAAATATGAACAGACCAATCACAAGTAATGAAATTGAAACTGTGATTAAAAATCTTCCAACAAGCAAAAGTCCAGGACCAGGTGACTTCACAGGTGAATTCTATCAAACATTTAGAGAAGAGCTAACACCCATCCTTCTCAAACTCTTCCCAAAAAATTGCAGAGGAAGGAGCACTCCCAAACTCATTCTACGAGGCCACCATAACCTGGATACCAAAACTAGACAGAGATACTACAAAAAAGGAATATTACAGACCAGTATCACTGATTAACATAGATGCAAAAATCCTCAACAAAATACTAGCAAACAGAATCCAACAACACATTAAAAGGATAATACACCAAGATCAAGTGGGATTTATCCCAAAGATGCAAGGATTCTTCAGTATATACAAATCAATCGATGTGATACACCATATTAACAAATTGAAGAATAAAAACCATGTGAACATCTCAATAGATGCAGAAAATCTTCTGAAAAAATTCAACACCCATTTATGATAAAAGTTCTCCAGAAAGTGGACATAGAGGAAACCTACCTCAACATAATAAAGGCCATATATGACAAACCCACAGCATACATCATTCTCAGTGGTGAAAACTGAAAGCATTTCTTATAAGATCAGGAACAACACAAGTAGGTCCACTCTTGCCACTTTTATTCAACATAGTTTTGAAGTCCTAACCATGGCAATCAGAGAAGAAAAATAAATCAAAATAATGCAAATTGGAAAAGAAGTAAAACTGTTTGCAGATGACATGATACTATACATAGAGAATCCTAAAAATGCCACCAGAAAACTACTAGAGCTAATCAATGAATTTGGTAATGTTGCAGCATACAAAATTAATGCACAGAAATCTCTTTCATTCCTATATGCTAATAGTGAAAGATCAAAAAGAGAAATTAAGGAAATAATCCCATTCACCATTGCAACAAAAAGAATAAAATACCTAGGAATAAACCTACCTAAGGAGGTAAAAGACCTGTACTCAGAAAACTATAAGACACTAATGAAAGAAATCAAAGGTGACACAAACAGATGGAGAAATATACCATGTTCTTGGATTGGAAGAATCAATATTGTGAAAATGACTATACTGCCCAAAGCAATCTACAGAATCAATGCAATCCCTATCAAACTACCAATGGCATTTTTCACAGAAAAAACAAAAAATCTTAAAATTTGTATGGAGACACAAAAGACCCCGAATAGCCAAAGCAATCTTGAGGAGAAAAAAAAACAGAGCTGGAGGAATCAGACTCCCTGACTTCAGACTATATTACAAAGCTACAGTAATCAAAACAGTATGGTATTGGCACAGAAACAGAAATATAGATCAACAGAACAAGATAGAAAGCCCAGAGATAAACCCACACACCTATGGTCAACTAATCTTTGACAAAGGAGGAAAGGATATACAATGGAGAAAAGACAGTCTCTTCAATAAGTGGTGCTGGGAAAACTGGACAGCTACATGTAAAAGAATGAAATTAGAACACTCCCTAACACCATACACAAAAATAAACTCAAAATGGATTAAAGACCTAAAAGTAAGGCTGGACACTATAAAACTCTTAGAGGAAAATATGGGAAGAACACTCTTTGACATAAATTATAGCAAGATCTTTCTTTTTTAAAGCACATTAGGTATAAACAAACTTTTGGATATAGAAAATAAGATAAGATTCCTCCTTAAAAATAATAAATTGTTGTATCAATTGAATATCTTATCTATAAAGTGAAGCATAAAGGGAAATACCTTTTTACTGATAACTTTAAATGTATCTTCATATTTAATATAAATATGAAAAGAGTACCAACATACTTTGCAAGTATCTTATTTTGTATAATAAAATAAATGAACGCTCTGTTAAAATCTGAACTAAGAAAGAGTCAATTTTTTAGAGAAAAAGGGAATCATTTGAGATGTAAATATCTGACAAATAGATACAGGAGCAAAGGGAATTTAAAAAGGGGTTTGGGAAGAAATGGGCAGTTTCTAGTTGTTAAGGTAATTAAACTTTTTTCAAGATCATTAAAAAATGTTTTTCCTGCACACTACTAGTTTTCTTTCAGGTTATAAAGGTCATTGTTAAGCAGAACAGGAGGGAAAAAATTGAGAGCTGGTATTTATCTACCTAGTGCAAAGGGGCACAAACAATATTAACAATCACAGTTAGGTTCTTCCTTTCTGGCATATGTCTTTCTGGCCCAGAATTCTACCACAGTCCAGTGAGATAGAACTATAAAATGGCACCTATTTAAGTATTAATTACAGTGACAATTATCAATGTAAAATAGATCCTTCAGTATTTTGAATATGGCCCACTATCTCCACACTACTTCCTATAAGAAATGGTATTCTTTTTAGCATCCAATTGTGCATGAAACAATTTGTTCCGATGCACTGCAGAGGGATATATTTTTGCTTCTGTGCTCCATGAAGCTGATTCCTAAGGGATTACTACATTAAGGATAGAAAGATTGTGTCTGAAGTATTCTTACAAAACAGAAATGTTGAAAGTCTAAGGTGATGGAATAAATAGCTAAAAAACCAGTTCTGGCCAAGTACATGATCATACTGACCTCCTTAATTTCATAACTGCTTTAGCTTTTCATGTGTAGAAGTTTTATTTTTATCGGTACTGAGTAACTTAAAATACCTCTGACTTTTGTAAGAACCCTTCAGTAAGAAAAGAGCTCAAAAGCATGACATCATATGTATCTAGGAATGATAATGACTAAATCTGACCCTGTGAGCTTCTGGTAGGGTAATTTAATCCTCCTAGTTACCATATTGTTCAGTTTCTTTATCCAATACAAGGACTAAGCAGATAAACCACTTGTAGTGTGATTGTTCAAGAGTTCAACTATTTTGAAAATGAAACCAACAAATAATCAAGCTGGAGACATTATATAGAAACATAAATCTGGTCTACAGATGAAAGAAAGATGATATAGAAGAAAGCATAGAAGCTTTGAAGTTAGATAAGCCTGGCTTTGAATCATGTCACACTGAAGCTTATTCAGTTGCCTTGTTTAATAGAAGTTTTATTTAAAGGATATAAACACAGATGTACACAGAGGGATCTGAATATCACCTCCTTGGTGTCAGCAAGAACTGGCACCCAGATGAGCTCTAGTGGGAACATGACACTTGACAAAACCAGGACATAGGCTGGTTCTATGTGAGTTCTATGTGAGTACTCAATGTGAGTGCTCTGCTTATTAATAACATTTATTTGCATTTAGCTTATTTGTCTCTTATATTTCTTTTTGTCTCATGACACATCTGTCTACTGGTAGGTGAAAAATTCACTCATATGTCCATTTCAAATTCTTGAGAGAGAAACTAAATGTTCCCAATTATCTTTTTCTACCTGGTCTGCCATCTCTGGTCAATGAAGGCACCAACCTAAAATCCCAATGGATTGAATCTGGGAATAGAGGGCACCCTCTGGCGGTAGCAAACACGACAATGTGAATCTGCTACCTAAGGACTAACGGTGGGCAAGTATAATGATTAATATCATAATTCAAAATCCCACCTTTGGAAGTACGGTAAAACATCTGGCAAAACTTGACTGAACCAGTGTAGCCCTCAGCAACTGGTAGTAAGTTATAACTTCATGCTTCAAGAGGTGATCATAAATGGGTGTGATTTAATAACTTCCCCAAATGATATTTGTTTCTGCAACTTATGTACCTCAGAATATCCCTCTTACTTTTAGAAGGGGCTTCTAGAACAGATGGTCATTTTAACATAAAGTCAGCTGCTGATTCTATTTCCTACTTGGTGCCCAGATTGATATTCAAGGACATATGAACATCCTCTAGTTTAAAATCCTTCACTGGCTTCCTATTTCCCTCCATATAAAATTCCATCTTCTTAGAATGTACCTTCATATTTGTTCATGTTTAACTTCATGTTTGGCTTCAACAACATCTTTGACTATTCCCTTCTTCTACCACTTCAAACCCTGTGTTTCAGTTATGCCATTTTATTTTTTCCCCCTTGCTAGATGTTGTAATTACTGAGGTCCAAATATCACACCAGACAGCAAGTATTTGATCACTAAAATTCAGTGAAACTCTTTCTGGCAGGAATTGTCCCTGATTTTTATATTGTGTTTATACTAACTATCATGATTAAGAACCAACTCTCTGTGAAATGCAACACAGACCTCTTAATCTAATTTTCACAACACCCTTATGAAGGACAAATTATCATACTAATTTTGCAGCTAAGGAAACAGTCTCTAGTAGGTTTGAAAACTTGTCCAAATTAAGACAGTTACTAAGAGAGCCAGACAGAATTCAATCTCAGGTATATCTGACTTTAAAATTCACTTACTGTCCCACAAGACCCTCTCTAGTCTCCATAATAATGGAGAATCTAAGGGCCACTTGTAGTAGAAGAAACTAATTATAATTGATCTTTGCTAAATTATGAAGAAACACCAAATCTGGGGTTGTCCAGTGTAGGACATCTTTGCCCTTGCCTTCCACTAATCTTTGCTCTCAAGGATGGGATGGGAATACAAGCTCACAGTGCTTGCTGACTCTATGTCCTTGCCCTTCCTTTAGTAACCTGGTGTCCATTTTTTTTTTTTTTTTTTTTTTTTTTTTTTTTTTTTTGGTGCGCGGGCCTCTCCCGTTGTGGAGCACAGGCTCCGGACGCGCAGGCTCAGTGGCCATGGCTCACGGGCCCAGCAACTCCACGGCATGTGGGATCTTCCCGGACCGGGGCACGAACCCGTGTCCCCTGCATCGGCAGGCAGACTCCTAACCACTGCGCCACCAGGGAAGCCCTGGTGTCCATTTTTAAGTGGTGGGGAAAATAGTTGTTTGCTTATAGCTACCATGATGATGATGTGAAAAGAGTGTGATGGGGTAGATGAGCCAGGGAAAGATACAAAAATGGGCAAGATAATAGTTTGTGATTGCCTACTATAGAGGAAAGAATGAGATTCTTTATTTGCACAACTGTATTAAGGTTCTAAGATATTCTGTTTTTAGGTATTACTAATAATTCATTGTGTTTTACTTGTATTGCTGCTTTTGAAAACAAGTAAATGATTTTTTGTTGCTGTTATTTGTCTTTGCTATTAATTGACTGTGTAAATTAAAAAAGTATATTTTATAAAATATAATTATTTTACTTCATAGAGATTAGCAGTAAGAAACATTTCAAGTATTATACACAATAAAGAGAATCAGAGCAAATGTAATGCAGTAGCGTGTTATGAAATGTCTTCATTGTTAATTTTCTGAAAGATATAGTACCAGATTATTACAAAATAAATTTATTTCTCAAATATAGGTATAATACATTATATATATATTTGTAATATAGGTTATGATGGGACATTATAAACTAATATTAAAATATAGATATTTAAGTATTTTATTTGTTTAATAAGCCAAAAATTGCAGTACCACTACCAAGGTACTTGATACTTGGGCTGTCCTTAAACCTTTGTAGAAACCTATCAGATTGTTTCACAAATATTTGTTAATTTACCTTTTCCTCCTGAAACTTCAGAGCTCTTATCAATGACAGAGTTTCTTCTTAAGAAACTCTAGTCGGGCTCTTCTGAACTCTCTTCTCAACTACGTCCTGATTTTGGGTTTCCATGACTATTTCTTCATTGTCCAATTTTAGCAAGAATCCTAATAAGTTTAGCCATCCTCAATATCTGATTGCTCATAATATCTGGTCATGGGTTTCCTCATCCTCTGTCATCCCCCAGGTGATGTTTGATCACCCTGGCCTGCCTTCTGCAAGAATTAAGTTAGGTCAGTTTAGCCAGAATCTCCCCTTACCCTGATGTTTCTTCTTAGTTATTTTCCATCCACTGATCCTCACCCTGCTCCTTGGTTATAAATTCCCACTTTTCCTTGTTGTATTTGGAGTTGAGCCCAATTTCTCTTCCTATTGCAAAACCCCATCGAAATTGTCCCTACACTTATTGTGATGGTCCTAAGTAAATTCTGCCTTACTGTTCTTTAACAAATGTCATTGAATAATTGTTTTTCTTTAACATCAGTGTGCAAGAGCTCTATAAGAAAGTCTCCCACCTTGTAGAGCTGTTTTGAATATTCAATGAGTTAGCATAAATAACATTTCCCAGCTTAATACCAGGCACCTAAGAAGCACTAAGTACCTTCTGTTGAAGGTAAAATTTTCAAGATGGTAAATTCATGGCTATCCTCAAACATAAAATGAACACATCAAATACTTTCTTTAGCTCATTAATTAGTGAGGAAACATGAAAGATGGTGAAACTGGTTCAAATGAAAATGTGTTATAGAGATTTTTATTCATGACTAGACAAAATTTATTTACATTTCTATGTACGAGAAATGTTTACATTGTTAACAGTTTTCTACAACATAACCTCCATTCCTATACAGTTGTAAAAGAGCCCAGTTAGTATAAAAGATAATCTAAGGTGTACAGCCTTATAGAATCAGATAATCCCCAGAGGGTCAAGTAAACAACATTCACCAAATCACTTGAAAAGACAGGCAGGAATTTCATTTGCCGTTTCCAAGTCAATTTACTTTTTATAACTGTTTACCCATTTTTTCTTGAAAAAATTTAAGACAATTTTTTTTCTGGCACTTTCTTCTCCATAAGGTTTATTTATTTTAGAACTAATCTTTATACTCTCAGTACTTAGATATGCTTAGGAGTCTAAAAATGATGGTTTAAATAATTTATTAATTGCCACTGCCACTTATACAGCACTTTATTATATGAAAAAGAGCTTTCTCATGATTCCTGTCATCCGTTCAATTATCTCACAAGGATCATTGAAAAAACAACAGTCACAACATTATTTTCAACTCAATTTAATAAATATTTAATGAGAACCTACCACATATTCTCTGAAATAAAGGGGAGAAATTTAACTACAGTGGCCTGATTGAGGTCTCTTCAATTTTCCTCCCTGATAATACACTGGGCTTTTCTTTTTTATCCTCTCATGATAGTGTATCCATCATTATCATAGAAACCCTTCCAGAGTTATAACTCTGCTTTTCATAGGGAGTTTCTAGTCTGAGTACCAAAGGACAATATAAAAATCATACCTACCTCCTATTAGTTTATAATGAATCCTCACAATAGTCCTCTCAACAAGCTTCTGAAGCATAGATTCCTCCAAGAAATAGCACAAAGCAAAAGAAGACCGAGGGCAGTCATGAGATCATTTGCATTTAGAGGGACCCCATCTGCTGTTCCACTGTTTAGTGTCAGAGCCACTTTTCAATCCCATACTCTTTATCAGCTGAACTTCTCTTCTCCTAATGAGTCAACACACTCTGTATCCCTCAGGGATTTCACCCTTCAACCTGGCTTCAAAGTAGCAGAAATGTCATCTCTCTTGCTCTTCTCTTCTTTGCTCCTCCCAGTGATAAGAGTTTTAGAAAGAAAAGGAAACAAATGCTACCAAATGCCCAGGACAGATTGAGATGTTATGAATAAATGAGGTCCCAAATTGGGTACATTTCATAAAAGGAAGTATAGCTCATAGAAGGTAAATAATTTATATATAATTACTAAACTAAAAAGTGGCAGGGGCACGATTCAAATTCAGGATCCAAGGTTTCCACAGAAGGTATAGTGCTAACAGCTTAGATTTTGGAGTTAAAAAAAAAAAAAAAAAACTCTTTTTGCATCAAGGTCAGCCACTCTCTGTGACTTTAAGGAGGTTACTTAACTTCCCGTAATCACATGGATTTCTTCTAGAAATAGTATGTACCTAATGAGGTCGTTTTCAGGATTAAATTAGATACTGCCTGAAAGGCAACTATTCAATAGTATTTTAACTTTCAATATTATTATCTTTAGTTAATGTTATCTGCCAAAACTTTTACTGCTAATCAATACCAAAAATCAAAGAGATAATAACAAACATGAAGAAGTTACAAAGGTCAAGCATTTTATGAAGTTCTTAAAGTCTTTAGCCTTGTAACTAGAAACATGTAAGTGCCTGCTTTCAACTTTTTTTAAGCAGGAGATAGAATTCACTATTCATTTCCATTTACAGCTCTCCACCCCAATTTTCTTCTAATTTCCTAACTTTCATCCTTCCATTAAGTGGCACTTAAACTCCATATTCTAAGAAATCTCCCTTCCTGGTCCCAGACCACTCACATGATCACTTAACTCAACCATGTAATTTTCATTTTTAAGGATGTGACCTCCATCTCAGTAGCCCATGGCTCCAAAGTGTTGATGAAATATTAATCATTCAATCCAAGAAAGAATTGGAGAATTTTATTTGAGCCAAATTTAAGGATTATAACCCAGAAAGAATATCTCAGAAAGCTCTGAGAACTGTTCTGCTTGTTAGAAGTCAAGACACAGTTTATGTAAGTTTTTTTTGACAGAGGGCTGTACATCAAACGACAAATACTGACAATTTACATAATCCAGATCTAAGCGCCATCGTGGTGGGTCATGTGACCCATTACAAGATCAAGAAGTGTTGTTATTTTTTAAGGAGTTGTCTTGTTGATGTTGGGAGAATGTTACTCTTTATGGTTGACCAGCTATTCCTGCCTTTGAGGGAGGTTTGGTCGATGCATAATGCAGGTACAAAATGCACAGTCGGGGGAGAGACGAGGTCAAAGCACAGATAATTTTTACGTTTAAATTTATCTTTTCTTGCCATAAAATATGCATTTTATTTCAAGAAAGAAGGAAGGAAGGAAGGAACGAACGAACGAACGAACGAAGGAAAGAAGGAAGAATAATTTCTTGTGTATACAGTTCTCATTTTAGAGTTTAAAAAATGTATATTTTTGGGCTTCCCTGGTGGCACAGCGGTTGAGAGTCCGCCTGCGGATGAAGGGGACATGGGTTTATGCCCCAGTTCTGGGAAGATCCCACATGCCACGGAGCAGCTAGGCCCGTGGGCCATGGCCGCTGAGCCTGCACGTCCGGAGCCTGTGCTCTGCAATGGGAGAGGCCACAGCAGTGACAGGCCCACGTACTGCAAAAAAAAGTATATTTTTAACACTTCTCTTTATACACTCAGAGAGATCTTGCTTTTCTGTGCAAATGCTTAACCATGCTGAAAGAGGAAGAGCTCATCTATGTTTGAATGGGCTCAATCTTTATGGTACCCCACATCAAAGTTGGACTTTTATAGGACCCATTTTCAATTTTCGGCATCTCATTCCATAGAATTCAGTCAATCCAGAGCTTTCAGATTGATTCGATTAGTAACTGGCCCATTCATTTGTTCCAGTTTATCAAGGATTCAAACTATGGCAGATATTCCTTTTCCACTGCTGATTAAATCCTTTTATCACAGCAGTAATTTTTGACTGAGATTTATTGACCCCCCTCTCTTCCCTTAAAATAGGCAATTAGTAATCCCTTATTCAGACCTTCAATTCTACTTGTCACAAACTTACGTAAAAAGAGAAAAATTGACCCAAGTCTGGATGAGGACTAAAACTTTGTTCAAATTGTAATTTGCAAATCTTTTTTTGGAAAAAAATGATTATCCTTGATAAAAGGCTTAATTAATGTTCAAATAAATTTTAATGAGAATAAGACCACTTCTGAGAGCTCAGTTATCCACTCTTTCAGTGGACTGTTAATCTTGGGAAGGGCCTAATGGCTAGTCTTGAAGCACTGTGTAATATTTCTTAACTAGATTCTTTTTTCTTCTGTATAGAATAACAGTGGTTATCTAATCATCCCCTTTTCCTATAGTATTTCCCCCCAAAAGTAAATCTTATTTTTAAACTGACCTGTTGAAAGTCTTTTCCCCTGCAGCCAGATTGTAATAAAATTTTGACATATGCACAGAAGTAAATTGCCTAAAAAATATTTCACCATGTCATTATTTTAAATTACTTTTTGTTTTTCTTGTTTTTTTAATTTAATATTATTTTTTAAATTTTTAACATCTTTATTGGAGTATAATTGCTTTACAATGGTGTGTTAGTTTCTGCTTTATAACAAAGTGAATCAGTTATACATATACATATGTCCCCATATCTATTCCCTCTTGTCTCTCCCTCCCTCTCACCCTCCCTATCCCACCCCTCTAGGTGGTCACAAAGCACTGAGCTGATCTCCCTGTGCTATGTGGCTGCTTCCCACTAGCTATCTATTTTACGTTTGGTAGTGTAAAAGACAACCCTCAGAATGGGAGGAAATATTTGCAAATGAAGAAACTGACAAATGATTAATCTCCAAAATTTACAAGCAGCTCATGCAGCTCAATATCAAAAGAACAAACAAGCCAATCCATAAATGAGCAGAAGACCTAAATAGACATTTCTCCAAAGAAGAGACACAGATTGCCAACAAACACATGAAAGAATGCTCAACATCATTAATCATTAGAGAAATTCAAATCGATACTACAATGAGATATCAACTCACACTGGTCAGAATGGCCATCATCAAAAAATCTACAAACAATAAATTCTGGAGAGGGTGTGGAGAAAAGGGAACCCTCTTGCACTGTTGGTGGGAATGTAAATTCATACTTTTTGTTTTGTATTCATCTTTTGTCCGACCTGACTAGCTTTTAAATACTTTGATGGCAGAGGATACAAAATCGTTTTTTTTTAAGTCCTGGTACCTAGCACAATATCTAGCACATAGTAGATGCTTAATAGTTTTTTTTGACTAAATGAAGATGGAACAAAAAGAGGGAGAAACAGGTAGAGAGGTAGGACATAAAATAGTATTAGGGAGGCTGAGGAAGTAAATGAAGTTGGTATCCCAGTGTGTTTCTGAGTCTCTAGGATGAGTCTCATTCTAACACAAGAGACCAAGAGTATAATGGAATATTAAGATGCAAGTCACCCAAGTTCTCTGCCTAAGAAGGTATGCAGAAAACATTTTGTTGGGTTACTGGTTAAGATCTGGGATTGTGCTTTGTGATTTGGGCTAAGCTGGGTAACTGTTTGAAGTCTTTTTCCTCATGTGTTGAGTGATAATAGTAATGGGGTTTCTGCCCCACAGGGTTATTATAACAATAAGAGTAAAGTCTAAAATGTCTAATATTGTCCTTGGCACACGGTATATCTAAATCTAAGTCTAAATTTATGTTTAAATATTGATATAGACTTAGATATAGATATATAGATTGATTGATAGGTATAGATACCATTCATTACTAATAGTGCTATAATTATTACTTTAGAAATGAGGAAACTGAGTCAACATTAGGTTACCTCCCTGAGTCACAAACCTCTTTGACACCAAACTATGGAACACAAGTTTCTATAGTTTTTTTTGTTTTTGTTTTTTTTTAGTCTTAATACATCAACAAAGCCCCAAAGACCCACTATTTGAATGGAAAAAAAAATCAATAACTATAAATAAATGAATCAATCTCCATTCTTTATTACATGTCTATTAAAACCTCAGAAATCCCTTTCTGTACTTTTCAACTCTTACATCCTAAAACTGCTCTGGCACATTGCCAAATTTTATTTCCTGTGTCTCAGCCTCTCCAGGTCTTGCCTCTTTCTTCTTTTTCTCTACATCCTCCTTTTATTACGTCAATCTATTTATCAGGTTCATTTACCTAGTTTCTAGCTCATAAAGCCCCATGCTAATATTTCTTGTTCTACTGCATAATGTTCCCTGTAATGAATTTGACACCTCCTACAGAGATCAAGTACTTCTCCAGACACATTCATTTGCCTTGTCTTGTGTAAAAGTGTTTTGCATTTGCTTATTATTCAAAGTAGTCTTCTGAGTTTAGGACAATCTGAGATAACATTCACTGTTCATGTTTGTTAAATTGCTATTTTTCAATAAGTTAAAGTATTTACAACCAAGAAACATAACTGTGGTCTTTGGTGGGCTCTCATATTCCTGGTGAGCCTCTTATTTATGTTCAGCCATTTACACCCATGGAATCAAATGCCCTCTCCCTCAACCTCTATAAGTGTGCATTCACTGAGATTCTCTCAAACCTTATTTAATTTCTTTGTGTGTAAAATTGGGTCATATGTCTGAAACTCATACTGTATGACCTTAAATATGTTGCAGCATATTAAAAAGTAATTTTTAAGTTAAGAAAAAAAAACTACAGCAACAGCAAAAACTAAGATTTCTTCTCCCAAGGTAGAGTCTAATTCAGTTGCAACAGCAAGATTGGATAAATGTTTTCTATAAACATGAACTCCCACAAAGTACAGAAAACTTCTTTAAGTGTGGGTGAGTTCTGTTCATTGACTAAAAAATCCTATGCATTACAAGGAGCAGTGAGCTACAATCCTGAGTCATAAATAAGGAAATTTCCCAAGCTGCTTTGTGATAAACTCATTTCTGGTGTCATACACACTACTTGACACCAAATAAAACTTCTTTCATATCACAGTTAAACTGTAAATAATCTCTTGCTTGGTCTTCTGTATAAAGAGCTAAGAAGTCTAGCTGAGCCCATGAGATGTCTTATAATCTCTGCGTTCGGTTATTGTCACAAGATACTGTGCTCTAGGGATTCATGCTGTCAGCAAGAAATTTCATTTAATTACATTATTGGATTTGATCGGGGGACTATATTTTGTCTGCCCCCAAACTGACACCTATTGAAAAGGTATAATTTACATATATAGAAGAACTAGCAAACTGAAAATTACTATGGCTGTCAGTGTAAGTCTGGAACCCTGAAAGTTATGTCTACACAATAGGTCAAAATATGTAGAGTTTTAGGCAGTGAATTCTCAATTTCCAGAAGTGTTGACTGGTACACTGTGATTTGTTAATGTCCCCTTTACTCTCTTACTTTAAGAAATTCCCATATTATACAAATATTTCTTTTTTTTAAATTTTCAATCTATACTTTCTGATATACTTACTAAGAAGAAAATATCCAAAATGCTTATTAAGCCTGTACTGTGAAAACATATTTCCAGTCATTTCTTATCAATTTCACTCCTACTACCATAGCCAATGGCTTATAATTCTAATTCCTAGGAAGTATTGCTGGATTTTGGTGGTCCCTATGTAGATATATAACAATAGGCATACAGTTAGTAGCAATATTCTTTAAGAATCTAGGAATTTGAATTCAGAAAATTTGAATTTTGTCCTGGTTATAGCATTTATGAGCTAAGGATCTTGGAAAAATCAAGTTGCTAGAGTCTGAATTTCCTCAGCTATTGTTGGACAGAACAAATGAGATACTGTATGAGAAAGTATTTTAGAAATTATACTGTGATACAGTGTTTGTAACTGTTGTTATGTTCAATATATAAGAAAAATAGGAATTATCCATTTGACTTTGATATCTTGAGTGTTTTTCTGTCAAATTAAGCATTCTCATCATGTATTTTGTTTGTTTGTTTGTTTGTTTGTTTGTTTTGCAGTACGCGGGCCTCTCACTGTTGTGGCCTCTCCCATTGCGGAGCACAGGCTCCGGACGCGCAGGCTCAGCGGCCATGGCTCACGGGCCCAGCCGCTCCGCGGCATGTGGGATCCTCCCAGACTGGGGCACGAACCCGTGTCCCCTGCATCGGCAGGCAGACTCTCAACCACTGCACCACCAGAGAAGCCCATCATGTATGTTTTTAATGACATTTAAATGAAAACACAAGAACAAATGTGTGTACCACTGAAGATTTTGCTATTCAAAGTGTCAGCTAGTTCATAGTCACACTAACAGCCCAATCATAGTGCCAAGGAAGGGTTCTGTTCGTCATTAAGTATTTGACTTCATTCCAATCTGACCCAATTCACTTGACACTATCTGAACTCCAGGTGGCTAGTTAGTTGTGCAATTACAGTTTCACAGTTTTAGTTTAATACTTTGGACTCAATTTAGTTGTACAAAGAGAATGCAAGATCACCACATAGATTAGTTCTTTAAAGACTTTTGATCCTTTTGTATTTTACTAAATTTTCCAAATGCTATTATTGCTTCTCTTAAAGACTTGATTCCTGAAAGCATTTGCTCTTTACAAGCTTAATATTGCTGAAGAAAGCTGCAGAAAAATGTTCAATAATGGGAACACTAAGCTTTCATTCTCATAATCAACATAAGCTTTGAATCTTTATCAAACGTTTATCAACTGTTCTTTACTTTCTATCCTTTAAGCTCATGCTGACTTCACCAGAGAACTCCTCATTGTAAAGTTTATATTCCTTTGTTTTGCTTTGACAAACACTTTATTAAGTGTGTTTTGACTTTTGGAGGGACTATTATTTTACACTTTTTTTTTATATATGGAATTTTTCAGAGGTTCAGTGTTAGTTTTCTATTCAGCAACGTCAACATAAAACTAGTAAAGTTTATCACATAGGATGAAGTTCACAATTCATATTTCAGTTAAGTTACAATTTGCCTATAGTTAAATTCATCTCAAAAAGAATTTAGCATTGGTTGTTTTCCAGATGACTTTTAAACATTTATCTTTAATAATCTCCACGCTTATTTATGAAAATGATAATCGTCATATGATTTATTTTTTATACTTTAAAAACTAAGTTATTGGTAACAAAAATGGTAAAGTTTCTTTGAGTCGATACGCGTCGTGTTTATACATTTATTCATCCCCTTAATTGTTCAACAATGGCACATTTGGGATCTACTCTACACTACGAATAGCGCTGACACTGTGCACAAAACCAAGGTATGTCTCCTGCCTTGAGAGGACTTGTGGTCTAGTAAGAGAAAGTGTTAAATATACAAAGGTAAGTGCCTTAGTGCATATGCCCTGTAAGAACTGACCAGTCCATGAGTTTCTCTGACTCAGAGATTAGGGGAAGATTTCATAGGACTTGATATTTGAGCTGAATTATGAAGAAAGCACAGGACCGCCAGATGAAAAATGTTTAAGAAAAGGTAAATAAGGGAATAAATAAAATGTGGAAAAGTTATTACAGGCAGGAATATGCCACTGCCCTTTGAATATTACTGGCCCTGTCTTTTCTCTAGTAGGAATGAGTTAGAGCATTCCTCCATGTTTTGTTGTTTGTAACTCTCTGGAAAGCATATTTGTAGATCTGGTGTCTCACAGGAGCTTGTGTCCAGGGTGAAATCCTAACCATGGCTTACATTCAAACTCTTCCAGCTTCACAGATGCATAGTTTGAAATAATATTTCAGCTGCTTAAAATAGTTGAAAAATTCAGAAGAAGAGTTCTCATTAATATACTTTTAAAATTTAAATTATATTTATTACTTGTAAAGTTATGGTATAGATTCACCTTATATGCTTTCCCAGTTGCTGTATACAAATTTATGTAATGTATTTTTGTCAGTAAGAGTAATTTGCTTTTTATTTTGTTGTTGTTATTTGAGTGTGCAATATAATTTCAAAGAGCAGTGTTACATACTATTTCTTTTTTGTGTTTGTGGGATACCAAAATTCAATCTCAAGTCCATATTATGAACTGTTATTTCCTAATAATTAATTTGTATGGTAATTACCAAGTGTTATGGACTAGATGTTTGCATCTACCCCAATTCATATGTTGAAGTTCTACCCACCCCCTCATATGATGGTATTAGCAGGAGGTGGGGCCTTTGGGAAGTAGTTTTAGATGAGGTCATGGGTATGGGTTCCTCAGGGTGGGAGTTGTGCCCTTATAAGAAAAGAACACAGAGCTTGCTCTCTGTTTCTCTCCATCAAGTGAGGCTACAACAAGAAGGGAAGCACCATCTACAATATAGGAAGAGACCTCTCACCAGGAATGAAGTCAACCAACCAAAACCTTAATCTTGGGTAGCCCAGCCTCCAGAACTGTGAGAAATGAATGTCTGTTGTTTAAGCCACGCAGCTCATGGTATGTTGTTACAGCAGCCTGAGCAGACTAAGAAGCAGACTAAGACAGTGAGTTTTAGCTTTGCATTTCTGCATACTCAAAACTTATTCTTAGGCCAACTAGTAAGTAGTAAAATGCTGAGTGTACCTTGAACTTAGATAAGCTTGCTACAGGTTTTCTACCAGTCACTAGTGGCTCTTCTTTTCAGTGTGAGCTGCACTTCTAGTTTTTCAGAAGTGTCAGGAAATCTTGTCTGAGCAAATAAAATAAAATTTTAATGAAGTAGCATATTGGTCATGAGTTGTTTTTTTATTTTTTCCATTTTTGTGCAGATAATAAGGGCATTTCCATCTTTGATCTCTGTCGTTGCTTGGCTCAGGGTGACAACTGCTTAGCAATATCTGTCAGGGTTGTATTTCAAGGGTATTCTGGCATAGAACCTGAGCAGACTATGCTGGGATATGCAAGGCCCCATGGGCACATGCCTTAAATACTTGTGCTAAAAGTGCACATGTTGCTTGTTTGCACATCCTGTTATGATGTCAGGATCAAATCATTTTTTTTTTTTCCTCCCCAACTTTTCTACTTTTTAATGTTCTGTTTCTAATCATATGACTAAAAATAGATCTATAATGATGAAGATGTTTATAATAAAAGTAAGGTTTCCTTGAAGAGGGTTATTTCTCCTCCTCTTAATAAAGTCAATACCTCAGCTGAACTTACAGCCCTTTCTCTCCCCAAAAGAAATGCCTAGAATAGCAATCTTTAGGCATTCTGTATACAGGGGAATGTTCTACAGTCCAATATTACAGTTTCTTTTGGAATGTGCCCTGATATGCAGCACCACATACTTGGAGACAACTCAGAAAATGGTGAGGGGAGCAGGAAGCTGACATCCTTTCTTTTTCTTGACCTTCAACTTCTCACCATGGGATGCTCTAAAATTAATACGACTCAACGTGACTACAGAGCTATGAAATTAATACATAAATTTACCTTAAGAAGAAAACGATCATTCGCTTTTCCTTTCTACATGTTAGATGCTTCTATGGCTTTATTCCTATACCAGAACCCCTTTAAAATAAGTCTTACTATCCATTTTATATTTGTGGAGAAATCTATGCTAATTCCAGTATAGTTCCTTGCCTATGTTCTTATTATGGCAGAACAAGGATTCCAACATTCTGTGTTTTCTCCAAAAAACATCTCTCTCAATTGGGCAATCATATAACTAGACTACTATAATAATGAACTAGAAAATGATTTTACATTAAAAATCAATGAAGAAACTGTGCAGTGAAGATTTTCAAAAGCAAAAGACTATGTGAAGAAAAAATTTAATAAAACTGCTTATTCAAGGATATATTTTCTACTAAATTTTAATATTTTTTTTCTGGTGCCATGATTCTTAGAAGAGCAAGACAGTTATTTCAATTTAGCCCAAATCTAATGAGTACCCATGATGTGCCTCTAGCATTATGATAGATGATAAGTCCTATTGAATCAAAAGTGGAACTATGGAAAGCTACTGCAGCCTTCCCTCAAGACCCAAAGCCCTGCGAAGATGAAATAGCAAATCAGGTGTGTGAGGCTGAAAAACGAAGTCACAGGTACTATTGAATATTATAAATAAGGGCCATGAAACTGTTACTTTTCTGAGACTTCTTTATAAAACAATCTCAGACGTGATCCCTGCATCTGTGACTACAACACGGGCAACCCAAATAGAATTCTACTCACCAAAACTTCTTAACCTCTTGTGTTATTTGCTGAAAGAATAAGTGCCAGAATCATGTAATTTTATTAATAAATTAGGATTTCCAGGAATTGTCCTAAAGCTTCCTTCTCGACAAAACATAAATTGTTTGATGTGGCAGCTCCCTCCATCCTATGTGGTCTGTGTGTCATATTCTCTAAAGCATTGCCTTTGTCACCCAGGCTAGTGTATATCTTCACTCACTTATTCCCTACCAAATGAGGGTTGAATGAGTAGATTCTATACCTTGGCATAATCATTGATTTCCTTTGCTTTACAACTGACATCCAAATGATCAGAAATTCTTTTGATGCTACTTTTAAAATCTATACAGAAGCTGATTGCTACTTTTGCCTATATGCCTTGGCATAAGTCATGGTCTCTTGACTGGAAATTTTCCAATAACTTTCTAGCCAACTTCTATCCTTTTACCTCCATCTACCTTATAGTCTATTCTCAACAAAATAGATTGTCAGCAATCCTCAAATCACTTCTGATCTACCTTTGTTGATTTCTTGCTTCACCAAGAGTCAAATCTGAATGTTTTTCCATGGCCTACAAGCCCTGTATTATCCTGTCATTTTATCCTGCTATTTTTCTGACCCATCTTTCATCACTCTTTTCCTCTATGATTTTGCTCTAGCCATGGTAAACTCCTTACTGTTTCTCAAACACACAGAACATCCCCATCTCAAAATCTTTACATATGGTCTTCCCTCTACTGGAACACCCTTCTCTCAGGTATTCAGGTAGCTCATTCCATCAATTTATTTATATGTTTAACACATCAGTCACCTTATCTGACTGAGAGCCTTCCTTGACTGTCCTATATAAAACGCCAACTCTTATTCTTCCTTTAATTCCCTAGCACCACTTGTTTTTCTTCATAACACTTAACTTGACCTGACATATTACATAATTATTATTTATTTATTATCTATCTTCCCCCATTATAATAGAAGCTTACTGAAGACAGAGATATCTATTTTGTTTACTGCTTGGATTTTTTTAGCATTGATAACACCTAGAATCCTGTGGGGCATATATTAATGACATATTTAGTATTGAATGGTGGTTAAGAGAGGTGCTGTACAGTTTTTCAAAATATGAGTACTGATGCACATTTTTACTTTAAATAAAGACATTTATCTAAAAGTGCTACCCCTTTCCTTATAAATTACTGTTTCCAAATAAAAGTCTAAAATCTGATGCAAAAATTATCTTTCACACCAAGAGTTTTCTTGCAAATGGGTTCTTGATCACACCCTAAAACAAGTCAACTTTGCTTGTGTGTTGAAAAGTATTCAGTATTATAGGTGTGATTAAGACAAATAATAATAGTTTATTTAAAATAATTCCCTAAATAAATTTTCTTTGCAAAATATCTAACTTTTCTGCAACCATTAAAGAAGGACTTTTGTGTGTGTGTTCTGGTTAGCCCTCTGTGTATCTATTTTGTAGATGTTTACTTGACCATTTCACATGGATAAATACTAACATATAAAATAAAAGGACCCTCTACTCTCTATGAATCACTATGTCCAAGTTATTATCCTCCCAATTCAGTGTTGATGAAATCCAAACTTGGGTTAATATTTTTTTAATAACTATCTAGAAGTTTGGAAACAACTGAAATATAGCCCTCCCTCAAGTTTTCCAAATATTAATGAAAACATTCTTTTGCTCATAAAACTATAGGTGTATTTTGAACAGATTTTATATCAGTCTTTTATTTTGAATGCTCATAGCTTTGACTTTGACACAGGTTACAAGAAATACACTTTATAAGTCTCTTGCTCCCAAGTCTCTAAATTGCACATCCTGAAAAACTGGCTATTTCCACAAAGAACATAGAGATTGAATGCAAAGCTATAATTCACTTTCAGGTTTTCTGCTGATGACATAAACCGCCAGAGCTTGTTGGTTTATGAACAGCAGCAGGACACAGAGATTGAATTATGGCATGTGTCAGTGATGAGAGGTAAAGAATTGGCATACACAACCCAAAGATAATAGTTTCATTCCAGTTAAATTTGAGACATGGAAGAAAGAAGATTTTTAAACATTTAAGAAAGAGTTCATCTCTGTAAAAGTTCATATTTTATAAAAGATAACTAGCAAGAACAGTTTAAGAAAATATCAAATCCATGCTCAAGAGAACATAAAATATAGAGATAATATAAGAATGTCCATAGGCAGATCTGGCATTTTACATAACTGAGGTGTTTCTGAATCTGCTGAGAAAATTATCACTTCTTCCTTCTGGAAGTAGCACCTTACAAAGCATTATATTAGCTCATTCATGACCCTGGCTTCTGAAAGTGCTGTACTTTTTAACAGTGTAAGAAGATATTTCCTTTTTATTTCCTAACATCTTTTGAGAGGAAGAAGAGAAGAGAGGCACAGGCAGAATAAGTAGAAACCATAGTATAGTATTTTATAAGGGTAGTCATTAAAGTAAATTCTGATAGTGTTATTTTTCAAGATTCCTCAGTGGTTCAGGTGCCAAGTTTTTAACAGTCAGCTCTGCTACTAAGCTTCTAAAAGCATAGGTAAAGAGAGTGTCTCAATTTGGTTTTCCTAGGGCCAGTGCCTGAAATAAGGGTTCTAGGGTTAGTATTTTCTTTGGGAGGGATGGGGAACATGGACAGGGCAGAAAAACAGTATTACAGAAAAGAGAAGGCTACTACTAAAGGGGTGAGTTATTAAACCATTTACCTCAGTAGCTACTGGAGCTTAGTCCCACAGGGAAACTCTGAGCAACATTGCAAACAATGCTCCCACATTACTTATCCCACGGGATGGGTGATGTTGATGAGTTAATTACATCCTACAGTCATTGGTTGAATAGTGCCCAGGGTGGAGGTAGGCTGCATCAATGTGGAAAAAAGTACCAGTCTTAGAAACAAATACTGGCAGTTAGAGGTCAAGGTCAGAACGCTATTGACCAGGCTCTACCTGTGTCTGTTGTAGAGGGAATTGTTGGTGACATTGCCACCAAGACTGGGGGGTGGGAGGGGGGCAGGGTAACTTGACTTCCATTCTTAGTTCTTTCACTCATCAGAAATGCAACTGTGAGCAAGTCCCAATTTCTCTTTATTTCTGCAAAAGAAATGGTTGCAGCAGATAATTTTTAAAGACTCTCCCCTTGCAATATTTCAGACTTGGAATTTCCCATGATATTAGATGATTAAATACTTTAGGACCTAGACCATATCTTGAGGCTCCAAAGCCCAGCTTAGCGACTACCATATGACTCCCCACAACCCACATACCCTTCTGACTTCTTCCTCCTCATATGGGTAATGGCGCCAGCATCCACCCATGTTTGAAATTATTTTTGCCTATGAATATATCATCATAATAGCCTTATGAATTTTTACTATTCCCATTTTACAGATGAAAGAACTGAGGTAGTGAGAAGGTGAAGTGCTTTGGCAAAGACTGAACAACAAATAAGCAGCAGATTCAAAACAGGAAACTCTAGGTGGTATGGGGGGGTGACAAGCTCTACTCAAAGATTATAGAAATACGAAATTGTCATGGAACCAATAGTTAATAAATCAATGAAAATATATAGACAGTCAACATGAAGGAAAAGAAGGACTTCCAGTCTAATTTCATTTGTTAATAAAATCAATAGCTCCAGAGGTGATTGAATGTATTCATGACTTTAAAGAAATGTTTATTTTTTATCCAAAGACAGGTTGGCAAGTAACAGAAGCACAGAAAAGAGGTTAAGAGAAAGCAAAATATATTGACAAGCCTTTTTCAAGTGTCCAATATGTAAGAAGGAACTCTAATTCAGAAACAAGGATATTACATTTATCAAGCAAATATAATATTTTAAGGGAGTTTCACATTTCCAATTTTAGCAAAATTAGATTATTCAATTCTTGGCACTCTGATTCTGTGTTCACCAATCAATCTTCTAAATTATTGTTATTGTTTTCTTTAACTAATATTAATATAGACATCAATAATCTCATCTATGCATTATCTCAAGTCCTTTTAGCCACCCTATGTAGTAGGTACTTACTAAGTCCATTTTGCAGATTAGAAACAGAAGCTCAAAAATGGTCCTTTGTTAATTTTATTACAGTCCTTTACTCCTCATACACTTTCACGTAGAGAAATGTGCCTCCTAGTGAGATTGAGAAGCCAGATAGTTCTTGATACAAATTAATACATTTACAATCTATTTTATAACAATTTTTCAGTGTTTTGTGATCAGTTGCCTGCACACCAAATAGAGTCAAGACCTGGACTTGGACAAATTGGGGAATAAAACTAGAATACCGTGATGACATCAGTTACAGTCAGCCATCTTTCACTGAATGACATCCCTGACCCTGCACATCTTTTAAAATTGTCACACAACATAAGCCTTCCAAAGCCAGAATTTTCTGAAATAGACAATAATGCAGCCCAGGAAAAAAAGAAGGTGAAGTTGAAGAATGCAAAGCACAAGGGTTAAAGTAAGTTAGGGAGAAAGGGAATTTTTGGCTTCTGTATTAAATAATAAACACTGTGATGCAAAAGAAGAGCTGGAATGTGTAGGGTTACCCGACAAAATACAGGACATCCAGTTAAATTTTAATTTCAGATAAAGAATGGATAACTTTTTAGTATAAGCATATCCCAAATATTGCTCGTAACAACCCTATGAGTGTCCACTATTACCATTTGTAACAATGAATATTTTAAAAAACATTCATTGTTTATTTGCAAATAAAATTTAACTGTTAAATCTGGAATGGAAAATGGGTTAAAAGCACACCTGTATGGAAATGTGTAGATAAACAACTCAGTTGATGGATACGAAGTTGGGTTTCTGGTGAAAATCCAAGAATCATTATAATTTATTTATTTATTTATTTGAATTTTTGAATCTTATATTATTTATTTTTTTATACAGCAGGTTCTTATTAGTTATCTATTTTATACGTATTAGTGTTTTATATCAATCCCAATCTCCCAATTCATCCCACCACCACCACCTCCCCCTCCACTTTTCCCCCTTCATGTCCTTATGTTTGTTCTCTATATCTGTGTCTCTATTTCTGCCCTGCAAACTAGTTCATCTGTACCATTTTTCTAGTTCTACATATATGCGTTAATATACGGTATTTGTTTTTCTCTCTGTGACTTACTTCACTCTGTATGACAGTCTCTAGATCTATCCACATCTCTACAAATGACCCCGTTTCATTCCTTTTTATGACTGAGTAGTATTCCATTGTATATATGTACCACATCTTCTTTATCCATTCCTCTGTCAATGGGCATTTAGGTTGCTTCCATGACCTGGCTATTGTAAATAGTGCTGCAATGAACATTGGGGCTCATGTGTATTTTTGAATTATGGTTTTCTCTGGGTCTATGCCCAGTAGTGGGATTTCTTGGTAATATGGTAATTCTAATTTTAGTTTTTTAAGGAATCTCCAGAGTGTTCTCCATAGTGGCTGTATCAATTTACATTCCCACTAACAGTGCAAGATGGTTCCCTTTTCTCCACACCCTCTCCAACATTTGTTGTTTGTAGATTTTCTGATGATTCCCATTCTGACTGGTGTGAGGTGATACCTCATTGTAGTTTTGATTCACATTTCCTAATAAGTAGTGATGTTGAGTAGCTTTTCCTGTGCCTCTTGGCCATCTGTATGTCTTCTTTGGAGAAATGTCTATTTAGGTCTTCTGCCCATTTTTGGATTGGGTTGTTTGCTTTTTCATATTGAGCTGCATGAACTGTTTATATATTTTGGAGATTAATCCTTTGTCCATTTGCAAATATTTTCTCCCATTCTGAGGGGTGTCTTTTCATCTTGTTTATGGTTTCCTTTGCTGTGCAAAAGCTTTTAAGTTTCATTAGGTCCCATTTGTTTATTTTTGTTTTTATTTCCATTACTCTAGGAGCTGGATCAAAAAAGATCTTGCTGTGATTTATGTCAAAGAGTGTTCTTCCTATGTTGTCCTCTAAAAATTTTATAGTGTCCGGTCTTACATTTAGGTCTCTAATCCATTTTGAGTTTATTTTTGTGTATGGTGTTAGGAAGTGTTCTAATTTCATTCTTTTACGTGTAGCTGTCCAGTTTTCCCAGCACCACTTATTGAAGGGACTGTCTTTTCTCCACTGTATATCCTTGTCTCCTTTGTCATAGATTACATGACCATATGTGTGTGGGTTTATCTCTGGGCTTTCTATCCTCTTCCATTGATCTCTATTTCTGTTTTTGTGCCAGTATCATATTGTCTTGATTACTGTAGCTTTGTAGTATAGTCTGAAGAAGAATCATTGTAATTTAAATTTGTGAGGCTGTGTAAAGGCAATACCATATAGTTCAGTATTTCTGAGCACCTTTAAGCTTTGGAGACAGGCCTAGATTTGAGTTCTGGCTCATCCAACACAATCTTACTTGTGTGACCTTGGGCAAGTCACCTACCTTTTTGAGTTTCAATCCCTTTATATCAAGAAATGGAGATAATAATCTCTTGGGGTTTTATGGGAATTAAATGAAATAACACAAAATAACTTTTAAAATACTATTGAGTAAAACATCTGCAGGAATCTACTTGACACTCTTACTAATGGGCTACTTAATTTTTTTAACACGTCTGAGAATAAATAAGTTAAAAACATGCCAATAAAGCACATTGTCAAAAACTGCAGGTAGAATACACACTCAACATTAAATCCTTGGTACAGATAAAAAAGAAACTATCTAAGAGACTGAGAGTTGGAAGGTAGAGACTTTTATGTGTCATTTTATACCTTAATATAGCGGGAATTTTTTTTATTTTTATCTTTTACTCTGTACTTGTACTGTTTATTGAAAATGTTGAACAAGAAGCCGTCTAGGTGCCTCTGTTGAACTTCAATGCCAGGCTTTCTTATAATCAGTACTGTGATTAGTTTTATTTTAGAGAACTTTTAGGGGCAGAACAGAGCACATGAGAGATTCAAGGGCAAGCATAGGTTACAGCTTCTCTGATACTTCAGTGCCTGAAATAGAAACAGTGAAACCAAAATAGCTACAAGTTGTGCTGTTTTCCCCATCACTGTATTTGTCACAAGGGAGTCCATTCTGATGACCTCCTTCCTAAGAGTACTGTCCTCCCCTCAGTGACATATTGGCTCTCCAGAGTTTTATCAGCAGTGAAATAACTAGAGTTCATTATATAACTCTCATTCCCAAAGAAGAATCATTCTATGTTATTAACAACATCAGCAGGTTAATTAAGAATTCTGCCCATGGTAATGTTAAGCAAGTTGACATATTTTCAGTATCAACTGTCATCACTCAAGCCAAAAGCACAACAGATCTTTGTTCAATAATACTCAGCTATGTCATGGATTGGTGCAGGACACTTAATATCTACTCCAAAAAAAAATCTAGTATTGGAAAAATATGCTTTCTAGACCACTGTTTAAAAAATTACGAGCTAGTCAATTGATATGACATTGAATCATGAAGAATAATACTTTCATTTAACTGTAGTTTAAAAAACAATGAGAAAAATAAAATGCAGTCAATACACTATAGTGTACTGAAATGGAAACTCAGCTTCAAGTCCAGATTCTACCACTGATAACATAATGGTATGAAAATATCTGGCTCTCAGGTTTGGGGGGATCTGGGGAACCTGGGAAGGAAAGTTTCTCAGTGTTTTAGTTGTTCAAAGTTTTGAAGTTAGATGGAAATTGTTTTAATTCTTGGCTATGACAATTACCTGTTGTGTATTTCTTAGCCACTTGGAGTCTTATTTTCCTCTTTTGGAAAATGGGGATCATAAAAGCCCCTACTTGATTGAGTAGGTTTTTCTGAGAACTACAGGAAAAGCATAGATCATGGTGGATAGCACATAGCAAGAGCCTGAGAAGAAAGTTTTCAATTCTTCCCTTTCTTTTCCTTATTATTCCTTCTCTCCCACAGTGTCTTTGACCAACATCTGTGATTTTGCATTCATGTATAGTGTTGTTACTTTGTTTTAGATTTAACAGTATAGAGGTATTCATATACTCCCATATCCCTATACAACTTATTCTTTATTATAAAATATCCATGGAGTCCTTATAAGGAAAACAAAAAGTGTATTATAAGGAAGAATAGTTATATTCAATAGGATAATAAACCATATAAAATAGAAAACTTAAAAATTGTTTACTCATATTATGAGCTAGAAATAATCACTCACCCATTTAGAAGAATTATGTGAAAAGAGAGCTATTTCTGTCTGGACAGTTCAAAGTTGGCATCTTGATGTTGGCATGTGAAACTTGGAAGTTGTAGATTATATAGATGGTAGAAAGGGCATTGTACAGAGGGAAAAGTACAGCAGAGACAATGAGTTTGGAAATAGCTAGAAATGCACAGAGATATACAAATACTCAGTTCTGGCTGCAGTATAAGAATACAAGAAAAGGAAGAGTGGGAAGTAAGCCTGGAAAAACAGCTTGGCAAGAGCTGCTGGAGAGCCTTCAATGGATCAAAGGAATTAGAAATGTTTTCAATTAGCATTTGGGAATCATTGAAGGTTTCCAGTTGGGGATGGGAAAGTACATTATCAGAATTTCACTTTAGAATTGTTTGTCTGGTGGTATCAAGTTATATAGATTAGAACAAAAAGATACTAGAGGCTGGGAAAAATTTTAAAGAGGTATTTGGCAGTTAGGGTAGACACTAAAGAATTCATATACTTGAGCAGTGGAATTAACATGGAGGGGTGATTCAGAGAAATAGCAGATATTTATTACAATCCCTAAGCACTCTAAATGCCTTAATTATCCCCCCAAAGCAGTTTTCTTTCATATCTTCACACTTTTTATTTTCCATTTCCTCTTCCTGGAATGTCTTTTTCCAATTCCTCTCCTGGTGAAATCCTATTTATCCTCTTAGAGACAATCCTGATATTTCTCTCTTTTGGAAGTCTTGTTTTTTTTTTTTTTTTTTTTGTGGTACACGGGCCTCTCACTGTTGTGGCCTCTCCCGTTGCAGAGCACAGACTGCAGAGCACTGAGCCTGCTCCGGATGTGCAGGCTCAGTGGCCATGGCTCACGGGCCAGCCACTCCGTGGAATGTGGGATCTTCCTGGACTGGGGCACGAACCCATGTCCCCTGCATCGGCAGGCGGACTCTCAACCACTGCTCCACCAGGGAAGACCTGGAAGTCTTTTTTGACTGTATACTTAATTTTTAAAAATTTAGTCTATATTTATTGTGTATCACGTACCATTGTAAATATAGTACTCATTCTCAAGTAGGTTTTGTCTGGTGAAGAAGATGGATAAGTATGAAAGTATTATAGTGACTCTTTCATTTCTTGACAAAAAGAATGTATATTGATTTCCTACTATGAGCCAGATATTATTCTTCTAAGTGCTAGGCTTAGAGCTGTAAGTGGGAAAGATAAGATTCTTGACTCAATAAACTTTATGTTTTATTGGTGCTACAGGCTGGTATAGAGATTTTTCTTAAGTAAAATAAGTTTTAAAAATAATTTCATTTAATAATGGATATTCATATAATAATATAAATTCAGAGTGCCTGAGTAGAGTAGGTATTCTAGTTTATGAGAGATGATTTGTAAAGGCATTTAGATGGAGAAGCAAAGACCTAAATAATAAAACGGAACATGCCATAACTAGAATCAATGGAAAAAGTGTGCAGGAAGAGAGCACATCCAGTGCAAAGGCCTAGAGGTAGACTACGCTGGATATGTTTGAAGGAAAGAGCCCAATTAGTTTAGAATCATGAGTGAAGGCGTAGAGGGCTTTGATATAAGATCAGAGAAGTGAGCCAGCTCCTGTAAGACCTCACAGGCTTTGCTAGAAAGTTTGGATTATTTTCCTAAGTATAAATGAAGGTCATTGGAAGGTTTAAGTAATCAAGTAACATGATTATGTTCTTAAGTGATTGCTCTGGAGGCTGTACAGAGAGCCAACTTTAGAGGGAAAGAGTAAAAGAATGGAGATCGTTTAGAAGGAAATTGCAGCTGTCCAAGCAAGACATAATAATGTGGTTTGGGCTTGAGTGGAGGCAACAGGGATGGAAAGAAGTGAACAATGTGGAGAAATGTATTTGAGGTTGAATTTGAGGAATAATGGTGAGGGAAGATTCAAGGAGTTTTGGTTAAACAAACTGGGTGGATAATGGTTATTAAGATGGGGAACACTGGTGATAGGACAGATTTGAGGGATACTTGACAATTATTTTGGGGTTTGGATAATTTTAATTTATCTCAGAAATCTAAGTAGTGATGTCAAGTTAGTAGTTGGAGATATAAGACTGGGGGTTCAAAGGACCAGTAGTGACTAGAGACATAAATTTGATAGATATGTTTATAAATGCATTCATAACAAGAGGATTTGAATATTTAGTCAATATTTACAAAGTCAGTAGTACAAGTAGAGAAAAGAAGGTGCTCTGTGACCAAAACTTTGCATAAAACCAAATATTTAGAGGTTTACTAGAAAATAATCTGAGATGGAGCTGAGGGAGAAATATTAAATATGGCAATCTAGAAGTTATTAGTTGACCTCGACAACACTCGCTTCAGTGGAGTTGTGGGAAGAAAAGACTGTTTGAGTTGAATATTTAAAATGATGTCAGGGAAGTATGATAGAGGGGCAAAAATAATTATACACTACAATGTTCTTCTTATGTAACCTAGACATAGTCCTCCTTGTGGCACTTGACTGTGATAATGAAATTAATTTGGGGAGAAAAATAGAGACTACAGGAGGTGAGACAAAGGAGGTAGTAAATGAATATTAATTAGTTTTTTTTTAAGAAATCTGATAATGAAGGGGAAATGGATATTCTACTTTAAGAGACTAGCAGAGTAAAGGTAATGTTCTAATAGGATTGTGAAGAATTCATCAGGCTTGTGTGTAAAGTTACAGGAACTCCGATAATCCCATTGGCAGACACCATCATTTCTTGCCTGAACAGCTATAAAAACTTCTTGATTGATCTCCCTGCATCCATTCTTCCTTCTTCCCAATCAATTCTCTAAAATGTAGCCAGTAATTATCTTCAAATCTTATAATGTCATTCATCTTATCACCTTTATGTAAGGATTAAGTCCAAAGACATTAACATAGCTGTTGGGACATTGCTAATCTTTTAGATTCTTTAGATCTTAGTAACTCTATCATCCCTCTGAGAGTAATTTCCTGATTCATGAACTCAGTTATGACTTTTACCTTTATGTGTCTCAAAATGCTGTGTATTTCTTCATTTCTCTTATAATGATCACCACTTTTTTTTTCTTTAATTGCCTAGCCTCACTAAAAGTTGTGAGCTTGTGAGTTTTATGAGGGCAGGGACCATGTCTATTTTATATAGACAGCTAACACAGAACCAGTAATCTAGGTAAACATGTGTTCAATGAATGAATGAATGAATGACTAAATCTCAAGTACAAGGATGGGTTTATGATGTAAGATGGAGAAGCATGAAAGTCAAGGCAGAATTGGGATGATGTAAGATCCAGGTCCAAGGGAAGAAAGTGGGCAAAGGTGAATAAACATGAGGTACAGAGCACAGAAATACAATTATCTTATCTAGAGGGTAATTCTCCCTTATTCCAGTCATATGGAGAACTCCTACTTACCCTTTAAAACCTAGACTGAGAAGATTTTCACAACCCCACACTCCTCATCTCCACCCAGATATAAGTATACAGTCATTTTATCTTTAACTATACATAGTTTTAAAATTGTATTGATGAACTTATTACATTATATTGTAATTTATCAATAAATTAAACCTCAGGGTTTAATTTAATTTAATTGATAAATTAAATTAAAGATTGTAACCTATCCATCTCTGTATGTCCAATGCCTCACACAGACATAGCCTAGTGTGAGAATTCTGTGAATTGAACTGCCTGCCCATTCTTAATACAAAGGAAGAAACTTGATTATATGTTGAAAATGGGAGGGCAGGGCAAAGGTGGACTATTCAAAGACAGTAGAAGCAACATGGGTAGACCTAGAGGGTATTATACTAAAGGAAATAATTCAGACTGAGAAGGACAAATACCATATGATTTTACTTATATGTGGAATCTAAAAACCAAACAAATGAACAAACATAATAAAACAGAAGCAGAGTAATAGATACAGAGAACAAACAGGCGGTTGCCAGAGAGGAGGGATGTTTGCAGATGAGAGAGAGAGGTGAGGGAGATTAAGACGTAGAGACTTTCAGTTACAACATAACTGGGTCACAGGTATTAAACGTACAGTGTGGGAAATATAATCAATTACTATGTAATATCTTTGTATGATGACAAATCGTAAATAGACTTATTGTGGTGATGATTTTGAAATGAATAGAAATATAGAATCACTATTTTGTGTACCAAGACCTAACACATTGTTGTAGATCAATTATACTTCAAAAACAGACAAACAAACTCATAAAGAAAAGATCAGATTTGCGGTTACCAGAGGAGGGAAATGGTGGGAGGGGGAATTGGATGAAGGTGGTCAAAAAGTACAAACTTCCACTTATAAGACAAATAAGGTCTATGGATGTAATGTACAACATGATAAATAAAATTAACACTAGTGCATGTTATATATAGAACTTATGGACTTAAATCCTATGAATTGTTATCATAAGGGAAAATTTTCTTTTCTTTTGTATCTCTATGAGATGATAATGTTCACTAAACTTATTGTGGTAAACATTTCATGATGTATGTAAGTCAAATCATTTTTCTATATACCTTAAACTTATACAGCGTGGTATGTCAATTATAACTCAATAAAACTGGAAGATAAGTAAATAGAATAGAATAGAAGCAGTTAGTTACTAACCATTGTTCTTTAGAGTTTGCTAAGTAATCAACTACGGATTAATAAAAGAATTGATGAGCAGTAGCAAATGAAGTTGGGGTCAAATATTATGACTGTGCAGTAGAATAAAATGAGCTAGTTTTATTCACTAACACTTTATTGAACACATACAATTCATGATATTAACTTAGGTACCAAAGATGAATAATAAATAACATAGTCTCTGTTTAGAAATTCACAGGCAGTTTCATGACGTCCACCCACAAACACAGCAGGTATAGGAGAAACAGTAGTTAGTAGAGTTTCACATGTCTTATTAAGGTTACATAGGTTACTCAGGATTGCTTAGGATGAGGGACCTTCTGCTGCTAGGGAAACTATGATTAGGAAGACTGGCTATGGCATTTGGGATTGATAAGGAGGTACGGGAAGTGAGATAGAAAATTGTATGCCATGTGAATAGAGAGGGATAAAAAAAGAGGAGATACTGAGCAGGGTCAATAGAAGTAAGAAAACAGCATAGGAGATTATGGCTCAAGAGGGAATTTTTAAACAGATTTTTAAATTCTTAGCCTTCATGTTTAAGTCTGGTTAAAAAAAAAAGTTGTTAAAAAAAAAGTTGTTACAAACACTGCAGGGTCTCCAATATGTTATCTTACTGAAGAAAACAGTGATGGTCAAAAAAAAAAAAATGACTTTGGGGAAAGCTTTTGGGCAACCATTATATGTGACAATAGTGGAAACAAAATAGAATATATTCACTGATGTGAAATGACAAGTACAGATGGATACAAAAATAGTTGCTTTGCAGCTTTGAATCTAAACTTACTCTTCAGTTGTTTTGAAAGTGTTTAAATCAAGTATACCATTTTCAAAAATCTACAGAGCAGTGGCAGGGATATATTATAGAGCCAGAAAATGGTTTCAGAAAAATCAAGATATTATTACTAGAGTCAAAGATTTTTGGAGATGTTTTTGGAAAAATGTAAGCTTTCATTATGTTTCCTATCTGAAGTACATATACAATTTTTGTTAAATGGATGAAGAAAATATATGAGCCATCCATGGTATCAAACTTTCATCGAATGTAAATTAAAAAGAGGTAGATAGGTGAGTAATAATTTAGCCTGTGGACACTTTGATCATTTACCTGCTAAAGTATATAATTATAGAATGTTAATACCAAAATTAATGTATTAGAAGGGCATACTGAAATCTCAACTCTTCTGTGCTTTGCTTTTCTCTGTAACTTTCAGTACAGTTAGCATGATAGGATTGAAAGCATTTTGAACATGAATATAATGTTGTAAATAGTGATTTAGTGGTCACTTGGAGTTTTCAAAATATTTCTGTTGGAAAAAGAAAAAAAAAGAAGAAAAGGATTCAACTGTGTTTGTCATACATAGGATAACTCCACACATAAATCACGCTGAGTGTTCTGAATGATAAAGTGGGAAGATAGGGTGTGATTTTAGGCCGGAGCTCAAATCTCCATTTTTCAATAAGTTATAGAAAAGTGTATTCCAACCCTGATATTGAAGAAGGGCAATTTTAGGGGGCTGGCATGCAGGCTAGGGATGATGATAAGTTTACCAGATTTTAGCTCAGATAGGATTCTGTAGAACAATACAGAGGCTCTGCTCATCACGAATGGTCAATAATTTAATCACTAAGCGTTAGGTAATGGAAGCTTCCACAAAGACAGCTTTAACCAAAAGGGTCCAGAGAGCTTCTTTGTTGCTGTCCATGTGAAGTTACTGAGACGGCCACATGCCTAGAGGGGGCATGGAAGCTCTGTGCCCCTTCCCCCATAACTTGTCTATGCATCTTTTCCATTTGGCTCTTCTGAGTTGTATCCTTTTATAATAAACTGCTAATCTAGCAAGTTAACAGTTTTTCTGAGTTCAGTGCATCATTCTAGCAAATTACCTAACCCAAGGAGGGGGTCATGGGAACTCCTGATTTATAGCTGGTTGGTCATAAATACAGGTGACAACCTGGAACTTGCGATTGGTATCTGAAGTGGTGGGAGGCAATCTTATGGGACTGAGCCCTTACCCTGTAGGCCCTGTGCTAACTCCAGGTACTTAATGTCAGTCAGAATTGCTGGGTGTTAGTCGGGTTTGTGAGTAGAACAGAAACAGGGGAGTGTTTTCCTTTAGTAGACATGTAGACTCTTCCAAAATTGAAACTTTATGAGCCATTATGGTGACATAGCAAAAGGGCAGAGTCTCAGAAGACTGGAGAAATTAGAGTTTAGGCGGTTGCTATAGAACATTTAAGAAAGAGACTCAGAAAAGGGATGATATAATGAAGGTCTCAGTAAAATTGAAGAGAAGGTAAAATAATCTGCATGAGCATGTGGAATAGTGGAAAGTTAGGAGAGTGAGAAAAAGGGAAGTTTTTGTGTTCATAATAATCCAATTTAAGTAATGACAGACCTGCAAGTGGTGCAAAAATGGGCTTCCAAAAGGGAGTAGAATCCATACTTTAAAAAAATTTAAATTAAGCTGTTAAATGGGGGAAACAACAGCCCAAAGATTAAATTTCAGAGAAATCTCAAAGACCTACAGGCCTCTGAACTACTGTTGGGTGACCATGCCACACCTTTCACAACCAAGTTCATCACCTTCTTTAGGGGTGTGTGTGCTGTTGTTTGTATGTCTATGAGGGGAGATGCAAGGTTGTTGGAAGAAGACAAGAGGGGGAAATGGTTACTAAATTCATTATATATTTTAATTTGCAATCTTTTTTGCTTAACCATATTTTATTTTTACAAAATTTTTAAAAACTTACTTTTTACGCTAGTAGTAGTCTCTCGTGGGCATACCTTAAGCAGGTTAAAACAATAGAATTCTAACTTTGGCACAAAGCAAATTTATTAAGCACTCACTGTATTTAAGTATCAACCTCTATAAAAATATCTTTATGAAACACCAGTTCAAAGGACAATCCCTTTTCCATAGAACTCATTACTGTAGCACTTAATAATCACTTCTATATCAGGTAGCATGAAAAAATCTTGTAGCAAATTCTTGAAATCAGGGTAGAAATTAACTAAATACTTGAGATTATTTTAACATTTCAAATTTTACAGTGCTCTGAACTTTTATGAGAATTACATCCTTAATTCTCAAATTTTGGAGTCAAACAGATCTAGGTTCAAATCTCAGCTCAGTCATTTACTATGTTACAGTTAAGATTTATTTTCTTTGTTCATTTATAACTAAGCATTCTGGATAAAGTTATTTTGTCAATTTAGTCTCTTAAATATAGGATTTATTAGAAAATCAACTTCACCTCGCTTACAAATAAGGGAATGTATTGATTTATGTAATAGGAGATTTCAGAAGTAAGGCCAACTTTAGAGTTTGGCTGATCCAATGATCCAATAATGTTATGGAGAACGGTTTAGGTATATCTCTTCATTCTGTCTTTCATGTATCAAAAAATGATCATTAATGGTTTTCAGACTAATCACATGATTCCTAATCCAGATGAAGAGAGTGGTCGGTGAGAAGGCACACCTATTCGTTAACTATCAATGAAAAATCTCAAGCTTTATTGGACCAAGGAGGGAGACAGTCAATCCCAAATTATAAATCTTCTACATAATGCTGGAGGTAATGTTTCCCAAAGGAAAATCTAGGTGTTGTTAAGAGTACAAAAGAAGCAAGAAATGCTAAATACAATGACATCAATAAATTTTCACTTCCCCTAACTACTTCAAAAGGTTTTTCCAAAGACTATTTCTGTCTTGTTCAATTTTACAACATAATACAGAGATTGGCACATAATATAGGTTCAATTAAAATTGAATGAATTAAAAGTTTTTTGTTAGAATTAAATGAATAAACTATCTAATATATAGGCCATAAACTCTGCATATATTTGTTTCTTTTCAGTTTACATGTAAAGACATTGAGTTTCAAAAATATTAAGCAGTTTTCCCAATATGACATATTTAAGTAGCAATGCTGAGGTGAAAATACAAGTTTATACATTCAAAGATAGTAATTCCCAATTTTTAGAATATGAGAACCCCTTTTCATTGTAAAAAATATAAATCATACCTATTCATATGATGAGATGTATTCTTGACATCTTTGATAATATACAAAATTAAAAGTAACTGTTTTTATTAACACTTTTTGAGACAATATGTATACCTAATAATCGTAGCAGAATTTATGTCATTCTTAATTATTCTTGTGTCAAAGTTATGCTTATTAATGTGTGTATATGTATGTATGTATGTACACATAGATATGTACATAGGTGTGGATTATAAAAACTATGTCCTTACACGAGCAAGGACAAGTATTACACAAGTTTATACAAGTATTACACAAGTTTATAAACTCTGATCTATAAATTTGAAGTGTATGTGTATGTGAAAGGAATATTAATTAATGATTGGAGAAGATAGGAATTCTCAGACCTTTACAATGTAATGTAATATGTGAGGTTTGTAATCAAAGGATTGGAAATCACTATGCAAAATCATTATTATTTTAATTATTTGTACCTGTACCTTTGACATAATACCCATATAAAAACAAATGTATATATAAACAAATTTAAAGCTCTACAATTTCTGATTTATAAATGTACATACAAGTTTACTTCTAAATATTTACATGAAAAGAAAAGTCAAAAAAATTTACTCTTTCGACTGAACTATATCAAAGATCCAACTACACTGAAATGTTTTTTCTAAAAAAGAGAACTAGAACCATCCACTTTTTACTTAGATATTTACTGTAATTTAGATATTCTTAAATGGTCCTTGCATATTTCTCTACATCTTTCTGAGTAGCATCTGTCCCACACCTATGGCCACATATGATGCTCAATGTATCAATGACTGATATTTGAGACATATTTTATGATTGTTGTAAGTAGATTCTTATTGTCTTAAGCTATTATCACCACCAAATTTGACATGGATTAAATAAGAAGAATCCTTAAAAAAAATTACTTTCAGGGTCAAAATAAATGACTGATGTCAACATATTCAATCAAATGAATGGCTTATTACAGTGGTTCTCAAGTGGAGGTGATCTTGTCCCCCAGGCTATATTTGGGACCATCTGGAGGCATATTTGGTGGTCACAATTGAGGTATATTACTGTAATCTAGTAGGCAGAGACCAGGGAAACTGCCAAACACCCTACAATGTATAAGACAGACTCTTACAACAAAGAATTATCTGGTTCAGAATATCAATAGCGCTGAGGTTAAGAAACCCTTGTTTACTGCATTATTCTACTTTAAAACTCTGAAATGACTACTTAACTTTTCTGTGAAAATAAGAGTAAAAGTACCTAACATCAGTCTTACATGGATTTAGAATTCATTAGGAAGAAATGGTGACATGATATTCAGAGAAGAAAAAAATCTAAAAATTGTGCATCTATGTTTCTATGTATACATACACGTTTATAAGCATAGTTTGAAAAAAGAACACATTTCACTACAGAGTGTATATTTTTTGTTAAACTTATTTACAAGTGATTATGTTCAGTCAAGAAATATTAATTTGTAGGACAGAGTCAAGAATTCCGCGATGTATATTGGAAGTTAGAACTTTGCAAATATTGTAGACTTTGATCTGAGTGAACTACTGCAGAAAGGCACTTTTGTTAAGATACAGTTGTCTTTTAAATTGCTAAAACTCATTGAAGAGATAACTACAAATCTGCTCTTCCATCAAGTGCCAGTTGCAGAGCCTTTTTTTAGACATAAACACAGATAACATGAAGAATAATAATATATCTCAAGGGATATTATAAGTATAATTCCTTCGAGGGTGCATATAATGTCATAAATTGTAGGAGCAAACTCAAACGGTATAGTCATAGGAAACCTGAGATGAAATTACAGCTTTTATAATCCCCTGAGAAGATATTCTTTTGGTATAATGGAAATTGTAGTCATTTAGAAAAACTCTGCTCCCTTGGCCCCAGAAAAGTACAATGGTCATTTGAAGATTGAAAAACACTAAGCAGGTGTCTGAAAAGTGAGTTGAACTGATCATAAGAATAATAGAAAAATTATATTTAAGTCATTATGGTATCTACTAAATATAGTATGGCACTCTTTCTAAAATAAGAGTTACAAGATATCCCTACATAATTACAGCTGTAAGAAGACATATTACAGGTGTAAACATAAAGATGCTAAAATACATATTGCTAAAGTTTAGCCAGCTTTGCCTTATATATATATAAAAGACATTTATAGCCACATGAGAAGACACTCTTTATATTAAATGTCAGTAGCTAAATAAGAAAATGTACCAGATTAAAAAGAATAAAATTAAATATCGTGGGGTGCTGAAATAGCATAAAGTTCACAAAATATTATAATCATGCATACACTTAAATTTTGAGTTAGAAGAATCCCAAGGTATAGTGCTCAACTTCAAAACTTGTATTTGGCATGAATTATATAATGTACATACGAATTCAGTGAGAGTAATCCAATAAGAAGATAAGTTTGGTAAACGTTTCAAGTATATAATGGATGAATATAAGCAGATAATAAATAAATGAATGAATTTTAAGCAGGGAAGTATAATCTGTTATGTGTAATATAATTTTCCATTAAAGTAAATTTTCATAATTTTCCATTAAAGTACTCACAATCCTGAGGGTTAAAAAAAGTTTGATCATATATTTACACAACTAAGCCAATGTTTATAGAATATTTTGAGGTTTTCATAAATTGAACTAAAGGAAAAAATAAGTTGCTATTAGAAGATCTTATCTGAAAGAGGTCAAAATCTCAAGAATTTTTAATTCATTTTAGTTTCCTCATTTTCCATAAGAAGAAATCTAAACACAAATTTCATTAAATGATTCATTATCTAAGTAGATCCGGGCACAGGCTTGTTAACGTCATGTTTTAAATCTGCAGTTAGTGTTTCTCTGGAAGCCAATATTGTGTAATAAATGAATTTAAAGCAATTTGGCCATGAAAATTACTTTTTTAAAGTTACATTTATATAATATATACTTTCTTCCTTCAGCAAATAAAATAAATATATAGAAGATACTTAATGGTCTGCAGTCAGAGTAAAAAAAAACAGGTTCTAGGATGTTAGGGTTAGGAGTAGGAAATAAAACTCATTACTCTTTGATTTAAATCTTGTCAGGGCTTATATTTTTACATAGGTAATTAAGTTGGCTCCAAAAGCAAATTGAATTGTTTTGTCTAATGACATTGGAAGGATTTTATTGTCTAATAACGAATTATCTAGACCATTGTCACTATTGTTTTATTTACTGCTACATTATAAATTGCCACTACTTATAAGCCATTGACTTACAATTCATGTATGGCTTTTAAACATAATCAATATCATCAACATAAATAATAATAAAAATTCAGGCATTTAGATCTTCCTTAAAATAAAATGTATTATTTTTCCTGCATTATTGAGGAGATCACAACAATAACAAAGATATGCAAAAATGCATAAACATAAAGCCATTGTTTCAAATGACTTCAACTTTTCTCCTTAGAATCTCAGTGAATTCAGTTACGCATTCCAAGTTTCTCTTTATTTTGGTGAGGCTGACAAATGGAAAGTAACCTGAATTGGTTGTCACCAGATTTTTTTACTTTTGTAAAATATAAAAATATAGATTTGCAGAATTTCATAGGCTTGACAACTTTTTATTTTTCAATAATGTAAACAAAAAGCTAATGCCTAAGATTCAAAATAATTTCATAAAAGAAAAAGAAACTTTAACATCCAAAATGTAGGAAAAATAAAGAAGATATAACATAGACTAAGCCTTTGAATTGAATTGAATACATAGACTATTAGAAGAAACTCACATTGTTGAATGAGGTAATAGATTCAGCTACATCTATAAGGCACCAATCACTCTGACACACACAAGCACAAAGTAATTGTTTAACATGTAGGGAATGCATGCATTTTTGTTGTGTGTGAAAGATGTCTGGCGGTAGTCTGGGTTTGGTGTGGAGAACACACATTCATCACTTACCCAGGTTTTTTTTACATTGCTGCTCTCTCAGTAGAGTATTACCTCAGACTGCAAAAATGGCTACTTGAGCACCAAACATCACATATATTGTGATGCATTTCACACTACAGAAAAACTAGAAGAGTGCCCTCGCTCCCCCAAGGGAGATTTCTTAGAGGTCTCACATAATACTACCATTATCACATCATTGGCTAGAATTTAGCCACATGGCCACATCCAGTTGTAAGAGAAACTACGAAATGTAATCTTCTTGATGGGTGGAACAGTGCCCCAATAAAAACTGAGATTCAATTACTAAAGAATTAAATAGAGATTGATATTAAAGGTTGTGCTTTTTTTTTTTTTTCCATTTTGAAGCTGATACAAACTTATCATTCCACAATTCTGTATCCAGAAGGTTTGGAAACTTTAATCTAAATGTTATTCAGTGAGTATAATCTAATCTCAAGGAGTACTGCATAGTGGGAAGAATGTTTGAGTGGAAGTAAGGAGACTAAAGGAACTTTGAACATTTTACATACAATTTTCTACATCTCAGATTCTTAACCTGTAACATGAAATCAATACTTCATTCAACAAATTGTTCATTCAACCAATACATATTGAGTGCTTCTTGTATATGATCTACTTTCAAATAATGCTAGCATCTCTATTTGCATCCCAAAAGCAGAGGCTAATTATTGTAGAAAAGAGAATCGGTAGGTCAATAATTATTTCTTCATCAACCAGGAAGGAAACAAAACTTTCAGTTTAATGTAGCTCCAGGAGAAGGGTATTAGAACTCATCATGAGCCCTTAGTCTTAAATGGAGAACATGAGACATCTATTAGAGAGACACACTTTCTCCCAATTAATCATAAGTACACAAGTAGCTCCAAGCTGCTTTGCCAACTTCAAATCTCAGTTGTGCTTATTTTGAGAAAGGACTCGGGTTCATTTTATTTTAATTCAAATTGCTTTGTGGTTTTCAGTGCAAGTGTCATTGACTCTGTAGTTTTCCTATGTTGAATTGCCAACAAAGGTTGTATAAATTTCCCCTAAGGAATATCACTTTTTAAAAAGGAAGTTGGAAGCCTTTTGGCTGAAGAATAAAAACTGAAGAAGAAAATGTGAAGCACAGTATTAACATAAACCCTTTGATCATTCAAAACATTGATCATTTGGAATAAAATCAATAGAGCAGAATATTTCACAGTGTTGTTTTCCCCTGACTATAATGATATTGTTTTAAATAATGTCATTTTGTAAAGCAAAATTATAGCGCTTTCAGATTTTAATTTCATTATGTACTTAAAAATCATCTACCCTAATGTACCGAATTACCATTAATTTTCTGATTATTAATATTATCTCAAATTGTTCTATATTTAGGGAAGCAATGAAATAGTACTATTGTTCTGTGCTAGATGGTATTTTAGTTTTTAAAAGAAGGCATAACACTATGGGGGTTTAATAATTATTTAATATTTATTTACCCAGATTCTTCAAATATGTAAAATAAGTCAAAGCATTAACTGTTTGAGACACTACATAGAGTATTGAATAAATGACTACTTCATGATATTGTAAGTAATTCCATAGTTGTATATTGTATTCCTATAGTAATATAGAAATTAGAATAACTGGGAATTATTCCGTCTGTTCATTTTATTTTATACTATATTGTTTCTTAATTATCATAGAGGTGTTTAAAAATAACAAGAATTAAAAGATTTTAATCTGTGGATGTGTATCTAAGTTCTTACTCTAAATATATGTGAGATATAGTCTTATGAAGAATATAGCACAACTTTAATAATTTTTCTAAAGTAAATGAGGTTTTGTTACTGTTGTTGTTTGTCTGTTTGTTCTTTTTAAAATCCCTACAATTGCAATGCTATAGCAAAAAACATAGGATCCAATCCTAGATAAGGTTCTAACTAAGAGAGGTTGAAACACCAGTATCACCTCAATATCCACAAATTGTTGTTCATTTATGAACGAAAGAGGAATCTCTTAGATCAGGATACAATAACATGTAGGATTTTCCAAACATAGTATATTAGTTTCCTAGGCCTGCTGTTTCAAAGGACCACAAACTGGGTGCTTGAAACAACAAAAATGTATTCTCTCACAGTCCTGGAGATTAGAAGTCCAAAATCAAAGTGAGACTCGGGCCACGTTGCCTCCAAAGCCTATAGGAGAAGATCCTTCTTTGCCTCTTCTAGTTTCTGGTAGCCCCAGGCATTCTGTGGCTGTGACAGCATAGCTCCCATCCCTGCTTCCATTTTCAAACGGCCATCTTCCCTCCAGCTGTGTATCTTCACATGGTGCTCTCCTCTCTGTTTCTTTTTGTCTAAATTTTCCTCTCTTATAAAGACTCCAGTCAAATTTGATTAGGGAATACTCTAATTACCTCATCTTAACTTGATTAAATCTGCAAACACCCTGTTTTCAAGTCACACTCACAGCTACTGGAGATTAGGACTTCAATATAACTTTTGGGGAACACGACTCAACCCATAATACATTTTTAACCATAAGATACAATTTTTTCAAAGACAATACCAATACCTATATTCCACAAATTACACTTTTGAAGAAAATGCTAGAGTAGCTAAATTAGTGCTTCTCAGAGTATGGTCCACCCTGCCGAAGAGGCAAAAGACTTTTTCTTCCCTCTTTGTTTCGTGGTGTGCGAGGAGAGGGGATTAAGAGCGCTGCTTAAAGGAGCTCCAGAGACGGGCACGAGCTGCGGCTAACAGCGCGGACTCCAGAGACGGGCATGAGAGGCTAAGGCTGCTGCTGCTGCTGCACCAAGAAGCCTGTGTGCGAGCACAGGTCACTCTCCACACCTCTCCTCCCGGGAGCCTGTGCAGCCCGCCACTGCCAGGGTCCCGGTATCCAGGGACAACTTCCCCGGGAGAACGCATGGCCACCTCAGGCTGGTGCAACGTCACGCTGGCCTCTGCCGCCGCAGGCTCGCCCCGCACTCCTTACCCCTCCCTCCCCCCGGCCTGAGTGAGCCGAAGCCCCTGAATCAGTAGCTCCTTTAACCCCGTCCTGTCTGAGCGAAGAACAGACGCCCTCCGGCGACCTACACGCACAGACGGGACCAAATCCAAAGCTGAGCCCTGGAAGCCGTACGAGCAAGAAGAGAAAGGGAAATCTCTCCCAGCAGCCTCAGGAGCAGCGGATTAAAGCTCCACAATCAACTTGATGTGCCCTGCATCTGTGGAATACCTGAATAGACAACGAATCATCCCAAATTGAGGAGGTGGACTTTGAGAGCAAGATTTATTATTTTTTCCCCTTTTCCTCTTTTTGTGAGTGTGTATGTGTATGCTTTTGTGTGAGATTTTGTCTGAATAGCTTTGCTTTCACCATTTGTCTTAGGGTTCTATCCGTCCGTTTTTTTTTGTTTGTTATTTTAGGTTTTTTTTACTTAAATTTTTTTTTCTTCATAATTATTATTTTTTTATTTAATAACTTTATTTTATTTTATCTTACTTTATTTTACTTTTTTAAAAAATCCTCTTTCTTTCTTTCTTTCTTTCTACTTTTTCTCCCTTTTATTCTGAGCCATGTGGATGGAAGTCTCTTGGTGCTGGAGCCAGGAGTCACTGCTGTGCCTCTGAGGTGGGAGAGCCAACTTCAGGACACTGGTCCACAAGAGACCTTCCAGCTCCACGTAATATCAAACGGTGAAAATCTCCTAGAGACCTCCATCTCAACACCAACACCCAGCTTCACTCAACGACAAGCAAGCTCCAGTGCTGGACACCCTATGCCAAACAACTAGCAAGACAGGAACACAACCCCACCCATTAGCAGAGAGGCTGCCTAAAATCATAATATGTCCACAGACACCCCAAAACACAGCCATTAGCAGAGAGGCTGTCGAAAATCATAATAAGTTCACAGACACCCCAAAACACAGCACAAGACATGGACCTGCACACAAGAAAGACAAGATCCAGCCTCATCCACCAGAACACAGGCACTAGTCCCCTCCACCAGGAAGCCTACACAACCCACTGAAACAACTTTAGCCACTGGGGAGAGACACCAAAAACAACGGGAGCTACGAACCTGCAGTGTGCAAAAAGGAGACCCCAAACACAGTAAGATAAGCAAAATGAGAAGACAGAAAAACACACAGCAGATGAAGGAGCAAGATAAAAACCCACCAGACCTAACAAATAAAGAGGAAATAGGCAGTCTACCTGAAAAAGAATTCAGAATAATGATAGTAAAGATGATCCAAAATCGTGGAAATAGAATAGAGAAAATGCAAGAAACATTTAACAAGGACCTACAAGAACTAAAGATGAAACAAGCAATGATGAACAACACAATAAATGAAATTAAAAATGCTCTAGAAGGGATCAATAGCAGAATAACTGAGGCAGAAGAATGGATAAGTGACCTGGAAGATAACATAGTGGAAATAACTACTGAAGAGCAGAATAAAGAAAAAAGAATGAAAATAACTGAGGCTAGTCTCAGAAACCTCTGGGACAACATTAAACTCACCAACATTCGAATTATAGGGGTTCCAGAAGAAGAAGAGAAAAAGAAAGGGACTGAGAAAATATTTGAAGAGATTATAGTTGAAAACTTCCCTAATATGGGAAAGGAAATAATTAATCAAGTCCAGGAAGCACAGAAGGTCCCATACAGGATAAATCCAATCAGAAATATGCCAAGACACATATTAATCAAACTGTCAACAATTAAATACAAAGAAAACATATTAAAAGCAGCAAGGGAAAAACAACAAATAACACACAAGGGAATCCCCATAAGGTTAACAGCTGATCTTTCAGCAGAAGCTCTGCAAGCCAGAAGGGACTGGCAGGACATATTTAAAGTGATGAAGGAGAAAAACCTGCAACCAAGATTACTCTAACCAGCAAGGGTCTCATTCAGATTTGATGGAGAAATTAAAACCTTTACAGAGAAGCAAAAGCTGAGAGAGTTCAGCACCACCAAACAAGCTTTACAACAAATGCTAAAGGATCTTCTCTAGGCAAGAAACACAAGAGAAGGAAAAGACCTACAATAACAAACCCAAAACAATTAAGAAAATGGGAATAGGAACATACATATCGATAATCACCTTGAATGTAAACGCATTAAATGCTCCAACCAAAAGACATAGACTGGCTGAATGGATACAAAATCAAGACCCATATATAAGCTGTCTACAAGAGACCCATTTCAGACCTAGAGACAAATACAGACTGAAAGTGAGGGGATGGAAAAAGATATTCCATGCAATTGGAAACAAAAAGAAAGCTGGAGTAACAATTCTCAAATCAGACAAAATAGACTTTAAAATAAAGACTATTAGAAGAGACAAAGAAGGACACTACATAATGATCAAGGGATCCATTCAAGAAGAAGATATAACAATTGTAATTATTTATGGACCCAACATAGGAGCACCTCAATACATAAGGCAAATACTAACAGCCATAAAAGAGGAAATCGACAGTAACACATTCATAGTAGGGGACTTTAACACCCCACTTTCACCAATGGACAGATCATCCAAAATGAAAATAAATAAGGAAACACAAGCTTTAAATGATACATTAAACAAGATGGACTTAATTGGTATTTATCGGAAATTCCATCCAAAAACAACAGAATACACATTTTTCTCAAGTGCTCATGGAACATTTTCCAGGATAGATCATATCTTGGGTCACAAATCAAGCCTTGGTAAATTTAAGAAAATTGAAATTGTATCAAGTATCTTTTCCAACCACAACACTATGAGACTAGCTATCAATTACAGGGAAAGATCTGTAAAAAATACAAACACATGGAGGCCAAACACTACACTACTTAATAACGAAGTGATCACAGAAGAAATGAAAGAGGAACTCAAAAAATACCTAGAAATGAATGACACTGGAGACACGACGACCCAAAACCTATGGGATGCAGCAAAAGCAGTTCTAAGAGGGAAGTTTATAGCAATATAATCCTACCTTAAGAAACAGGAAACATCTCAAATAAACAACCTAACATTGCACCTAAAACAATTAGAGAAAGAAGAACAAAAAACCTCAAAGTTAGCAGAAAGAAAGAAATCATAAAGATCAGATCAGAAATAAATGAAGAAGAAATGTAGGAAACGACAGCAAAGATCAATAAAACTAAAAGCTGGTTCTTTGACAAGATAAACAAAATTGATAAGCCATTAGCCAGATTCATCAAGAAAAAAAGGGAGAAGACTCAAATCAATACAATTAGAAATGAAAAAGGAGAAGTAACAACTGACACTGCAGAAATACAAAAGATCATGAGAGATTACTACAAGCAACTCTATGCCAATAAAATGGACAACCTGGAAGAAATGGACAAATTCTTAGAAATGTAAAACCTGCCAAGACTGAATAAGGGAGAAATAGAAAATATGAACAGATGAATCACAAGCACTGAAATTGAAACTGTGATTAAAAATCTTCCAACAAACAAAAACCCAGGACCAGGTGGCTTCACAGGTGAATTCTATCAAACATTTAGAGAAGAGCTTACACCTATTCTTCTCAAATTCTTCCAAAATATAGCAGAGGGAGGAACACTCCCAAACTCATTCTACGAGGCCACCATCACCCTGATACCAAAACCAGACAAGAATGTCACAAAGAAAGAAAACTACAGGCCAATATCACTGATGAACATAGATGCAAAAATCAAAAAAATCAAGTGGGGTTTATTCCAGGAATGCAAGGATTCTTCAATATATGCAAATCAATCAATGTGATACACCATATTAACAAATTGAAGGAGAAAAACCATATGGTCATCTCAATAGATATAGAGAAAGCTTTTGACAAAATTCAACACCAATTTATGATAAAACCCTGCAGAAAGTAGGCATAGAGGGAACTTTCCTCAACATAATGAAAGCCTTATATGACAAACCCATAGCCAACATCATCCTCAATGCTGAAAAACTGAAAGCATTTCCACTAAGATCAGGAACAAGACAAGGTTACCCACTCTCACCACTCTTATTCTACATAGTTTTGGAAGTTTTAGCCATAGCAATCAGAGAAGAAAAGGAAATAAAAGAAATCCGAAACGGAAAAGAAGTAGTAAAGCTGTCACTGCTTGCAGATGACATGATACTATACATAGTGAATCCTAAAGATGCTACCAGAAAACTACTAGAGCTAATCAATGAATTTGGAAAAATAGTAGGATACAAAATTAATGCACAGAAATCTCTGGCATTCCTATATACTAATGGTGAAAAATCTAAAAGTGAAATCAAGAAAACACTTCCATTTACCACTGCAACAAAAAAAGAATAAAATATCTAGGAATAAACCTACCTAAGGAGACAAAAAACTGTATGCAGAAAATTGTAAGACACTGATGAAAGAAATTAAAGGTGATACAAATAGATGGAGAGATATGCCATGTTCTTGGATTGGAAGAATCAACATTGTGAAAATGACTTTACTACCCAAAGCAATCTACAGATTCAATGCAATCCCTATCAAACTACCACTGGCATTTTTCACAGAACTAGATCAAAAAATTTCACAATTTGTATGGAAACACAAAAGACATGGAATAGCCAAAACAATCTTGAGAATGAAAAACGGAGCTGGAGGAATCAGGCTCCCTGACTTCAGACTATACTACAAAGCTACAGTAATCAAGACAGTATGGTACTGGCACAAAAACAGAAATATAGATCAATGGAACAGGATAGAAAGCCCAGAGATAAACCCACACACATATGGTCACCTTATCTTTGATAAAGGAGGCAGGAATGTACAGTGGAGAAAGGACAGCCTCTTCAATAAGTGGTGCTGGGAAAACTGGATAGGTACATGTAAAAATATGAGATTAGAACACTCCCTAACACCATACACATAAATAAGCTCAAAATGGATTAATGACCTAAATGTAAGGCCAGAAGTTATCAAACTCTTAGAGGAAAACATAGGCAGAACACTCTATGACATAAATCATAGCAAGATCCTTTTTGACCCACCTCCTGGAGAAATGGAAATAAAAACAAAAATAAAGAAATGGGATCTAATGAAACTTAAAATCTTTTGCACAGCAAAGGAAACCATAAACAAGACCAAAAGAGAACTCTCAGAATGGAAGAGAATATTTGCAAATGAAGCAACTGACAAAGGATTAATCTCCAAAATTTACGAGCAGCTCAGGCAGCTCAATAACAGAAAAACAAACAACCCAATCCAAAAATGGACAGAAGACCTAAATAGACATTTCTCCAAAGAAGATATACAGACTGCCAACAAACACATGAAATAACGCTCAACGTCATTAATCATTAGAGAAATGCAAATCAAAACTACAATTAGATATCATCTCACACTGGTCAGAATGGCCATCATCAAAAAATGTAGAAACAATAAATGCTGGAGAGGGTGTGCGTAAAAGGGAACACTCTTGCACTGCTGGTGGGAATGTGAATTGGTACAGCCACTATGGAGAACAATATGGAGGTTCCTTAAAAAACTACAAATAGAACTACCATATGACCCAGCAATCCCACTACTAGGCATATACGCTGAGAAAACCATAATTCAAAAAGAGTCATGTACCAAAATGTTCTTTGTAGCTCTATTGACAATAGCCAGGAGATGGAAACAACATAAGTGTCCATCATCGGATGAATGGATAAAGAAGATGTGGCACATGTATACAATGGAATATTCCTCAGCCATAAAAAGAAACAAAGTTGAGTTATTTGTAGTGAGGTGGATGGACCTAGAGTCTGTCATACAGAGTGAAGTAAGTCAGAAAGAGAAAGACAAATACCATATGCTAACACATATATACGGAATCAAAGAAAAAAAATGTCATGAAGAACCTAGGGGTAAGACAGGAATAAAGACACAGACCTACTAGAGAATGGAATTGAGGATATGGGGAGGGGGAAGGGTAAGCTGTGACAAAGTGAGAGAGTGGCATGGACATATATACACTACCAAATGTAAAATAGATAGCTAGTGGGAAGCAGCCTCATAGCACAGGGAGATCAGCTCAGTGCTTTGTGACCACCTAGAAGGGTGGGATAGGGAGGGTGGGAGGGAGACACAAGAGGCAAGAGATATGGGAACATATGTATATATATAACTGATTCACTTTGTTATAAAGCAGAAACTAACACACCATTGTAAAGCAATTATACTCCAATAAAGATGTAAAAAAAAAAAGTAGCCTGTAATTACCTGTATGGGAAAAGAATCTAAAAAAAATGTGGGTATATGTATATATATAACTGAGTCAATTTGCTGTACAGCAGAAACTAACACAACATTTAAAATCAACTGTACTGCAATATATTGTTTTTTAAAGTATGGTACACAGATCTGTGTCTCTTTTGAAATATTTTACCGTTCCACATTGAGATTAATTAAAAAATTGAGAGTCCATATTTTATAAACTTTTATAAAAATCTATCAAAGTAATTTAACTCTCCATATTACTACATAGTTACCCAAGACAGTCTGGTCAATTTAGGTTAGGAAAAGAGGATATTCCTCTAGTTTTAAAGTGGACTTCTAGTAGCTTATAGCAGAAAGTGTTGGTCAAATTCACACAAGTGTGTAAACATGATGTACGCAAAAAGGTTTTGATTGGGACATTTGCATATTGATAGACTGTTTTGCAGGATTCATTTCCAGTTTCCTTACCCTGCTAGGAAGAGAAAGTCTGAGCTCTCTACTCCTGTTTGCACAATGAGAGAAAGGGCCTGGGGAGCTGGACTTGTGGTCTAACCCCAGACTGTCTTTAAAAATCTTGATTCTTAATAACACTAAGCTCAGGGTATAGTAGTAGGGGAGGCAGTCGTGATGATAATAATAATTATGTTATTGTTAGATAACATACATCAGTGGGCGATAAGGTAACGTTTAATCCTGAAAGGTGTGAGACAGTCATATTCCGACATCTGCATGGAGCAGCTTTCATAAAAGCCTACAGAGAGTGACAAAAATGAAGATTGCTTGACAGAGAGAAAAATAGAGGGAAACTTATTTGATAGCTTTCTCTTTTCATGGTTTCAGTTTCTTCTTAAGGCTTGTCTGAATTCCTGCCCTTGAGGTCCGTGAGATCTTCCTCTATTCTAATAATGAAGCCACCCTTTTTGCTTAGGGTGTGGTTGTTAGAGGCATTCAAGGAACTTTGACTAAAATAATACTTTCCATATATCACCTTGTTCTTAAAACCTTCAATGAGCGACCATGGCTTACAGAAGGGTTTCTCACCCTTAGCACTCTTGACACTTTGGACTGGATCATTGTCGTGGGAGCTGTTCTGCGTATTGTGAGATGTTTAGCAGCACCCCTGGCCTCTACCTTCCATGTGCCACAAGCACCCGGAGTTGTGACAACCAAAATTCTCCATGGTCAGACCCCCTATCCCCCCGAAGGGGACAAAAATTGCCCCTTGTTGAGAACCACTGGCCTATAGGATAAGCCTAATGCCAACTAACAGTAGCCATAAGAGATGCCATTGGGATCTCCTCCTGGCATTTTTTTCTTTAATTCATTATGTCGCAAAATTGAAAGTTCCTTCCTGGGCTCACTCAAAGCCAGGAAGTCATCAGCACTGCAGTCACAGGCCATACATCCTTCTGTTCTTGCTGGCTGCCTTCTCTCTGGACAAGTTTCTAGGCCCTTCAAAACAATGAGTTCCTAGACCTTCCCTAGAGACTTCTTATACTTTGACTGCCTACTTTTTCCCTCAGCTTTATATGCTCCTCTGCTTCAAATTTTCCACCGTGTTCATAATCAGACTGGGAAAAATTCCATTTAATCATCACCTCTATAGAGACCCACAGGCACATAGACAAGCAGCTGTTGTAACAATGTTCACTGAATCTCCACTCCATACCCTCCAAGGCTGTTACTAAAGGCTCAAGGTCTCTGACAGGTACAGTTGTATAATTTTGTGAAGGAACATTTGCATATTGCCCTCATCAAACAATTGTATTTACCTTTGTCTCAGTCAAGATGGCTACAAAGATCTTAGATTAATTTCTTTAGGTGGAACACTTCCTGAAATCCTCTGGCTGAGGCAACAGAACATATGCATTAAAAGGTAAGGTTTCGGGCTTCCCTGGTGGCGCAGTGGTTGAGAGTCTGCCTGCCAATGCAAGGGACACGGGTTCGAGCCCTGGTTTGGGAGGATCCCACGTGCCGCGGAGCGGCTGGGCCCGTGAGCCACAACTACTGAGCCTGCGCGTCTGGAGCCTGTGCTCCGCAACGAGAGGCCACGACAGCGAGAGGCCCGCGCACCACTACGAAGAGTGGCCCCCTTTCGCCGCAATTAGAGAAAGACCTCACATAGAAACGAAGACCTAACACAGCCAAAAATAAATAAATAAATTTAAAAGCTCAGCTCTCTTAAAAAAATAAATAAGTAAAAAATAAAAGGTAAGGTTTCTGGTAACTACAAAATGTAGAAGTAGAGCCATTCACGGGGCATAGTCATCCTTCCTGGCCTCAGTAGGTTTCACACTGAGAGGATGTCAGGACCACCTGGGTAGTGTCTCCAGGCCATCCACTAGCTTATTTATCTAACAAATATTTATTGGTCATCTGCTATACTATGTGATATACAGCATTCTAGGAATTGAGAATTCAGAACTGAAAAAAAAAGGAAAATTCTTGTCTAAACTTATAACCTTTAAAGAGAGTCATATATAAAGCTTGTAGGCACATGAACAAATAAGATAACCCCACCTAAATCCACCAGTGGAGCTGGGAAGGCAGGGTGGATATTTTAGATAACATGACCTTAGAGGGAGTTTTTGAAAAGGAGACAAGTGAATTGAAACTTAGTGATGAGAGGGAGGGAGCCACATGAAGATCTGGAGAAAGATCATTAAAGGAAGACAGGGCACAGAGGCAAAATCTCTGATGTGTTTTCAGTGTAGCTGAAGACTAATAAAAAAGGACAGAATGTTAAGTAAGCTTAAAGAGAAAAGAAGGGGCCAAACCATCTGAGGAATTTGGGATTTATTCTAATCACAATGAGAAAACATTGGTTGATTTTAAACATGTGGTTAATAGGATCAGAATCACAATTTTAAATTTTTAATTTGGTTATGACTGATGTCCCAGAAATAGTCACATAGAGCAAGGCTGCATTTCTCTGTGTCCTTTCCTGGCACAATGGTCCCCGCCGAAATATTTGTGCAGTCATTGTCATCCAGAAATCTCCTATTTTCCCTATAGAGACAGACCCTCGATTGCAGAATCAGGATTTCATGTTTACTTTGACTTTTCTGGATAAGACACTAGTAAAGCTATTTTTAGAATTTCATGTGTTTCTGAATATGTAGGAATAATGTGCGAAATTCGTTGGCTTTTGTACCATAAATTTGAGGAGAAATAGATAAGAACAGCAAATAGGCCAAGAGCTCCTCAGCTGGCAGAGTTTTACACCATAGTATTAGCAGTTTTGTGCTTTCTTCCCTCAGTAAAATAGACAGTATTGACACCTTGTCAGTATAAATTAGATTCCACAGCCCTGTATTTTATAGGTAAAGGGAATGGGAATAGCTTCAAACTCCTTATGTCTAGTTTTGAAAATTTATAATATACAGAAAAGTGTCCAGCACTTCAATTCTGGTGAGTGTTGTCAGACTAGATATCCAGAAAACCCTCCTGATACAAAATACAATGTCTTCTTAAGTATTCAGCTGAGCTCATATGAAAATAAAGGGCTGGGGGAAAAAAAGGGAGTTCAAAACCAACCAATGTCATCATTGATGCTATAGCTGGACTAATCTCGGCAAACAAGAAGTTAGGATTGTACTAAGCATGAGGAAAAAAGATAAGTTTTGGGCTCCTTAAATTTTCTGAGTTGGAGCAAACACAGCATGGATTTCATTAACCCTAAGGACTCTACCATCATTGAAAAACATTCAGAAAAATGAAACATCCCAGCAAAAGGAGACAACAGGGAAACTCATCTGTTTTAGCCTTTGGTCTGAGTGGGGAATACATGTTTCCTTTTTAAATCTATAATATCAAGTCTGTCCTTACATGTGTTTGCAATTTGAATTTTACAGAAAGCACACATACAAAAATACACATGCTAGCTTATGCTAAGAAATTACCATAAAGCAGTCCCTGGTAGGCAGTGCCCAGGGGCCTATGGTAGAAACAAAGCATCTCTCTTCTCAGGCTTCACCAGATGTCCACAGAGTAAGCCTGATGAACATGGATTTGCAACCCAAATTCATATCTAGTATATCTTGTTGATTTTCCAAAAGGTAGAAATAGTTATAATGAAAAAGAGGGACTATTATGAGAAAGAAAGAAAGAAAGAAAGAAAGAAAGAAAGAAAGAAAGAAAGAAAGATTAATTTTCATCTGAACACCTCACATTAATATTGAATAAAGACAATAAGAAAGCATTCAAGTAGAGCCTTTTTAATAAAAATTGGACAGCTTTTATCGAAATTTAAATTACATGTACCCTTCAATGTGATCACTTCATCTAAAAATAGCACACCCCTCAATTTTCCCTTTTTCTTACTTCACCTTTTTTTCTCTTTGTAACACTTATCATCACCAGGCATATGATTTAAATATCGATTTGTTTATTTCATCTTTAAACCAGCAAAATGTCAACTATGTGTGTGTCAGTTTATCAATTTATTCCTGTTTCCAAAACACATAGTATGCTCTCAATAAAAATCTGGTGGAGATAAATTGGGAGATTGGGATTGACATGTACACACTACTACATATAAAACAGATAACTAATAGGGACCTACTATATAGTGCAGGGAATGCTCTTCAATACTGTGTAATGACCAATATGGGAAAAGAATCTAAAAAAGAGTGGATATATGCATACGTATAATTGATTCACTTTGCTGTACAGCAGAAACTAACACAACAGTGTAAATCAACTATACTCTAGTAAAAATTAATTTTTAAAAACCTGTTGGAGATAGAGATAGAAAGAGATATAGATAAATATATCTGTATATACATATATACACTATACATGCATATGTCTATATATAATAATATACAGTCATACAAAAATATAATCACAAATATGATTTTATGTAATTATATCTAACAATATTTATAATATATGCAGTATATTTTGTATACCATAAGTAATATTATACATACTTTTTAATCTAGCATTTTATATTATAGCAAAATTTAGAAATAAACTAATTGTCCACTAGCAGGAATTAAAGCATTATGGTCATGCTACTTTACTGCATACTATGCATCTATATGTACTGATATGCAGAGATTAGAGGACATATTAAATGAAAACAACAAGTCAGAGAAAAATATAAATGTAAAAGATGATGTCATTTATATATTACTCTATTCAAATATAATTTTTTTAGAAAAAATAAAAAGATAGGTTTGAAAATGTAGAGGAAAAGTTCTCAAAAGGCTCACACTGAAATGCTAGGGTAATAACTTCTGGAAAAGACAATAAGATGGAGGTGAGGAAGCTGTGCAGAGAGGACCCTCACATCCTATGTTCTTCTGAATTCTTTGACATTAAAATAAAGATACATAAAATAGGATTATAGAAAAGATTGTCTCTAAAATATATTGTTATTTTTTAATCATTTTTAAGGCCTCTGACATTTTAGCCTGTATACAGTGAAACATTTTGGAGCATTTAACTCCAATTCAAGTTAACTACTGCCTAGTTACATAGCTAGGAAACCAATTTTCTCCAAAAGCAACTAGTTGTATTCATTTCAGTAACAGATATGACACATGTAACTTTGCTTCTGTCAAAGCAAAATAGGTTATTAAAAATTCAGTATTACCTATCTATCCATCCATCTATCTATTGATAGTTCTAGCATCTATCTATTAAAACTTCTAACTAACAAATTTTATTTTTTAGCGGTGTTTTTCAAATCATGGAACTCTCTGCTTTCGATTGTTCAGGCTCTTTTAAAAGTTGATTCAGTGGATATGACACTTAAAGCACAAGCAACAAAATAAAAAATAAATAAGTGGGATAACATCAAACTAAAAAGCTTCTGCACAATAAAAGAAACATTCAACAAAATGAAAAGACAACCTATGGAATGGAAAAAATATTGGTAAACCATATATCTGATAAGGTGTTAATATCCAAAATATATAGATAACTCATACAACTCAATAGCAAAAAACAATTCAATTAAAAATGGGCAAAGGGCCTGAGTAAACATTTTTCAAAAGAACATATATGAATGGCCAACAGGTATATGAAAATGTCCTCACATCACTAATCATAAGAGAAATGTCAATCAAAACCACAATGAGATATCACCTCACACCTGTTAGAATGGCCATCATCAGAGAAACAAGAGATAAAAAATGCTGGCAGGTATGTGGAGAAAAAAGAACCCTTGTGCACTCTTGGTGAGATTGTAAATTGGTGCAGCCACTGTTGAAAACACTATGGAGGGTCCTCAAAAAATAGAACTACCACATGACACAGCAATCCCCTTCTGGGAAACAAAAACACAGTACCAAAGAGATATCTACACCCCTGTGTTCACAGAAGCATTATTTACAATAGCCAAGACAAGGAAACAATCTTGTTTCTGTAAAAAGAAGGAAATCCTGCCGTTTATGACAATGGACCTAGAGAGCATTATGCTAAGTGAAATAAGTCAGACAGAGAAAGACAAACACTGTATGAACTCATTTATAGCCATACATAATGTTAAATCTTTAAAAAAAAAAAAAAGAAACTTGAAAAAAAATACCTCTTTGAAAAAAATATCAGATTTGTGATTTATGGTTACCAGAGGTGGGGATGGGGAAAAGGGGAATTGGATGAAGGTAGTGAAAAGGTACAAATTTTTAGTTATAAGGTAAATAAGTACTAGAGAGGTAATTACAGCATGATGACTATAGTCAACACTACAGTATGATATAGTTGAAAGTTGTTAAGAGTAAATCTTAAGAGTTCTCATCCCGAGGGGGGAAAAAGTATTTTGTTCTTTTTTTTTTTTTGGGGGGGGTATCTAAATGCAATGATAGATGTTTACTAAAATTACTGTGATTATCTTTTCATGATGGATGTAAGTCAAAGCATTATACTATACATCTTAAACTTATACAGCACTGTATGTCAATTACACCTCCATAAAACTGGGAAAATTATAAAATTAAAACAATAATAAAACCTAATGGTCTACAAACTGAGGGAAAAATAATGATTCAGATAAGACTGTCTGGAAAAGGGGCCTGAGATCTGCATTTTGTACATGTTTCCTAGATGTCTGTCTTTGTAAACTTTGAGGACCACTAATATATTGAAAAAATATAGAAAAATTTTGTATTTATCACCTTAATCATTTTAAGTGTACAGTTCAATATCCTTAATAAGTACATTCATGTTTTTGAGAGACCAGTCTCCATAAACCTGGTATGACTCAGAAATCTCTAACTGAATATTTCCTGCTACCAGAATATTCCAGTTTTCAAAAAATTCTCAGGCTTAACTCTCCACCATTTTCTTTCTCAACCTTCTGCTCACATTGGTGTTGAGACTCTAGGATTCCAGTTCTAAGCCCTTACCACCAGCTCTGACAACAGTGCATGGGAGCAACTCTGAGGTCTTAGCTGAGAAGTGCTTCCCTTAAAGTCTTGAATCCCCTCAGCTGCAAAGTACCAATATTATTCTTCATGCCCTTCCATTATACATTATCTTCATTTATGTGATTAGTATTGTAGTTTCCTACTTTTTTGAGAAACCCTGACACTTTGATTTAACTTGTAATATCTTCCATCTGGCCCTCCATATAATCACTTTTCCCTTTCTTCTTATAGAAAGATAAGGTTACAAAAAGCAAAGAAAAAAGAAGTCTCCATCCCTTTGATCAACGTATATTTTATGTATAACCCTGTGCTATATTGCTCAAAATGAAAAGAGCATGATTAAATTATTATTTTAGCCTATTTCAGTAGCCTCTTTTTATTAACAAATTAAGTAAACAAATATGTATTGAATGTCTATGATATGCCAAACTCTGTGTTTGGTGCTGGGGATATGGTAGTGAATTACATAGACCAAAGCTACACTGTCTAGGAGCTGACATTCCTGGGAAGGAGAAAGGATTCAGGGACTCAATATTGTCTCCTTCTCCACCTCACCATAACATAGTTTCCAGGAATGACTACCTTTCCATTGCTTATGATTCCTGTGCTAGCTGCTCTCTCTGAATTACAAAAAGGTCACATGGTACATGGTATGGTCCTCTGTTAAAAATAGGTGTTTTTTTCTTTTATACATCTCTTTTTTTCTTTTTAATTAAGGTAAAATACATATAACATAAAATTTGCCATCTTAACCATTTTTAAGTGTACAGTTCAAAAGTGGTAAATACATACATATTTTTGTGTGACCCATCTCCACAAATCTTTTCATTTTGCAAAATTGAAACTCTATATCCATTGAACCAAACCTCCCCATCCCCCCTTACCATATCCCCTGACAACTACTTTCTGTTTCTATGAATCTGACTACTCTAGGTAGTTCATATTAGTGGACTCAGGATCTTTTTGTGACTGGCTTATTTCACTAGGCATAAATACCTTTAAGGTTCATTCATGTTGTAACATGCATCAAAATTTCCTTCCTTCTTAAGCTAAATAAAATGACATTGTATGTATATAACACATTTTGTTTTCCTATTCATGCATATATGGACACTTGTGTTGCTTCTACATTTTAACTCTTACAAATAAAGATGCTATGAACATGGGTGTTCAATATCTCTTTGAGATCCTTCTTTCAGTTTATTTGGGTTATATGCCTAGAAGTGGAATTTCTAGGTCATAGGGTTATGTTGTTACCCTTTATTTTCATATAAGCTCAACTTCTACCATCTTTGCAAGACTGTATCCTTTTGCCATTTCCATCAAAACTTGAATGAAAGACTTTCCTGAGACATTTCCTTCCGTCTAATTATAGAGCAGTTACCCATTCACTCTTTTTTTTTTTTTTTTTCTGTGCCCGGGCCTCTCACTGTTGTGGCCTCTCCCGTTGCAGAGCACAGGCTCCGGACCCGCAGGCTCAGCGGCCATGGCTCATGGGCCCAGCTGCTCCGCGGCATGTGGGATCTTCCCGGACCGAGGCACGAACCCGTGTCCCCTGCATCGGCAGGCGGACTCTCAACCACTGCGCCACCAGGGAAACCTCCATTCACTCTTTATAACATTATCTTAATTATCTACATAGCACTGATGATTGTCAGAATTTTATATTTTTATGTATATTTGCATATGTAAGAATTTTGTTTATTTAAAAATTATTGTTAAATTTATATTTAAATTTGAATTTAAATTCTCAATTGCAATTTAAGATCCATCAGGATGAAGACTATGTCTTTTTTATATTCACTGCTATATCCCAGTGCCAGAGCTTTCAAAAAGTACTTATTGAATTTGATCAGTTATAGAGTATGAAAGAGTAAATAAAGGGGTAAAAAAAATTCAATCTTATCAGCTCTTCACTTTGTACAGAAACAACTTTGGTACTTCTGGTTTTATAAATGTAATGGCATAATAGTCATTGTACAATTCTCATAAAATTAATCTGAAGATGAAGAAAAATAAATGTCACAGTCAAAGTAATGTGTCATGTCCACTTTTAATAGAAATTATTGAATGCGTCCATTCTCGGTGATGGTTTTTATCCCTCTTTATAGTTAGAAAATACATAGGGTGTTACAATGGATAGAAGATGGTTTAAATCGTTGAGCTAAAGGCTAGCTTTTGACTCTGTGGTTCCTCATTTTATCACAATGACACAACATAAAGTTCAGAACCTGGCAGGCCTATCTTTCAATTTAATTCACCTGTCAGCCCAGGCAATGGTGACTGAACCCATTATTGGCGGCCTTATCCCATAGTTACTTTCAGACTCTTACTCCCTTCCTGTCTGCATAGAACAAGTCACCAAATCACTCTCCATTCTGTCTCTGTGGCATTCTTTTTGAGATTTTTAGAGTAAAACTCTTGATCAGAACAAAGTGGTATGTCACATTTCTCCCCTTTTGATAAGGAGAGGTATTTAATCTTTATAGCATTGAAAAATAATCTTTTTAGTTCCAATACTTTATCAATTTTTTTTTATAAATGAGAGGCAATCTACCTATGCCTGTATCATTCATCATAATGAAATAATCATCTCATTTATTTTACTTTACAGGGGAGAAAGAAATAAAGCAGAAGAAAGAAAAAAGAGGATGACAAGATTATAGAGAAAGATAATGATATCTCTGAACCAGGCAGTCTCTCTTCTCCAGGTCAGATGCTGGGTTTACTGTTCCTCGTTTTCTGCCATAGCACTTGCCATAGTGCTCCATGTAGAAGCTCTGCTCATTAAATATGTGTGTGATGAACACATCGAAGAATAGATGAGAGAAAAACTGACTTGGATGTTAAAAGATAATTTTCAAAAAAAACCCGATAAAGTCATGACTCATGCAGATATAAAAATGATCACATATTAAAGATTTTATATAGCTCATTAATGAGGAAACTGGTGAGGTGTTACAACCAATTCAAAGGGGAATCCAAGGACAGACACCTTTATAGATAGGAATGTTAAAATGAGTGTACAAATGAAGGCAAAACTGTTATCTCCTGGGGCGAAGTTCTTCCTCTATCAGCTGGGATTAATTTGCCCTTTATGGCCAAGAATTATTTTGCACTGCTATTGGTTATCTACCACATTCAGAGTTGTAAGGCAGCTACCATATAATTAAGATCAGATAATCCAGAAGGGAGTACTATAGACATGCACAATTTTTTTCCCTGCATAGATAAAATGTTTATATGGTTTCTCCACCTTCAGTACTACTTGCCTCTTTCTTGATTCTTCTAACTGCCTCAGAAATACGATCACCACCAGGAAACTCTGTGCCCATGGACAGCTGTCAACTAATGTCATAATTATTTTGGGTGAAATATGCATTTTAATAAATTTTTTTGAAAGTGAAAATATTTATAAGCAAAAATCTTACATTTATTGTAGTCTAATTTTAGGTAACAGAAAGAAGTTTTGGACAGAAGTCCTGAACCTGCATTTCTCAAATCCTAACACATTAAACTGTAGGTGTATAAGATTTAGAGAGTATCTCCTTTTGTAGATGAGGAAACAGAAGCTTGGAAATGTTAAGAAAGAGGCCTAAGTCACCCACTATTTGGTGGTAAACTCAGTTCTCTTGACTCCAGAAATTACTTTTCCATCTCTCAGAATGAGAGGCATGAGTGAGCACTGTTTGAAGTTCCACATGAGAGTTTAGCCATGGCAGTTGTCACCGTAAATGTGATCCAGGAATGGACAAATATTCAACTTGGACCTCACTTTGACTGGAAGTTTTCCTCAAGGAGGATGAAGTCAGGCACAGACGAGGAGAAATGATGACTTCAGGCTTTATGAAATGCTGAGACAGGACTCTTGCCAGTATTACTTAAAATAATTCATGGAAATTGCTTAGTACAGTGCTTGGCACATAGTGAAAACTCAATGTTAGTTAATATAGTGAAAATTACAAGTATTATTAGTATTAAATATATATATATATAACAAGAAAGACCCTTATGCTGAAAATTTTTTCACAAGGTTTCTAATGTTTATGACTCCTGTGTGCCAGTTTCAGGATGTGAGGCAGGTGGTGGACTACACCATGTCTTAGCCTTGTCTTAATTTAGTAATGCCTGTATCTTATACTCTGTGGTTTCCTTGCATGTTTCTTACAGATGGAAATTTGTAGGTTGGCTGGTTGCATGCAAAGGAAGGGTGTGGATGTCCCTGGAAACATGTCAGTGTTCCACAGAGAGGATGTGAAAGTCAGCCAGAAGTCAGATGTTCCCAATGACATTCTTCTCTCCCAACTGGCACAAAAGATCTTCTTTCAGTCACCTTAACAGGACATGGACCAAGAACAATAATTGGGACACACATAACCGTGGCCATTGTGTAATTCAAGCATAAATTCAGATCATCCATTCTACCAAAGAGTTTCTATTCTGATTGCTGTAAATGATACTGAACATCATTTTCTTACAAGAGAACTAAGAGCTGCCAGAGGCACAATCCAACTGTAACATCCAGCAGAAAAAAAAAAGATATATATGCCTATTTTTAGCTTGATATAATTAGTACCCCAATGACCAGAGCTATTGAAATCGGTTGGTCCAGATTTTCTGCCCAATCTACAAAATGGGCTTTTATCCGACAAGAAGATTTTTATAGTACTATGAAAATAAAGGGGAAGAAAAAAAAAGAAAGTTTCAAATATAGTTTTCTTGTGGTTTAAATATAAAGGAACAAAGTAACCTGCTTTGTTGTTAGGTTCTTCTCCCTTTTTCTTTTTCTTTTTAATAAAATGTTATTCAGATTTTGAAGTCATACTGAAATCAGGTCCACTGAGAGATGAAATCCATAGCTTCCTTTGCTTCAGCTTTGTAGTAAATAGCAGATAATTTTGTTAGTTCTTCAGACTAGTAAATGACACAATCATAAACAAAAATGCTATTTATCCATTTTATAAAATTCTTAGTTGTGTTATGGTGGAAGTACAATCTCTCCATCCTTCGGTCATCCTATTTCAAATCTTGCTAGATTTATTCATGATTTTGCTTCCCATTTTGAAGTCATTTTTATGATACTCTTTGAGAATATCATTTTTTCCAGACTCTATTATCTCCATAAATTGAAATTCATTTCATTTTAGATAGAGTGATTGTTCTCTTATTGAGAAAATTCCCAATATTCATTTTTCTTAATCCCATTAATATTTATTGCACAATTACACAGAATTAGATACCGTACAATATGCAGAGTATATTCTCACTAATCCTAAGAGATTTACGTCTTAAAAGTAAAAAGATAAATATATCTCTTCTTATTTGGTGTATTTTACAAGACATTAAGAAAATATTTTTGCAGAGTGAGTTATATTTAGAGACTAAAGGAAATGATTTAAAAGGAGAAAGAAAAAAACAGGACAGATAGGGCTTTTCTTAACATAAAACATGATCTCATTCATTTAAGGACAGATTAGCCGCAATAAATAAGATTAGGGAAATCGTTTTCAAGATACAAGCAAAGGAAACAAAGCATCTTATCACCCAGGGGATCCGGAAAGATCAAGTGGTATTTTTCCAAGACCACACCCATCACCCTTGTGGGTTTGGTTGGTGATGAGAGGAGAGAGATGGAGACGATGTTGTGCAACCAACAAATAGAAAGTTGAAGAATCAAAATCAAAAGCAGGCTACTAGAGCAACAAATAATTCTTAAAAAGCAGAAATGATTTTGGATGAAAAAAAATCATTCAGGGTTATACAGAGTCACTGGGCCAAGAACAATGAAGGTGCTCTATTATAGCTTAATTTAAATACACCATATACTGAGAAATGTACATAGAACGTTGATACTTTATTCAATCATCTTATTTACCTCCACTACCTACTTCTTAAAACAAATCAATTTTAATTTTTCCTGGGGGTGGTGGTTGGCATGGAGATGAAGAAAAGATAAATATACTTTTTTTTATCATTATGATAACTTTTGTAATTAAACTTAGTTAAAGCTCATTAGCCACCAAGTGAGAATAAGAAATAAATCTCCAAAAATGTAAAATTTCCTTTAGACATGTTTTAGAACCAAAGAACATATTTTCATTAAAAGTTGATCTGCATTAGCAAGTTAATAGAAATGCTCTTAATAATTATGTTGTATTGGTTATGAAAATGCCATAAGATATTAAACAAAGCTAGCTCTCATTTCAAATTACCAAACACAAGAATTATAAAAGACAAAAAATAAAAGTGATGTTTTGTGTTCTTAAAACAAAAATATTTATTTTTTCTTGCTGATTTCCTTGTTATACAGTAAAATAGCAAATATCAAGCAACTCATTATTTTTACTTTATTAAAGTATAGTTGATATAAATAATTGATGAGTTGTACAAATGGATCTGTTGTGTAACCACTGTCCCGATCAATATACATTGGTAGGATTTCTGTCCTCCCGCAAAGTTCCCTTATACATTTTCAATCCAAATGACTCCCATTTCCTTCTCCACGCAATTGCTGATCTGATTACCATCATTATAAATTAATTTTGTTTGTTTTGTAATTCATATAATGGAATTTACAGAAGGTACTCTTTTTTTTTTTTTTTGCGGTACACGGGCCTCTTACTGCTGTGGCCTCTCCTGTTGAGGAGCGAATGCGCAGGCTCAGCCGCCATGGCTCACGGGCCCATCCGCTCCGCGGCACGTGGGATCTTCCCGGACCTGGGCACGAACCCGCGTCCCCTGCATCGGCAGGCGGACTCTCAACCACTGCGCCACCAGGGAAGCCCTACAGAAGGTACTCTTATGTGTCTGGCTACTTTTGCTCAGAATGTTTTTGTGATTCTTCCATAGTGTTCCTGTATTAGTATTGATATCTTTTCACAGCTAAGTAATGTTACATTGTATGAATCTACTGTAGTTTGTTTATCCATTCACTTGTTGATTAACTTTTTTTTTTTAATGCCTATGAACATTTGTATACAAGTCTTTTTATGGATATATGATTCTATTCTCTTGGGTAAATACCTAGGTGTAATTCCTTGGTCATATGGTAATTGTAGGTTTAACTTTATAAGCTACAATCAAACAGTTTGCCAAAGTGTTTGTACAATTTTACACTTCCCCAGCAGTGCATGAGTTCCAATAATTCCCTATCCATGCCAACACTTGATATTGTTCATGTTTTTAATTTTAGCCATTCTGGTGGGTATGTAGGTGGTATCTCATTGTAGTTTTAATTTACTAAATATGTTGAGAATAATACACGTGCTTATTTATCATTCATATAGCTTATTATGTGAAATGTGTTTTTCATCTGATTCATTGTTTATTATATATTTTTTTCTTATTAGTTTTGTATTTCCAAAGTTCTTTCTATATCTGGAAACAAAACTACAGATATATGTACTGAAAAATTCTAAGAAATCAACCTTCTACCAGTTTCTTAATGATTTTTGTTGAAAAAACAAAATGTTTAATTTTGATGTTTACTTTATTCATATTTTTTGTTACTTTTCCCTCTTTTTTATCTATTTTCTTTTTCAATGATTTCTGATCTCTATTAATATCTTCTTTTTACTTACCTTGACTTAATTTGTTTTTACCCTAGATTCCTGTATTAGAAACAGAGATCATTGATATAAAAATCTTTCTTCATTTTAATATAAGCATTAAAGTTACAAATTTCTCTCTAATCCCAGCTTATCTTCATCACACAAATTCTGATAGTATGTGTTTTTATTTCATTCAGGTAAAAATGCTTTCTAATTCCCATGCAACTATTTATAAATATGTTGTTTCATTTCTAATTATTTAGGGATTTTCCAGATATGTCTTTTGGTAATTTATTTCAAATTTAATTCCTTTGTGGTTACAGAGTATATCCTATATGATTTTAATATTTTTAAGTGAATTAAAGCATGCCACACTTCAACAAAAGGATATTTTAAAGGGCTTCATCATTATCAAGATCATCGTTAATCTCAATTTTGTCTGTGAGTTTTCTTTTCACCTTCTTTCTCTAACTGATACTTACTCTCCAATTATACAGCTTTTTATGAAGCTCTCAAATTGTGGCTGTTTTCTCTTTCAGAAGATGACTTTTGGAGATGGGATATGTTTCCTCCTTTCTCCACATTGCTACTTCCAAACCATTTTGCCTCACTTATCAGTTTTTTTGTTTGTTTGTTTTTGGCTTTCCAGCTCATTCCAGACCAAAACACCCACTGCCCTCCAGATTGTAGCTATCTGCCAGTCCTCCAGGTACTAATAGCACTCACTCTGTAAATACATTAGCACCTGGCTCATTGGTAACTCTTTCCAACACTGCTCTTATTGGTGGTCATTACCACAATATTCACACAGATTATCCTTTCAACGTCCTATCCCCTTGAGTCCTTAACCTCTCTTCCTCCAATGAACTTGGTCTCTACCTAATTTCAGCTTCCCCGTCCCACAGTCATCCTATCGTCCCTATTACTGTCAACAGCTGTAACCTATCCACAATTTCAGTTTCAAACATCCCACCTTGTGTCCACCTCCTAGTATCTCTCTTGTCCATTCCCTCTATCTTACCTCCAAAACTCCTTCACTCACATTTGTACCTTGAATCCATTGATATTGCCATGTTTTCACTGTTCTTCATTCTCTTCATGTCCTCTTTTTTTTTTATATGTTACATTCCATAATGCATCATCATTATTGTATCTTGCTTTTACTCTCAGCTCCCTTGTCTTTCTCTATTGTTTTCATACACTCCCTTGGCAAAATAACAATTCTTGTTAGATCTGACTCTACTATTTTGTGCATGTACTGGTATAGCCAACTGAAATTGGAAGGAAAAAACACACGACCTTGTAGACAATATTTAAATTTACTTTATTCTTGCAGTTCTAGAGGTCACTAGACCTCTAGGGGGATAATCTGTTTCCTTATATTTTCCAGCTTCTAGAAATGCCTACAGTTATTGGGTGGTATTCCCCTTCTTCACATTACTCTACCCCATTGTCTGATGTCGTACTACTTACCCTAGTCCTCATGACTCCCTCTTATAAAGAGCCTTGTGATTACATTGGACCTACCTGGATAATCCAGAATAATCTCTCCATCTCAAGATCCTTAACTCAATTACATCTGTGAAGTTGCTATTGCCATGTAAGGCAGAGTATTCACAGGTGCTAGAAATTGGGACATTGACATCTTGATGAGGAGGCATAGTTCAACCTACTATAGAAGGTAAAATTTGAATAAATATCTAAGAAAAAGAGAGACCTAAGGCTTCCCTGGTGGCGCAGTGGTTGAAAGTCCACCTGCCGTTGCAGGGGACACAGGTTCGTGCCCCGGTCCGGGAAGATCCCACATGCTGCACAGTGGCTGGGCCTGTGAGCCTTGGCCACTGAGCCTGCGCGTCCAGAGCCTGTGCTCCACAACGGGAGAGCCCACAGCGGAGAGAGGCCCCTGCATACCGCAAAAAAAAAAAAAAAAGAGAGAGAGAGAGAGAGAGACCTAGCCATGCAATATATTTAAAGGAAGAAATTTCTAGGAAGAGTACAGAATAAATGAAGGTACTAAACAGGAAAGTTCCTTATATGTTCAAGGAACAGGAAGAAACCCATAGGGAAGAATAGTGAGCACAGACAGGTGACGATGCTGTAAGGAGGGGCAGAGAACATCTAGGATGTGGTTGTAGATCACATAATAAGAACTTTGCCTTTCATGCTGAATGATACATGGACCCATTGGTTTTGAAGAAAGAATGACACTATCTACATTATGTTTAAAAGGATCACTCTGAATGGTATGTTAAGAAAGGTCTGATAAAAGTCAACAGCAAAAGCATGAGACTTATCAGAAGGGTATTGTAATAAGTGAGGTGAGAAATTATGGTAGCCTAGACAGGAATGATGGTAGTGGGTATAAAGAAAAGTGGTCATAATCTGGATGGATTTTGGAGGTAGGACTAACATAATTGGCTGAGAAGTTAGAGAATGAGAACTATCAAGAATGACACCACAGTATGGGGCCTGAGCAACTGAAGGAACAGAGCTGCCATTAAGTGACTTGGAGAAAGCTGTGGATAGAGCCAATTTTGAAAGGAGAATCAGGAGCTTATTTTGGGACATGTTGAGTTTGAAGTTCTTATTGATCATACAAGTGGAAATTCAGTTTGGAGGTACAGTATGGAGATTAAAAATTCAGAAATCATCAACATATAATGGGAGTAAACCCAAGAGATAGGGTGAGATCACCTGGAGAGTAGATGTGGAAAGAAAAGAGAAAACGTTCCAGTTTTCAGCCTCAGAACCTTAAGAACACCCTAATATTAGAGGTTGAAGAAGGACTGGCCTCATAGACTTGATATCTGTGTAGCTGCACAGGGCCTCCTGGGTCCCACAAGGGCTCTGATCTTGTTGTAGGGTTCTGTTCTTACCTTGTAATTCTTAATACTTTTTGACCAAGAATTCTCACATTTTCATTTCACTGCCCTAACTATAGTACCTGGAACATGCCAGGCACATATTAGGTGCTCAGTGAATATTTGCTAAAAATAGTAAATAAAAAAAATGAGTTTAGACTTTTTATATCTCTCTGATCAGTGATTTTGATTCTTCCATGATGGTATCCATGAATCTTCTGGCCCAACAATGTACTCTAACAGTAAGTGTGTCTGTGTGTGTGTGTATGTGTATACTTGTGTGCACATCATAGTAGCATATTTCTATTTAACTGACAATTGCATGATAGATGGACTTCATGGTAATTTCCGTATGTAATCAATAGGATTTATATAACCAGACCAAACACTTTACATTTCATATCTGCTTATCTCTGCCATGGAAATGATAAATGAAATTAGCTGTGATGTTAAGTCAAAAAAACATGTAGGGCTTCCCTGGTGGCGCAGTGGTTGAGAGTCCGCCTGCCGATGCAGGGGACGAGGGTTCGTGCCCCGGTCCGGGAAGATCCCATGTGCCGCAGAGCGGCTGGGCCTGTGAGCCATGGATGCTGAGCCTGCGCGTCCGGAGACTGTGCTCCGCAACGGGAGAGGCCACCACAGTGAGATGCCCGTGTACCACAAAAAACAAACAAACAAAAAACAATGTAAACAATAGAAAATACAGAATGACAACACTTAAGTACAGATGGCATTGTTTTTCATTTTATTTCAACATATTACCTACTAGACATGGTGGACAATGTAGTGAAGGAATCTCAATGCCTCTCTCACTTCCCATATATATTCCCTGCTCTTAGGATATAACTATAACTCTTTCCTACTAGTGTATAACCACAAATATGCCATAGATTTTACAAAAGAATGTATCACCTCTTAAGCATAGTAGTTGAATGTCAATGTCTTAGATTGTGACCTTAAGAAAAACATAAAGCTACCTGCTCTATTTTTATTTACTTCTGTGGAGCACCAGGTTAGAGGAGCAAAGTAGTCTTTGAAATAAATAAGGCACTATATATAAAAGCTGACTGCACTCTAAGTTTTATCTTTCACAAAGAAAACACGCAAAAAAAGTAATTTACGTGACTGTGCATTATTTTTGTAAAATGTACTTAAAATTATCCCTGCTACCATGGTTAATAAACCTGAATTCCTAATCAGCTTGTTAGTTATTCAGTGTCTGTGGCATATCCAGTCTCATTATACCATGCCACAGGGTGTACGCCATTCTAAGGAAGACATTTCCTTAGTGATATTTTTATTTACCAACTGTAATATGGAAATTGATTGAGGGAAATGTTCCTTCTTATTGCAGACTTAGAAACTTTAACAGTTATTTTCCATTTCTGCCTTTAGAGTTGATGTGGCAGTGTAAATTTATATAAATTTAATATAAATATATTAAATACTATATATACTTTATATCAATATAAAGTATATTGATAATTCTCAGGAAGTGGCTTTAATCCTGTTAATTGGGGTCTCCAAGAGGACTCAAGAGGAATAAAACACGAGCTTACTGTCCATCCTTTTTTTCTTGTATCACTGACTATTTTTCTGTCAGCAGACAAAAGATAAACACTACTCCCTTGCCACTGTAATTTTACTGGGCAGGTGTGGCACTGGGGCACAGAGTGAGAAAAAATAGACCATTGACATAATTCAGCGTTAAAGTGTTTAGATCACATCAGAGGCCAAATAAAGCTCCTCTGCTGATAGAAAATTAGTATTCCTGGCAGAGCCATGTTCAAGGTGAAAAAAAGGAGAAGAATATGCATTTCTCAAGCACTTCATGAGAAAAGTACACAAGTGTTCTTTGAAAGAGACTTATACATGTGTTCCATAGGACATGTGGAAACAAACATCTATGCATATTCCCTTATCAGAAGCTAGTTCTCCGGCAAATCTGCTCCACCTGAAAAAACAAAGTGATCTCACAGCCAGCATATATAAAAAGTTTTTTAATTACTAATAACAAGATCACATATATAAATGTCAAGTAACTCAATAACCAAGTAACTCAAATCATGTTACAGAGTTTTCCTCTTTAAGTAACTAGCTTCACTATGGAGGTAAGGAAACTGAGGAATAAAGTCAATTCAATAGGTCAGGAACAGAGCCAGAACTCGACCCTCCCCACTAGAACAGATCAACTCCCTCACTTGAAGTTGGCATATTACACTGAAGGTAACATCATACGAGTGCCTAGTAAAGACTTTAAGCTATTATACTAGAGTGGCTTCACAAAATTCCAATTGATTGAAACTTTCCTCTGAAACTTGAATCAAAGCAAACCCCATTTTTTCCTGTACCTCTTCTCTTGTAGTGAAGGATCCAAAGATAGCACACAAATGGATGTTTCTCTGATACCTGTGGCTTATCAGTAAGAATAGAAGTAATGGAAATCTCATGAGAAAGCCTGCTTTTAAAAGATTTCCGATCCAATTTTAGAACTCAAAAGACTTCAATTAGTTTCAGATTAACATCCAAGTCTTTCAAAGTATATCTTCCAGGATTCAGTTATCAAGAGGACATCAGACACTGAAATTTAGGTTCAATTTTTGTGGCAAGAGGAGAGATTTAGGCAAATATTCAGGTTTTTCTTTTCTTTTTGGGGGGCTTAAGCCCCATCTTCTTTTTTTCCACCTGTCACTTTTTCCCAATTATACTTTCATTAACTTCTTATTAAATGATTACACATGCACGTGTATATATGCATGCACGACCACACGTATGTAATGCAACGCTTTTTAATGTTCTGCTAAAACAGTGGTAACTTAACAGGTGGTATTACTTCCTTTGTATGTGATATTCCATAGATGCCAGCCCTAGGAGCATTAGGGTGCAAAAGTGTTCAGTTTCAGTGTCCTCAAAACGTACTTCAATGGAGGAAATCCCATTCCAGTGCCCATGATAAAGTGTGGCTGCCATCCTTTTCCTGTCTCTGATCCTCAGACTTTCTCTCAAATTTCTTCTCCCAACTGTAGGTCAGCTACTATTGAAGCAAATATCTATAAGACAGGCAAGTGGCAAGGGTGTTACAGAGATGCATCTACCTCAGTCTGCCCTGGAGAATTTGAAGCAAGAAAAAGAAATATGATTCATAATTCAGAGTAGAGCTTTTGGGGGATTCATACATCATAGATGCAACTAAACATAGTGGGTATTAGAGAAACAGAATCCAATCTTTTTAAAGAGGCCACAGAAGTATTCCAACAAGAAGAATTCCATCCCAACCTACTTTCAGCAACCTATTCATCTGTGTCCTTTCCAAACCTTCCTTTTGAAGACAGTTCTCCTGCTGAGGTCTAGTGTCTATAGAGAGTTAGCACTACCTTGAAGTTTCACACTGTAGCCCTGGGTGCTTTGTCAAATTCAAAAGAAGAAAGAGCTTCTCATCTCATTGTACAAATTGAGGCAAATGTTAATATGATATTTTGTGCACATGTTTATTTATATGGAACTAATATAAAATTTGTTTCATTTAAAATCAACCATGAATTATTTGCCTGCAGACTGGACAGATTTGAAAGCTGATAGCCATTAGATGGGAAAAAAAACATTTGAAAACACGTGGGTTTATTACTGAGTCAAGTATAATGTAAACTGAGGATGGTCTCTGCTGGGAGTCACAATGCTTCTGCTGTGGATAAGGCTGCTACTGTCAACTTGAAAGGAAAGAAAAAGACAAAGAACAAAGATATGTATTTCTCTAGCTTACATTTTTTTTTTTCCTAAGGGAACTTTAATTCAGCATGCCTCCAAAAGCTGATGCAGATTCCAAGTTTCTTTATAATATAATGCCTCTCTGCAAAAATGGTCACTTTCTCTGAAACTACCCCTGCTGTTTTGGTTGAGGAATGCCATTCAGCTGCCTTTGTTCCAAACACTTGATTGAGTTAGTGCCTCTATACATATAAAACTACCTGGCTCTTGCTTACTACTATGAAATGCAAGACTGGAAAGCTTCAAACGCTGTTATAGAAATGCAGCTATATTTTCATTTACTCTTAAGCAATAAGCAGGGCTAAAGCTTTTCAAAGGACAATTTTGGCTGCATTTCATTATTTGTCTCTGATTTTCTTGCCGTACAGCAGGATAGTAACTCCCAAATCAACTGAACTGTTAGAGTGGGGGAGTATCCCAGGATTCTTTATTTTCCAGATGATCCTGATTGATAATCAGCTAGTTTGGAAATCCTTTGTTTTACTTCAAGGATGCTCCATGAAGAGCAAACCTCTGATTTATAAATATATACTCCAGTATAGAGGAAGAGCCTACTAGACACATGTTTACATTTTTACATCCATCCCCCAAAGCACTACACATCCTTTAAAACCTCATTTTGGTTTCTCTGAACCCAGCCAGTGTTCTTGCCCAGTTGTAACACCAAGTAAAAGCTATAGAGCAGAGTCTGCTTCATTCTTCTCTCATAGCCCACTTATTTTCCAGAAACCCTTCCTTGTTTTACTTTTTCCCTTGGTATTTTTTTCTTCCTATACTTGGTTTATCACTCCACTACAAAGGATTATCCTTTGTATGTTTATTGTCATATACAAAGGATTCCTATTTTAACTCCCATAGTGTGTTGGGTAGTGGCTCTTCTAATAGATAGATCTATATCCCAACTCCCAGAATCTGTGAATGTCACCTAAGTTGGAAAAAGGATCTTTGCGATGCAATTAAGTTGAGGAAATTGAGATAAGGTCCTCCTGGAGTATGTGAATTGACCCTAAATCCAAAGAAAAGTGACTTTATGAGAAACAAAAGAGAAGACGCAGAGACAGAGGGAAGGTCATGCAATGATAAAGATGCAGATTGGAGTGGTGTGGTCACATGCCAAGGAACACCTGGAGACACCTGGAGACACAGGCTGGAAGAAGCAATGAAGGACTCTTGCCTAGATCTTTTGTGGGGGAGTGTGGCCCACCCAGATTTGTGGCCTCCAGAGCCCTGGAGGAATACATTTCTGTTGTTTCAAGTCACTACCAAGTTTGTGGTAATTTATTACAGCAGCCCCGGGAAACTAATACCATCCTCTTCCTTCTTTTCTTGTCTAGCCTAATTCTCACCTATTTAATACACAAAAAAACTTTTTCTGCCTCTCCCAGTCCTTCTCCCTTGTCCTCTTCTCAGACAGTTGCATACCATGAAACAACTTGAGCCACAGCTAAAGAGTAGAATTCATAACATATCTTTATAGAGAAAACAGAGTTATAATTAGATTTGGGTTCTTTAAGGGCAGGGATAGAGTATTCTCCTCTTGGGATTTCTCACATCTAGCATCAGTGCAGGTACATAGATGTTGTTTAATAAATATTTTTTTATTAATAACTTCTAAAGTTAGATGAAATGAAGCTTCAGTGCTTCCAAATTCTAAAGTCCCTGAAAATTCTTCAAACTCAAACTCCATTTAGATTTACCAAGATTTTTTCATCTACTTCCTCACCTTCTTCAAATTCATCCTTATGTCTTCAAACACCAGTGATCCAGATGAGTTAATAAAAATACTACTAATAATCAAATAATGATAACTCAGAGTCTAAAGGTGTCAGGACAAAATTAATTGTTTCAGCTGCATTTAAGGACAAGTATATGCTGAGAGTTTCATCTGTGACCTTAACTACCATTTACTAGAGTAGTTTGCATTAAAAATACATATTCTTTATTCCAAGAAATGCTTTACAAAGTAATTCCTGGAACACAATACATTTCTGCGTTTGAGTGTGTTCTTTTCTATTCTTGGTAATCCCAGCCCTATATTTGCATTCTGGTTATACTTATCTCTTGCTATCTCTAAGTAATAATGTAATGTAATAAGTAAGACAGATTTTATTGAAGGGGAACTACTGCTATAGGTATACAGGGGAGCTACTACAGTGGGAGGGGCTTTGTGGTAGGGAAGAGAGCTCTGGCTCAACTCAGAACACAACAAGGAAAAGTAGACTTTATAACCAAGGAGCAGGGTGGGGATCAGTGAAGGAAAAATTACTAAAAGGAAACATTGGGAATAAGAGGGGATTCTGATTCCAGCTAAACCAGCTTAACAAGATCCTTGCTAACTTGAACAATGTAGAGATGAACATGGAAGTCCAAAAATCAAGGCCTACTTGAGAAGAGAGTTCAAAGGAGCCTGACAGAGTTCAGTCAAGGAGAGAATCTTTATCAGAACTTATTAAAAGAGAATCTTCTAATAATAGTATCATTACAGCTTCTTGCTTCCCACCTGGCTTCTCTTCTTATTTGTGATTTTATACAGAGAAAGCCTAACTCTCTTTCTTCTAATCCAAAGTAGGGATATTGCATTCCTTTATGAAAAGTATCAATACTTATTCCTTAATTTCCTTTTTTTAGCCTTTGCTTTGTGATTGCCTCTTCTCTCTCAGGACTCCCAAATTTTCTGTTGAAAGACAAGTACTTAACTTCTTGTTAGTTTCCTTTTACATTCTTTGCTTTTCTTTATCTTTGCTGTTTAGATTACCCTGTCTTCTCTGGCTTTTGTTTCCCTACTTTATTTTGGGTTCTAGACCATAGTATTTGTGTTTCCTCTTTAAAGTCTCCTGCTGTTTAACTTCCTCTTCTTGTTGTTTTCTTGACTCACATTTTCCTTTACTAGAATTCAGTGCTTTCTTACTAGAGTCCTCCAGCCTGTGACTTTGTGTACTCTGAATACTCAGTAAACAGCAAGCATTAAAACCCCATTTGTCAGTCATCTGTAGATAAGAGGGGAGAGCTGGGATGTTGGGAAAACCTAGATGACTGTAATTTCCCAGGTTTGAATAGCGATCAGCTCCTGATCAATGTACTGGTCTGGAAGATATTCAGAGAAAAGAACCAGGATATTCAATATCTTGGGGGCTATTACCAAAGAGAATTTAGAGAAGAATTTAGGTGACAAATAGAATTTAGCTGAGTGTTATTGAAATTATTATTTTGTTTTTATGTACTTTTCATGGTGTGTGTCCTCCTTGCTTGTGGCTGGCACATTGAAGTTCACCATAGAAATAGACTTGGGCATTTTGTCATTCTTCTGATTCTCATCCATTTGTTCAACAATATTTGTTACTTTCCATGTGCTCTGTGTGCAGAAGACTATGATGACCAAAATACAAATATAAGCAAAAATAGATATTGATTCTGTCCTCTAGAGCTTTAAATATGACATCAAATCACTACCAAAATAATATAAATTTTCAAGTATGGTCAGTGTCGCAAATGAAATGTAAATAGTGCTCTAAAGACATGTACTAGGGAGATTTGACCAATTCAGGCAGATCTGAGAAAGTTCAGTTGAGATGACATGAAAGGCAGAGGAGTGCTGTGAGATGAAGCTGGGAAGTAAGCAGCTGCTAGGACATTAGGAGCCTTGTTAAGGAGAGGGGTGACATGACTGGATTTGGGAAACAAAAGCATAAATCTGGCTGCAATATTGTGATGATTAATTTTCTGTGTCAGCTGGGCCACAGTGCCTAGATATTTGGCAAGCATTATTCTGGATGTTTCTGTGGGGGTATTTTTCGATGAGATTAACATTTAAATCAGTGGACTTCGAGTAAAGCAGATTGTCCTCCATATGTGAGAGAGCCTCATCCAATCAGGAGAGGGCCTAAATAACATGAAAAGACTGGCCTCACCCAAGCAGGAAGAAATTCTGCCAGCAGATAGGCTTTCTGAATTGAACTGCAGCATTGGCTCCTCTTTGGGTCTCCAGTCCACAAAGCAGATATTGGACTTGCCAACCTCTGTAATCTTATGAACCAATTCCTTAAAATAAATATCTCTCCGATCTCTGGCTCTCTCTCTTTCTTATCTCTTTCTCTCTCTAAAAGAGATATTGGCAATTCTAGTATCCCAGGTGTGAGTTCATAGTAGCTTGCTTTAGTGGTGTTGGAAATTGAGAGAGGTAGATTGAAAATCCAATTAGGAAGCAAAATATACAGAGCATGGTGATGTGTTGGATATTGGAGGCATGAAAAGGGATAAAGCAAAGACTCTTGAATTTCTGATTTACACATCTAAATACACGGTGGTGGTATTCACTGAGTAGTGTTCACCAGAAGAAGACCAGTTTGGAAAGAAAGAATATGATTGTAGGTTTGGAAATGTTAAGTGTGAGACACTTTGATAAATCCAAAAAGGCTCCATTAGAGGTTGAATATAAAGTCCTAGTAACAGATGAGAGATATAGATTACACATAAATTTGAGAATCACCTTCTTACAAGTGGTAATGGAAGAAGTGGGCATGGATGAAAACACATGATAATACAAAGAAGAAAGTTAACTCAGTCTTGGAAAAATGAAATGTTTAATGATAGGATATGAGACTAGAAATATACTAAAAGTTTAAATCAATCTTAGGGTTTTAATTTTAATACAATATATGGGAGTGATGCGTGTGGAGGTCTTTGTGAAGTGCTATTGCTACAAGAAAGGACTGATATATCTTCTGGTTTGGATCTTCTTGATTCATTCTTCAAGGGACAACTTGCTTATTTACATTATTTTCTTACTTTCTCATCAATCAGGAAATCAAGACAGAATATTGTATAATTATCTTAATAGTACATGCATTCCGGTCTTTATTTCTCATAAAAAATTGGCTTTCAGTAGCACTTTCTGGGTATAATGCATGAGCAATTTAAAGAATTCTTCAAGCTTATCAAGAAGCAAGCTATATGCTAATTTTAAAGACTGGGAAGTTATTTCTGTGATTTCTTTTATAATTTCTACAGGAACAAAATTACAAGCATTCACCATCCAGTTGAAAATATAATTTATGAAGTTCTCCAGATACATAAATTCTATGAGCACATAGGTATCTCGAACATTATTGGACTTATTGAATATTATCAAACTCCCTACGATTTTGTGATGTATTAAGTTATACACGTATAATGCTATCTGATATGGTAGCAAATGCTGATTCATTTACTTATTTATTCAACAAACAATTATTTATTAATAGAAAATATCCAAGTACTCCATGAGACACTGGGGTACAAATGTAATTAAGACAAAGTTCCTATGCAATAAATAAGCTCACAGTCTGCTGGATATATATAATAATACTATGGGTTACAATCCATGATAAGGATAGTTTATTAGGAGAACAAAGAAGAAGAGATAAACAATTCCACCTGGAATGGGATACAGGCAGGAGGAAGGGAAGTTTCAAAAGAAGGTATTAACCAAGCCAAGAGGGAATGACAGAAAATGTATTCTAGGCAAAAGAAGTATCATGACCAAAAGCACCAAGGTGTGAAACATTTTGTTTTTAATCAATATTGCAGATGCATATAGCATGAAAGCAGAAAGTGGCAAGATATATAGAGACATAGGAAATAAAGTGCACATTATGGGGTGACATAGATAGCAGGCTAGTGAATTTGGGATTATCCTGGTGATGATGGAGAATGGGCTTAAGTAGGAAAGTTATAATAACAAGATTTGCATAGTAAATAATATTGGTGTTAAAAGAAGGAATTTGAGTCAACACAACTGGTGGCATGCTGTATTCATAGTACCATTCTTTTCACATTGCTTTTTTTTTTTAAATTTATGATTGTTAAGGAAACATGATACACTATTTTACTGCTCACCTAATATCCTGCTCTGTTGTTCACATGTGATTTTCTTTGGCAAAAAAAAAAAAAAAAATATGAGAAGAAATAACATGTGCTTCTAGACATGTGACATAGTTTTAAGAATTGGCATGTGGCATACCATGTGGCATATCATGTTTCATTCTCCTTTGCCAAGGTGGCAATATTATGGTAAGTCACTTAGACATATAGGTTGTTACTGCATCTAATCCAGGAGAACCTGACTGATACAGGAAGTATATATCATGGTGATGCTTCCTCTCTGATTGGAAAATTTTTTGTAGCCTCCTTGATCTTACTACTCAGATACCAATAGAGTCTACATAATTTGGCTTCTCCCAGATAAACTGAATGATACAGAGAGCAGTGATTAAAGAAGAGATTTTAACTTTAGTTACATGGTTATTTATAATAATGAGAAATAGTAGCTTTGTGTTCTAAATTTCCATAGAACATTTGAACACAGTGGAAGATATTTACTCATGTACAATAGATTCTCATTATTTGTGGTAGTTATGCTATCGCTATCTAGAGTACCATAAAAACTGCAGTAGTGAATACTGAACTATGGCTCTAAGGGGAAATACTGGGTTAGGTGTCTATAAGCCTCTGGTCACATTTCATCAACCAAAACACCATTTGGCTTGTGGATCATTTGCCAACATGTTTGTAAAACAAATCAGTCTCATCAGCATTGAAAACCATCTCTTCCACATAACTTTTTCTTATATTACACTTAACCGGTATGTTCCAAATTCTTCCACAGCCTCCTGATCTTCAGAACCTGCCCCATCTACAAGTTTTACATTTTTCATACTGTATCACCTTAAGAAACATGTGAGCCAGCCAGCGCATAGCTGGAGGGCTTACTACTCTCCTGACCCTGGCTAACATCACCATAAATTACTTTGACTTTCAGTCTTAAAACAACGCTGTCCACTATGTTTTTTGTTGTTGTTTTTTTGGATTTTTTGTTTGTTTTATCTTGTTTTTAATCAGTCAAACCCACAAACTTAGCCATTTTTCTATCTTTTCCATAGCTTCATCACACACCATAGATGTAACTTTAGCACTTTCTGGAGCAGGCTGATATACAGATTAGTGAATTTTCTGTTCCTTTTTTTGGATATACCATATTGTTGATTCATTAACATTGAACTCACAGCCAACAGCACTATAACTTATACCTGAATGACGCTTAGCTAACACATGTATTTTCCCCCTTAAGATGCATCAGAGCATTTTGTATTTAGAAACTCTAGATAGCACTTCAGTATATGCTTAGAGGACATTTTAAACAATGAAATCCTCCTCCCACAACAAAAGTACAAAAGTGCAAAAAAAGATGGCACTAAATAGACTGCAAAATGAAAACTCATTTACAGTGTAAGACCTAAAACAAGAAGGAAGAGCCTCGCCTTGTTCAATCTCAGTTGAAAACAGGTGCAGTCAAATGACTCAAAATTTTGACCACTCAGCACACGTTTGCAAATGATCTGTAAAGCCTTCAAGTATTGACTTTGGGGTTATAAATAAAATTGAGTGAGTAGGCAACTTCACAAATATGGAATCTGTGAATTATGGGGATTAACTGCATTTTTTTCTTTGTTAAATAAAATTACATGTAGTTTTGAACAAGATTAAAATGATACCATTAGAAGTGCTGTGGAAAATTGGCCCAAAACTTAATGAAGGTCTGGTCACCAAATTTTAGAACTCACATTTACTACAGGGGGAAAATCATGATGAAAAATTAGATTTATTTAATTAGGCTAATATTTATTAGTTACCAGGTAATTTAAAATAACTAGATGATATTTTTGTTGTTGTTAATAAAATAAATGCATTGACTATATTTTCCTAGCAGAAGCATTGTTGCAAATTCATTAAATATAGAAAAAGCACCAATCTACTAACAAGGATTAGGATTAGCTGACATTTGACAACAACCAAATATATATAGGGTAAATTACTATAATAAACACATTACATGTGTAGTGTGAGAAACTGAATTTATGCATCTGATCACAGCATCTGACTAAGAAATGCAGAAGGTTTACCAAAGAAGTTTGTTTTTAAATGTTGCTTACAAAATGGATAGAGGAAAGGTATTTCTGGCCTGAAAGAGAGTATAAAATTAGAGCCCATGTATGGGACCACAACAGAATTAAGCTGAGTAGTTCAGACCAAACAGGTGTTTACTTTCTTACTTGTCAGTTACAGACATATAATAATGGACAATAAAATTATGGCTTCGAGTTGTCTAAGTCTTCATACAAAATGTCAAATTTCTTGAAAAACTAGGAAGAATTTAGTGCCACTCAATCTGAAACAAAGACCACCATTGATTTCTGAAGTTTTGATGCACAAATATAACTTACTTTAACAGAATATGACATCTAACTTGTCATATCATATATCAGATGGGTGATTCATTTTGCCTTCCAAATACACAAAGATAAAAGTCAATTAAGTTTGTTTTCTGCACAATTATAAGAAACACTGTCATTGTTAAGATGATATTGATTGTGAAATGAAGAACTTTCTACCGGTGGCAGGATGGAACCTGCATTTTCCAAGATAAACTCTTCAGCATCAGGAGTTTTGACAGCTCTGAAGGGAAAGAAAAAGGCATTTTTATTCTCAATAGAATGTACAACCACAGGTATTGATGCAGTTACAGCTTGAAAGCATTTTCTTAAGTATTGAAAATGACTCAGAAGGGAAATAGTGTGGGTTTAAATGTTGATAATGCCACAGTAAAGAATAGAACATTAAACTTAAATTACATGCATGTCAGTAAAGTAACAATGTACATTTACTTTGCAGCTTTTGACAAGTAAAGCCATATGTGACCCTCAGTCGACATGCACAACTCCCACAGCATTGGTTAGATTATAGTTTACCTGTTGGAAACTGTGTTTCTAGCCATGGTTAGCAACATTCAAGAGCCATGTGAGAGCTTATATGACACAAAGACAAGACATCCTCCTCTCTTTAAGTCATTTCTCAAGAAATTATCATAACATTGTTATTCCCCTTGCCTCTATATTCTCCGTTACCGTAAGCTCTATATTCAGCTCTTTGCCCTGTGTGATTTTTCACTCCATACTTGTCAAAGCCAAAGATTTGAAGAACAAGAAAACAACAAAAAGGAAGTAGTGTCTTCCCACAAAGTTTTTACAGCTGACAGAAAGAGTGTGAAGCTGCCTTTTTTTCCAAGAGACTTTGGAAAGGATTCTTGTCCTCTCACACTAAGTGTGACAAATGTGAACAAATGGTGTAGTGGTCACTACTGGTTGTTTACATGAAAATATCTGTGAATTGTCATTTGATTCAAACCTGGTGGTCTCAGAGAGTCTGAGCACCTGAGAATATAACCAGTTGAGAGGACGATCTCCAGACTTCTTTCTATCTCCCCTTCTAGAGTCACATAATCATCAGGGGAAGTGAGTTAATGAGCTTTGAGAACACACCAGCAGCACAGCTTCTCCTAGTATCTGGAGAAGACAGGTAAGGGACCTCATTCTTCTTGTGCCAGTGAGAGTCATCAAGGAGGAGCTGAGGAGAGGACTTGCCCTTCTCTAGGCCAAAATCAAATATGGGATTAGCAGATCTCTGGGCAAATCCAAACAGCAAAAGCCAATAAAATCCCTGGAGAGAGGGCTGCTTGTGATTCTGGGAGGACCAAACTTGACTGTCAGGATAATTTTCAGGCTAGACTACATTAATATCAACCTTAGTCCCACTGGTTGGGAAAGGGATGTGATTTACTCACAGGAAATCAGGCAACATCAGGCTTCTACCCCACTCCTCAGCAGAAAGAAATGCTCTCCAGTTTGTTCTCACCAGAGCCACAAGTGCAGAAATTTCTGTACCTTCCTTCCAATATTTAGCTGCTACTTTATAGATTAATATGAATGCTGATGGAACATATAAAGAAAAAAAGCAAAGTGATGGATCACTTTAAATGACCGAAGGAAGATCAAATATTGATTTGGAATAGTTGGCAGCAATTGAAACAAAATTGATGGAAAGGAAAATTTTTTTTTAATTGGTAATACACAAGGACAAGCAATTAAAGCACAGAATGTATTCTGGAACACATATTATATCATTTTTAAATGTAAAATGTCAATAGAGGAACAGTAAATTAGAAGTATCACTGCCAAGAACAGATCTATTGACCTTAAAGATCAAAGAGAAAATGAAATTCCATAACACAGAGCAAGAACAAAAAGGAACGGAAATCTTGAGGGAATAGTTAAAAGATATTAGACAGATAACTGGAAATCTAAAATGTAGAAAATAGGAGTGCCAGAAGGAGAAAAAAGAACAGGTGTAAAACTATTACCTAGACAATAATAAAAGAAAAAATTCCTGAGCTGAAAGGTTTGATTCTACATGTGGAAAAGATTCACAAACTTCCAGGCAGGATTAATACAAATTTACAAATTCCACATTAAAAAGAGAAAATATAACCAGGTTGAAGACAGAAATAGGAGTAGGGAAGGAAGGATGTGGAAATCAGATTAGCACTAGACTTTTCATCTGAAATATTGTGGGGGGGCATGAGATAACAGCTATAAGACTATTGAGCAAAATGCTATAATTCCATAATCTTGTTTATAGTCTGGTCACAACCTAGTAGAATTAGTAACATAATTAATAAAATAGCTAGATATAAGATCAATATCCAATAGTAATAGGGTTTTTATTAGAATAGCTCTAAATAGTTAAAATGGAAAATAACCCATTTACAATCATGATGAAGCTATAAAATAACACTGGAGCAAATTATTCAAGAAAGAGGCAGAGCTCATTTAAAAATAACTGTAGGGAATTCCTTGTGGTCTGGTGGTTAGGACTCTGTGCTTCCTCTGCAGAGGGGCATGGGTTAGATCCCTGGTCAGGGAAATAAAATCCCAGGTGCCACGTGGTGTGGCCAATAAATAAATAAATAAAAATAAAAGGTTAACGTCTCAGATAAGTAAAAATAAAAATAAATAAATAAAAAGAACTGTAAAATGCATCAAAGGGCATAAAACAGACCCTGAATAAATGAAAAAAACATGTTGTGTCGCTGCACGACAAGACTTAATCTCATAAAAAAAAGTCTGTTCTTGGGCTTCCCTGGTGGCGCAGTGGTTGAGAGTCCGCCTGCTGATGCAGGGGACGCGGGTTCGTGTCCCGGTCCGGGAGGATCCCACATGCCGCGGAGCGGCTGGGCCCGTGAGCCATGGCCGCTGAGCCTGCGCGTCCGGAGCCTGTGCTCCACAATGGGAAAGGCCACAACAGTGAAAGGCTCTGCGTACCAAAAAAAAAAAAAAAAAAAAAAAAGTCTGTTCTTGTATGTGTTTCATCATTCTTTTATTCAAGAAATATTAATTTTTATTGGTCTGTGTGTTGAGAATGAAGTAATGATAGAGGCAGAATACAGACAATAAACAAAATAAACAGACAAACATATTATATGTTGAACAATGACAAAATGCTATGGAGAAAAATAAAGCAGGAAAATCAAATAAATAGAAACTGTTACAGACATAGCACCTTCTCATTGAGTGGTTGAAAAAGGCTTCAGTGAGAAGGTGACATTTGAATGCAGACTTGAAGCAGGTAAGAGAGCAAGCCATGTGGCATCTGGGTAAAGAATCTTCCAGACAGAGGGGAAAGGCACAGTGTCTCTGGGTGGAGAGTGTGTAAGAAGACTAATAGAGCTGAAGTGGAGTGAGCAGAGGGTAGAAGTAGATGAGTCCAGGGAGGGAGGACCTGATCATATTATTGGAAGTATTTTGTTTTTCACTTCGAATTAGATGGTAAGTCACTGGAGAGCTTTAAGCAGAGGAGTGACATGATCTGATTCTTTAACAAGTGTCAAAAGATAAACTGAGGCACATTAAACATTTTAAGAGTTTAAGCAAAATTCGATTTGAATCAGGCAATATCCAGTCTAGCATACAGAAAGAAGCTCCAAGGAGCTATACAAAATGAAAGACTTTTATAGGCAGAAGGGAACATGAACAAGGAAGGAAAAAAAGTTGGTAGGTTATTGCAAGGGATGGCAGGGGTCTATCAGGCAGATGACCTAACTAGTACTGATCAGGTGACTCCTGATTGACTGGTTTAAGATTCCATTTCTGAGAGAGTTGAAATTATAATTAATTGATGACATGGGGCTTAGCATAAGTGACTCCATTTTGGGCCTGTTGTCTTATTTGTAACACAGGATAGCTCTCATTTTTCTATTGACAATATGAAGGGTTGTAAGGGTAGGATCAGGAACTGCAGTTTTGAGTCTATTATAACTGTCCAGGTGAGAAAGAAAGGTGGCGAGCTGTAGGCACAGAACTTGTGAGAAGTGATTGTATCCTGGACAGATTTGAAAGCTAAAGCCCTGATACTGGATGTTTGGTGTGAGGGAAAGAGTGAAGATTGATATCAAGCTTTGTGACTTGAGTTCACATAAGATGTTACCATTAACTGAGATGGGAAAGGCTGCAGCAGAACCTTGATATTAGACCTTTAAGTGTGAGATGCCTATTTTAAATTTCCAAATGGAAACATAAGTGGTTATGCATGAGCCTGCTGTTTAGAGGAAAATGTCCAGTCCTATTAATATACTTTCCAATTATTACCCAAATGAGGGATATTTTGGAACCTTCATACATTCATTTTAATTAATTTTAAAGTTACTTTGAAAGAAAAAGTCGGGGGAAAATATAAGAGCATTATAAGAAAGAAACAGATATAGTTGCCTTACCAAATAGTAAAACTTATAAACTCACTACAATAAAAAGGGTATGGTATTATCAAAGGAATAAAAATTTGTCTGTATAAAAGAACATCCAGAAATAAAATTTGTGTATGTAAGGAAAGAAGATATTACAAATACCATTGTCTCTCAGTAAAAACTGGGTTATTCAGTAAATGTTGAGATATCAGAGAAGATCATAATTTATATCATATACAAAATATCATTATAATTATGTTCAATATATAAATAAACATTACACCAATCAACACACAAACATCAAGCTCAGTGACATTTCCCATCCCAAATTTGATGCAAATTGATTACTAACTAGTAACTAAGGTGTAGAAAAATTAAGCAACTTGCCCAAGTTAACATAGCTACTAAGTGATGAACTGATTTGAAATCTGTCACGTTCCAAAGCAAATCCTTTTGCCTCCGTGCTGAATGGTGTGTCTGGTCTTTTTTGAAAGAGCTGCAATTATAAGGTACTATTTGATAATTTTACAGAAGAAGGAAATGATTCAAAGCAGATGAATAAGCTACCTGCAACTGGGAAGACACGAGGTGAGGCTCTACTCCAATTTTGACTCCCAGTCCTTGTATTAAAACCATGCTGTGGGCTTCCCTGGTGGCGCAGTGGTTGAGAGTCCGCCTAACGATGCAGGGGACATGGGTTCGTGCCCCGGTCCGGGAAGATCGCACGTGCCACGGAGCGGCTGGGCCCGTGAGCCATGGCCGCTGAGTCTGCGCGTCCAGAGCCTGTGCTCCACAACGGGAGAGGCCACAACAGTTAGAGGCCAGCGTACCTCAAACAAACAAACAAACAAAAAAACACATGCTGCCCTTCCAGCCGGGTATGGTGATGTTCTCTGAGCTGTATTAGACCTTTATAGGAGGCTCTGTGGGGCACAAAGGAAAACAAGGTGAAATCTACTGGAGGGAGCACAGAAGTTCTCAGGAAAGACTTCTGCAAGGATGTGCCACTTGTGCTGGGGCTTAAATCTGAGATTCTGAGCAGGCGAGGTGGGACGGTCTCAGTCCCCAGATCCAAATCCAATTTCACTGATTTTCACAAGTGACCTCTTCTAAGTCCTGAGATTCAGTGAAATGTTTGGCTGACCGCTAGTTCACTTCTTCTCCAGTCAACACTTATGCTGCCCACTCAGTGGAATCGTATTCCTCACATGAAGGCCACCTACTTCAGACTGCTTTGCAAATAGAATTAGGTCTCTGCTTTAGTGTCTAACGGCTGTTTCTCAGTAAACTCCGAGGAAGAGTTCTGGGAAAGCAGTAAAGCAGTGAGAAGAATCAGGAAGCAGTATGATAATGGGAGATCACTGCCATTAAGAATCTCAATTCTGACCATCATAGCAAAGGTCCCTGTACGTAAAAACCTAATTTCTGTCTCTAGAAATTTATTTCCCTCCTTCAGGTAAAAATATCTGAGGCAATTTCCAAAGAACATTCCAAACATTTCATGGTTCCTGTTCGAAAAAAACAAATTAGAATCCTTCCTAATACAGATAATATAGTTAACAATAAGCTATTCTGGGAACATTCCACGCTTAGGTAACATTTAATAAATTCCCAAATAGGTGGGTGGTTTACTTTTCTCTCAGAACACTAGAAGTACAGATTTTTGCCTATGATAATTTTATACTCCTTTTTCCTCTTTAAAAGTATTTCCCTCATTGAGTTAATTAATGAACACATCCAACACCTCACATATTTACCTTTTTTTTGGTAAGAAATTTCAATTATACAGTACAGTGTTATCATCTATAGTCACCCTATTACACATTAGATCCTCATTTTGTACTTTTTCACGCATGCCATGAGAATGAATATGGACATTCAAGAAGCCTAAATTTAATGCAAACAGAGGAATATAAGATTGAAAGTAAATTGTATTATCATCAAAAGATTCATACTCTGCAATCAGACAGACTATGAACACATTACAGACTCAGGTTGATTCAACTTCCACAGCTACTTTAGTCCCTGGGTATAATTGTTAAATAGATTGTGACTCCCACAGTGCCCACATACTTGATTCTCTTAACCATAGGAATTTTACAAACTCCCAACACAATACAGCTCCCTCTGGTGTCATTAAATCACAAGACCACAATGTAAACAAAAGAAAAACCCAGACTTTCCTAAATAAGATCTTTAAAACACTAGTTCCAGAAATACAAAATACAAAAATACATCTCCCCACAACAACAAACCACACATAAACTTAAAGTTGCATAAAAGTGTAGTAGTAAAAAATGACAGAAACTATAAAGGTTTGGACCATAAAATAGCCTTGTTTCATGTTTCATGTTTCTTTGAGATACCCTGCAACCTTCACTAGAAATATGCCTATAAAAACCGGAAGTAAGTTACCTGAGTTGATTTTACTGGATATAGCTTTAAAATCATGGCCAAAGGAATTCCAGTATTTCCCACAAGCAATTCTGCAGAGTAACAGAAATGGGTGGACATCAATTACAAGCTCTAGTTATGTAGGGAAACCAAGGCTACATCTCATAAAGTCTTTGACAAATCTCCCAGCAGAAACTACACTCTTCTCCATGCATTATTTTGTACTTTTACTAGCATAATGGAGCAGACACTGTGTGTGCCCCACCCAAGTCCCCTTTACTGACTGGTGCTCTCAACGCCCAGTGGATGCTGGAAAGAAAGGCTTATACACACAGCCTTCTCTGAAGCCTTGCCCGTCACTGACAGAACCAACTCCCTTCCAGCTCCTCCTGCTGGGAGGCTACATCCTGACCCCCCGGGAGGCTAAGGATACCTAACAACGTGGGGTACAGAAGCTACTTCCCCTAGTCTCAAGGTGGATACCTCTACAATGCAACTTAAACTCGAGAATACTCCTTGAATCAGGCCAAAAACAAAATTTACCAGAGACCACATTCTTGTCAGCTCTTTCCTCTTTCTCATTTTTCTTTCCTCATTCCCCTACAGGTTTTTCTTAAATACAAATTCAATAAATCCAGGAACCCAAATCCCTCTTTCAAGCAGGCTCAGCTTCTAGGAAATCCAATCTAAGATACAAAATGTTTCTTTCTCAAACTATTAGTATACATGTTGATCTCATCTCTTCAAGAAAGGGATAATCTCTGATTCATTTTGTGAAAATATTTTTTTCATTTATTCTTCTAATACCCATTTCTCAACCACTGTAACATCCCCCCTTTCCGTTCCTATTTCGTTTTACACCCAAGGTGGCCCTGGATTTACAAGAGTTTTTATTTGTGTCATATCTGTATACCAAATAATGAGCATGCTTATTTTTCACTACTTGTATCATCTCTTTATCTTTGTTTTCTTCCTTAAGCATTTCCAACTCCCCTAAGCAGTTCCATATTTTAAAATGAATAAAACAATTTGTAATTGATCAAACCATATAGTTAGTGTGCATGTGTATATTCATGTACAACCATAAATCTCTTCTAACCACTTAGAAAATAAGTATATATCAATCTTGACCTTGATAGTTTTACATTGAAAAAGAGAAAGGAACTTTGTTTATCTTTTGTTTAAAGTATTGTACATTGTAACTTCTAGAGATTTTCCATAATAGAATAACTTTATACAGGCACAAAAGGACAGAAAGTCTATGGTAACACTTTGTATTGTATTGCTTCAATAATATTACTTTACAAAACTGACTTATTTCACTGGCTATTTTAATAATTTGAATTAGTCATTCGATGCTGTTTCAAGTTGCGTCATGATTAACCTGAAAGGAGTGGCTGCCTCTTTTATTGATCATACCTCTTAACATACTACTTTTACTTCTCTCACTTAGGCAAATTATTGACATTCAGCAAATGTGTATTTAATGTAAATTTGTTGTATGTTGCTAAGTTTGCCTAACTCTAAAGAGTAGTCAGTGATTATATAGACAAAGAAAAGGTTGTTCCTCACATCTCATCCACCAAAGTAAAAAAAGAAAAGTACATATAAGGGAAAATTTTGTTCTAACAACCTATGATGGAGTTCTTTGCCCACTCAGGACTAAAGGAGTAAAAAAAGAAGACTGAAAGAAAACAAAAGCAAAGAATTTTAACAGCAATGGCATATTAAATTTAATTGTTCTCAAAATTTTTAAAAATAGACTTTTTGACTGAAGTTGGATATTTTGAAAAGTGACCAAAAATATTATGGGACCATCACTTAGTAAAAGAGGTATTGAAAATTACACCAGTTGATAATTATAGCTGTATGATTGCATCTTTTTTTCTGACAAAACGTTTACTTTAATCTTCTTTTTAAAATTTTCATCTCAGCTTTTCATAAGTTTACTAAACTTTATATTGAACAAAGACTTTTGGGTTTTGTTTCTTTTTTTTTTTTTTCAATCTTCAACTAGGGTTATAGACATATTACCAGATAAGAAACACACATATACACCAACATCACCCGGTGGTGGACCTCTGCCTCTATTGAATAACAGCATAAAAAAGATATCAGTATAAATTCAAAGCACCATTATGATTTCCCCAACAAAAATGGATTAAAGTTTCTCAGGAACCATATATTCTAGAATAGAAAAATATCTATAATGTCTTTTGTCCCCATTTTACCACTATTTAAAATTCTTTTATTTTCTTGTTAATATTCTGAACTATGTATACCTCTGTTCAGAATGCAAATCACTGTTCACTGATTATGTATACTTATTACATACTCTGGTGAATAAATAAGTGAGTTAACAAATGCATTACCAAAGAAAAGAGAACAGTAATTTTAATAAAATTAATATTTCAGGTTTTTATAAACACTACTAAACTAGCATATAATCACAGAAGATTGCACCTTTGTGGCAAGCAAGTGTAATGAGTATGAGACATTTAGCATCTCTTAGAATATAATTATAAAAAGCCAGTTTCCAGTTCCACATTGAGGTGCTTGGAAGTCACCTCTACGAAGGTCCTAACAACAAGAAAAAAGCTGAAAAATCAACAACTATTTTTGGATTTGTAAGAGAGGGGAGGGAGGGCACAAGGCAAACTGCTGCTCCCAAAATTTGAGAAATAGAGGGAGTTGCAGCTTACCTGAGCAGAAACCCAAGAATACGTGCCTCCATGGGAACCAGTGCCTCAGTAGGAAAACCTGAACTGTAATTGACAAATTGTTGGAGGTTCAGAGCAAAAACTCTGAGAGGTAAAATCTTCAGACAACTCACTTATGGGGGCCCTCCACAATACTGTAAGATTTGTCTCCAGCAGCTTGACCATGTTCCCACAGTAAATATAGGAGAAAAATCCCCTGAAGCTTTTGGCAGAGCAAGAGGTAAAGAAACAATTTTGAAAAACACCAGAGCAGTCTGATTTTTTTTTTTTTTAACAAGACCTGCCCTCCAGAGAAACTAGTTAACCAGAGCCTACCCTGCTGGGTATTACCAGAGCCTAACTGAACTGAGGGAGTAAAATACCCACTCCAGCTGGCTCTAGCAATCCTGTCCCATCTAAATGGGAAAAAACTGAGAAATACTTGTAAAGCTCACAATCCGGATCACTAAAAGCCTAAGCCTTCCACACTCACCACCACATTACTAAAGGCCTATTTATAGCAGTTCCTTTTCTCCAGCACATCACGTATGGTTATCAAGAAAAAAAAAAATTACGGGCTTCCCTAGTGGTGCAGTGGTAAAGAATCCACCTGCCAATGCAGGGGACATGGGGTCAAGATCTGGTCCTGGAAGATCCCACATGCCACGGAGCAACTAAGCCTGTGCACCACAAATACTGAGCCTGCGTGCCACAACTACTGAAGTCCGTGTGCCTAGAGCCTGTGCTCCACAACAAGAGAAGCCACAGCAATGAGAAGCCCGCGCACCGCAATGAAGAGTAGCCCCAGCTCGCCGCAACTAGAGAAAGCCCAAGCGCAGCAACGAAGACCCAACGCACCAAAAGTATATAAGTAAAATAAATTAATTTAAAAAAAAAAAAGAAAAAAAAATTACAAGGCATACCAAAAGGCAAAAAGACACAATTTGAAGAGGCAGAGAAAGCATCAGAACCAGACAGACAGGGATATTGGAATTATCAGACTAAGAATTTAAAACAACTATAATTAATATGCTAAGGGTGCTAATGATAAACTGGACAGCATGCGACAAAAAATGGGCAGTGTAAACAGAGAGATAAAAAGCCTAAGAAAGAACCAAACAGAGATGCTAGGTATAAAAACACAGAAATGAAGAAAGCTTTCCTAGGGCCCACCGTAATAACTCACTTAACTTGATTACATTTGCAAATACCTTATCTCCAGGTAAGGTCAAATTCACTAACTTGGGGTTAGTACTTTAAATTCTTTTGGGGGTTAGTGGGATGCCATTCAACCTATAGCAAGCAGCTAGAAACAGCCAGTTGCCCCTTTCTCAATTCTTCCTGGAAACCTTCGCAGCCAAATTGAGAAACTCCCTAGGTACACGTTCTATTTTCTTTTTAATTGCCAGTGCCAGTATTACCAAACCTTCCTTTACTCTACAGCAGGATTCCTTTCTCTCCAACCCACACTAATATTTTCAAACCCTTACTAACAGTCTCCTCAAGACTCTTCCAACTTCAATGGCTCATTCCCAAAGTCAATGCCGCATATTTAGTGCTTTTTGATACAGCAGTCAGTCTCTCTCTCTCCCCTCCCCCATACACTCACAGGTGTGCATGCACACACACACACACACACACACACACACACATTTGTACTTTGGCAAATGTCTCCTAAGAATTGGGTCATTCTCTCTTATTACCACAATACAATTATTTAATGCAAGAAATTTAACTTTGATACAATCTGTTTACTTAATACGTGGTTTTGTAAACTAAAATTATGAAGGAAAGAAGCGTATCTTATGTCAGTATGCAAATGAGAGCAGTCTTGTCTAATGCTCTGAATGAACTGATTTGGCTTCCAGGGCTTTATAATTCTTCAAAGTCCAAGTGTCTAAGTGATTACCTATTGTTGATTATATCACTTCATTAAAAAAAAAGAGAATGCTTTTGATGGGTTTAAGTGTAGACTGAAAATGGCTAAGGAAATAATCTCTGAGCTAGAGGATATATTCAATAAAATCTTCAGAAACCAAAAGTAAAGAGAACAAAGGTCAAAGAAAAGAACAGAATATCCAAGGACTGCAGGACAACTACAAAAGGTATAATTGGAATACCAGAAGAAAAATTAGAGAAAAAAACAGAAGAAATATTTGAAACAATGACTGAGAATTTCCCCAAATTACTTTCAGATATTAAACCAAGAATCCAAAAAAGTCAGAGAACATCAAGCAGGATGAATGCCAAAACAAATAAACAAAAACCTAGGTATATCATTTCAAATTACAGAAAATCAAAAATAAAGAAAAAAAACCAGAAAGAAATGAGAGGAAAAAAAAAACTTTTTCTATAGAAGAACAAAGATAAAAATTACATCTGACTTCTCCTCAGAAACCATGCAAGCAAGAAGAGAGTGGAGTGAAATATTTTAAAAATTGAGAGAAAAACAACACCAACCTAGAATTCTGCACCATGCAAAATTATTCTTCAAAGCTGAAGGAGCAATAAAGACTTTCCCAAACAAATAAAAATTGAAGAAATTTGTTGCCAGGACACCAGCCTTGCAAGAAATGTTAAAGTTCTTTAGAGAGAAGAAAAATAGTATAGGTTAAAATCTCATCTAGGATCTACATAAGGAAATGATCACTGAAAATGGAATAAGTGAAAGTAAAATAAAAACTTTCTTTCTTGTTTTTATTTGATCTAACAGATAATGGCATGTGCAAAATAATATCAACAGCTTGTGCAAAATAATAGCAACAATGTATATAAATGACATGTAAAAGCACCCTTAAAACTCAACAATAAGAAAACAAACAACCTGATTAAAAAATGGGCCGAAGACCTTAAAAGACATCTCACCAAAGAAAATATACAGATGTCAACTAAGCTTATGAAAAGATGCTCACATAATTTGTCACTTGGGAAATGCAAATTAAAACAACAATGAGATACCACTGCACACCTGTTAAAATGACCAAATTCCAGAACACTGACATTATCAGACGCTGCTGAGGATGTGGAGCAATAGGAATACTCATACATTGCTGGTGGGAATGCAAAATGGCACTCACTATGGAAGACAGTTTGATAATTTCTTATGAACCAAACATAGTCTTACAATAAGACCCAGGAATTACACTCCTTGATATTTACCCAAAGGAGCTGAAACTTAGGTCCACACAAAAACCTGCCCATGGATGTTTATAGTAGCTTTATTCATAATTGTCAAAACTTGGAAGCAACCAAAATGCTCTTCAGTAAGCAAATGGATAAATTTTGGTACATACAGACAATGGAATATTATTCAATGCTAAAAAGAAATAAGATAACAAACCATGAAAAGACATGACGGAAACTTAAATGCCTATTACTAAGTGAAAGAAGCCAATCTGAAAAGGCTACATAAGGTATAATTCCAACTATATGACATTCTGGAAAAGGTAAACTATGGAGACAATGAAAAGATCAGTCGTTGCCACAGGGAACAAGGGTTTGAGGAATATGAATAGGCAGAGTACAGAGGATTTTAGTGAGTGAAAATATTCTTTCTGATATTATAATTGTGGATGTATGTTATTTTACATTTGTCCAAACTCTTAAAATGTAAAACACCAAGAGTGAACCCTAAGTTAAACTATGGACTTTGGGTGATTATAATATGTCAATATAGGTTAAAAACGTGCCATTCTGGTAATTGATGCTTATAATAGGTGAGACTATACTTGTGTGTGGGCAGGAAGTATATGGGAAATCTCTTTACCTTCCTCTCAATTCTGTTGCAAACCTAAAACTGCTCTAAAAAAATTAAGTCTTTAGAAAAAAATTAATCAGCATTTTACTCTTTCCCAAATCTTATTTTCATTACATGTACTCTAGCCTTTGGCCATTACATAAATGCTGTATCTATGAATCAGATGACATTTTGCTATTTCACAATAGTTATTGAAATAGTATTTATTACACTTATCTTCAAAACTGCTTATGCTATCTTACATCTATCCATGAAAATATTTTCAACAGTTAAATGTGATATCCCAAATTCTAATACCTGGTCAAAGTGATGGAATTCAAAATTTATTTTCTTTATTAAAAAGTTCTTTCAACCTTATTTGAAATAAATTTTTAGAAAACATTTCATTTTATATAAAATTATATATATATATACATTATATTTTTAAAAGGAAAACCAAAAGATGTTTTTATATTGTTTTATATATATGTGTATATATACACACACACATATATATATATATGATGTTATCTTAATATTTTAAATAAAATTTATATATTTGACTTAGCTAACATTCTGAAATAGTTCATAGTTTGGGACATTTACACAAAATTACTGACGAGTGGGCTATTTTTTAAAGTGATACCTATATGTCAAACTACAACCTCTAATCTAAAAATTTGCTCAAAAATAATTTATTGATGTCTATCTAGATGGTGACGTATGCCATAAATGTAAATGGTACCATGTGCACATTAGTAATAGTACAATCATTAGCTTTTCACAAGTCCATTAAGGCTATCATGGACTATATCATAGAATTTAGTCCCAAGCTATTTGCTGTAGCTATTTGAAGTCAAAACTAGAAAAGTTCCTCAAAGATGAGTATGCATACACCACAAAGAAATTCATTAAGAAAATAAACTAATTTCTTCCTTGAAATACAGAACAGAATATTTTAAAGGCTCAAGATGGACTTGTTGAATGCAATTCAATTGGTTAGAGATAACTGATTTAATATCTTTAATTTACTTCAAAATTGAACAAATCACTGAATTGAACAAGGACTTATACTCTCTTATTAAGACTGTCTTAAAACTGACACAGGAAGCTAGATTCTTAGTTCAAGGTATAGGTCAGAGGACCTTTGCTTTTTACTCTAAATATTTTTAAAAATTATTTTTAAGCCTTATTTATGAATTACTTTGAAAAGTAATTTTTAAAAAGTCCTCAGACCACATCAAACTCAGGATCCACTAAAGATATATTTGGTATTCATACACACATGTATGTATGTGTGTGTGTGTGTGTGTGTGTGTGTGTATCTATCTATCTACTACCTACCTACCAATATATTATGATAGAGTATTGTTATCGCATATTGCTAGCCCAGGAAAAGTTCAAAATGCAAAATCTGAAGTATAGTTTCTACTGAATGCATATCACTTTCACATCATCAGAAAGTTGAAAAGTCATAAGTCAAACCATGATAAGTCAGGGTCTGCAAATGAAGATGAGAGAAAGGGAATTTAAATGGGAAAAGACCATGTAAAATGTGTGGCAGAAAAGTAAGTAGTCTGCTGTGGTTATAGTGTAGATTATTCATAGATAAAGGGGTAATAGGAAACAAAACTGCCTCTGAGAGTAGAGGAAAAAAAAGCACGCATAGTATATAAGCTATGCATGCTAGAAAAATATATCTGTGTGCCTGAATGGTTTTAACATACATTGTGGCAGAAAAAAATGTGGCATTTATGATGCCAAATTCATTATCTACAAAATGACTGCATCTTGCAGCCTCCCTTCAAGTAGGCTGAGGTCATGTGACTGAGTTCTATAGATGAAAGTGTTGAAACCTCATCCAGGCTTGGCCTATAAAAACATCTCTCATAATTCTCCAGTGTTCTCTTCCCCTGCCAATGTGACCTTGGAGGTCCCCAATGATAGAGCTTCACCTCTCCAACCTGTAACATTATAGGCTGAAACAAAAGCAAAAATAACACAAAAAGAGAAATTTTTTTTTTTTAATGGAAAGCCAGAGTGCTTAACCTTTGTTATTTGCAATAGCTATCTTACACACACACATACACACACACACACATACACACACACACACACACACACACTCCTTACTAATGAAAAAGTTACAAAAAATTGTCTCAAAAAATTAAAAAAATAGTTCATTCAGTAAAATTAGTAGATACAAAACAGAGAAAACCTAAAACATTTTTCTGTCAATAATAATCAATTAGAAAACAATTGAAAAAAACTATTGCATTCAAGATAGCAATGATATCGGTTAGAGATTAGAACCCTGCTCCCTCTACAACAGCTTTACTTATGGATGCCTATTATCAATTTAGACTTTTAAATATAATTTTCCTTTGATTGGAAAATTTCCTTGTAGCCAATCCACTACCTTCCTCTGAATAACTCCTACTCACGTGTTTTTTTTTTTCACATCTCATAGGTGACTTTTTTCAAGGAAGACTTCAACAATAACTCTACATTAGTTTAAGAGTTCTTCCTGTGCTACCTTCTACCCTGTCTTTTTGCTTAATTATCACTCTCTCATACTATATATTTACTTTACCAAGATAGGTACAATTTTGCTTTGATTACAATCCTATACATCCTTAGCATGAAACAGAGTATCTGGCATATAGTAGATATTCAATATAAGCATTTGTTGAATAAATAAGTTATAAAATAGCACTGAAATCTGAGACTTAAAGAAAACAAAAATATTTACTAAGAAAAATGTGGTTATGAAAGGAAGTTCTGAAAATTCTAAAGACTTTAATATTTCTCAAATTAAATATGTTGTCAATTGCAGCTGATGTGATCTTTTTTTCAGGTGAACATAAAGTGTTTTTAAAGTTTATCCAGAAAAATAATAAATTTGTAATATTATTTATAATATTAAAATTCTTAACACAATTTATAAAGGGAAGATTAACAAATATAAGAATGGAGACTTGCCCATCCCAATATAGAAACACGATAAATTTGGAATAATGTTTTTACTATATTTAATAAAGAACCAAAAAATGTATCAATGGAACAGGATATTAATAAACAACACAGAAACAAAGATTATACAAAAAAAGAATTTATTATATTGCAATCATACTCCCATATACTCTCATGACTTAAGGGTTTTGTATTTTGCACTTCCCCACATGTAAGCATACATCATGTCTCTGCTCATATGTCATATTTCTTTTAGCGAAATCTTTCCTGACCAAACAATTTGCAATTACAGTACTCATCTCCTCAGAGCATTACCTATTCATTGTTTTCTTCTCATAGTACTTCCCCTAATCTGATATATTATATATTTTATTACTTATTCAGTTGTGATTGTTTATATCTGCCTCCCCATCAAGCCCCATGAGGGCAAGGATTTTTGAGGGCAAGTACTTTATCTCCAGCACTTGGAATAGTATCACAAATACAGTAGATAATAAATATTGGTGGAATTAGGGAATGAATAAGATTCTCTTTGTTTAAAGTTATTTTAATGTACACAGTTAAAATAAATTGTGTTTTGCTTTAAATTTTCTTCTATAGTTTGTGTGCTACAGTTAGTGAACAAATTAATTAAGGTAATGAGAGAAAAGAATGTTTTGACAAAGGTTGTTAGAGATGAAGTGAATTTCCTGCAACTTTTATCCTCAATGTTATGTCAATTTTTCAAAGACTTTTTAAATGTATTTTAGAAGTAATTAAATAAATTTTAACCAGCCAACCCAGCACATTTTCGTGTGTAGTTATAAAATTTAAAGTGAATTTGCATTTTAATCCAGCCTGCAGTGTTTTCATTTACATGCATATTATATTTCGTATACATGTGTATCCTGACACTTAAATTTTCAGCTTGGGGCTTTCCTAGTGGCGTAGTAGTTATGAACCCACCTGCCAAGGCAGGGGACATGGGTTCGAGCCCTGGTCTAGGAAGATCCCACATGCTGCGGAGCAACGAAGCCTGTGAGCCACAGCTACTGAGCCTGCGCTCTAGAGCCCGCGAGCCACAACTGCTGAAGCCCACGAGCCACAACTACTGAAGCCCGTGAGCCTAGAGCCCATGCTCTGCAACAAGAGAAGCCATTGCTCACTGCAACTAGAGAAAGTACGCACACAACAAAGAAGACCCAACACAGCCAAAAACAAAATAAAAACTTAAAAAAAAAAATCTTCACCTTAGCTTAACAACTTTATCTTTAATATTCTATAGCTAGGACAAAACATACACAGGCTTTAGAATTACCTTTGGTAATGGGAACTTGAAATTTGCAACAAAATAATTAAATGTTGCTATATATTTATGAAAATTAACTTAGGAAAACTTGTGGGGAATGTAAAATATTGACTAAATGCAAATGCTTTAAAACTGGGAGAGATCACAAGTAAGTTAGATATCAGACTCATAAGAGAACTCAGGCTGAGACAATGAGTTTAACCTAATAAGACAAAAGTGAATAAAGACAAACATCAATTTCTGGTGTTCAGATGAGTAAAAACAACTCTACAAGTGTGAGACTGGGAACTACAGCTTAGCAAAAATCTAAAAAAAGACATGGATTTAAGAGACAACAAGCTCAAGAGAAGTGTTATACTTCTGCACAAAAAAGGCAAAATTACTTTTAAAGTATATTAATGAAGGAGTTTGAGGGAGGTGAGTCTGATGTTCTGCTCTGTGCTTCCCACCACCTACCTGTCGTGTTTTTTTAAGTCCTTGGAACATAGATAGAGCCAACTGAAATGTACTTAGAGGTGAGCTTTTGATCTCTGAAAAGTGTGGAGAGGAGGTCAAAGTGAGGAGCAGTCTTCCCTGCCTGGACATAAATTTTGATACCTCACCAGAGTCTCCTTCTCAGTAAAGGTGTAGGCACTAAAAATAGCCTCCTGTCTGTAGCAAGGAGAAGGGAACAGGTGGTAACGTAACCATAGCAATAGCAGTAATAGTCTACTCTGAGGATCATAGTTACAGACCTAACTTCAGGTGTGTCTATTTATTATGGCAACCAGAGGAAGACTGCAGTCTGAGAAACTCTAAGACAAGAAACTGAATTAAAAATAGGCTGCCTATGCCCAACTGAAAAAAAACACTATTCCACTCAGGAAAGAAGCATCTCAATTTAAGCTTCTTGGGACATGTACAGTTTAAATCCTGGTAAACATAGGCTCACAACAGAAAGAACTCTGTCAAATACACAAAGAAATGAGCCACTGTGAGTGAGAAAAATACTAAGAACAGAAACAATAAGTACTAGATCTATTTTAAAAGGGCTCCAGATGTTAGAATCATCAAATACAAAATATAAAGTGTGTACAAAAATATTCAAAGAAATAAATAATGGGCTCTAAAACATAAGCAACGGATCAGAGACTGTGGAAAATATTCAAGCAGATTTGACAAAGAACCAAATAAAACTACCGGAAATGAAATATATAATCATTGACATTAAAAGACACAGCTGATTAGGAAATTGGTGACCAGGGAATGGAGCTGAAGAAATCATTAACAGTGTAGTAGACTGCATCAAGTTGATGAAAAACATGAGAAAGAGATTACAAGAAGTAGCAGGAAGAAGAGAGTCCAAAGGCATACTACCCTTGTAATCACAGAATGAAAGGAGAGAAAATGGAGGAAAGGCAATGCTCAAAAAGTTAATAGGTGAGAATTATTGGTAATTAATTAAGAAATAAATTCTCAATTTTGAGAAAGCCAATGATTATTAAGTAGGATAAATAAAGAACAAATTCAGACCTGTGCTCATTGTAGTAAAATTGCGGAATAGCCTCTGACCTCTACCTCCAAATATCTAAAAGCCCCCTGAGAACAAAATATAAGAAAAGCAATTACACAGAAGAATTCCAAAAGCAGTTAATTTAGGTAGCCAAAGGCATTAGGGTAATGTCTTTACAGTGGCAAGAGGAAAAACAAAGGTCAAGCTAGAACTGTGTACTCAAAAAATTTATATTTAAAAAATGAGGATATAGAAAATACACTTTTTCTGTTAAGACTAGCAAACAAAACATGAGGTGTTATAACCATAATATCACCTTGAAGAGTCTTTTGGAAGAAGTTCTGGGAGAATGTATTACATTGAAACTAATAAGGGTATGTAAATCCTGGAGATACTGGATTTAGGATCAGTGGCTCTAGTTCATGAATTCTATGAAACAAATTCATAAGAATAGCAGCTAAGCGCCAGACCTGGAAATGAGCTGTTTTTACTAGAACAGTCAGGGAGTTCTACACAGAATATCTTCAGGAAGCAAATAGATTATCATTTAGAGGCTGGATAATCTTGAGGCCATGGGGAAGATGTGTGTTTCTTGGATGAACACTGAAAAAGAGTGAAAGCCATTAGAAATCCCAGTAAAAATAAAAAGCTTTATTAAACAATCATGGTTCATATATGAAACAAGCTAAAACATTGCATGAGATGAAGCAATTAATTGAGTAGGGGTAAAAAATTCATAGGGTTTGAATATTTGAAACAGTCTCTTTTAAGTTACTTAAGTTTATTGATATTCAAACTAGAGAGACTAAAATGAAATCTGATCACACTTTTTAGTTAGGTGGTAAATAACTTACATGGTCATAAAACTATATTAGTCATTAGTACATAGTTCTCCAGAGAAACAGAACCAACAGGAGAACCAATAAATAGATTTATTATAAGGAATTGGCTCACACAATTATGAAGGGTGAGGAGTCCTCAGATCTTCGGTCAGCAAGCTGAAGAACCAAGAGAGCTGATCTATAGTTTCAATCAGAGTCTGAAGACCTGAAAACCAGGAGAGTTGATGGTGGAAGTTCAAAAAAGCTGACAGACTCCACACCCAAGAAGAGTAGATGTTTCAGTTTGAGTCCCAGGACCAGAAACGACCAATGTCACAGCTTAAAGCATTTGAGCATAAAGAATTCCCTCTTAAGCAGCCTTTTTGTTCTATTCAGATCTTTAGTGCAATGGATAAGACACACTTAAATTAGTGATAGCAATCTGCTTTACTCAGTCTACCAGTCAAATGTAAATCTCATTCAGAAACACACTCACAGACACACCCAGAATAATCTTTGGCCAAATTTCTGGGCAAATTTGGCCAAACATTATTGGAGCAGTCAAGTTGACACATAAAAACAACCATCGTAATAACATAAAGTGTTTTTTTTTTAATTCTTAAACAAAATCCAGAAGAGATCACTGTGGTTACAGGACGTAATGTTGGTGCCATGTACCAGATATTTATGTATCTGTATCACACTACTGTTATGGAAAAGGCTTTATAAACATCTTTAATTTAAGACGGGAGAGAAAAGATTTAGCTTGAGTGCTATCATGAGACTCTCCTAATATTTCTCAGAAACTTTTTTTCTGGGGTTGTTTCCTGTGTCTTAGTTTCCTGTGTCCAGGTAAAGCAGCTTGAGATTAAAAATCATTTATTTGCTGACCCACCAGAGTCTTTGTACTTATCCATATCATGGTCACTTCTATGTAGGTTCTTACATTCTGACCGGAAGATGTGTAAATGAGTACAGCTCAGTCCTTCAAAGCATGACATCATATTTCCATCTGTGAATCCATGATCTAAATACAAGAGACTGTGTTAGGCTTTGTGAAGGTGTGGAAGGAAGATTATACCATCAAATACATCTTTATTTCAGTATATTGCCCATAATTTGTCCTACATGTATATCTCTAAGATTTTGCTTTCTAAAATATATATTTTGAATATTATTTGTCTTTAATTTCACTTTAAATAATTATAAGCTCATCAAAAATATATAAAGTATTTAAATATAACAAGATGAAAAATAGATATCATCCAAACTTATACCACATAAACCCAACAATGTAGTCTTTGAAATCATTTTTTTCTATATCTCCCTCACATTCCCAAGATCTGGGGGATTTTTAACATAGTTTAATTGTACTTTATCTACAACTCGGCATCCTGGATATTGTGGAAAATAGCAATCTGCTGACATTTTAAAGTACACTTGTGCTCATATCCCACTCAAGAACAATTAAAGCAAAATCCGTAGAAGCTGAGGTTAGTCATATTTATTTTTTCAAGTGATCCCTCATTGATTGTAATGTGCAGCCAGGTTTGAGAACCACTGATATAATGTATAAGCATCATCCATGTTATTAAATAGTTTTCATAAATGGGTGCTTGCATGTCACAGGCATACAGAAACTTATTTAACATTCTTATAGAGTTGGATATTTAGGTTACTTTCAACTATTTGTTTTTTTACATATGGATAGATCCAAATATATGTTAAAACTCAACCTTCCTAGATACTGATTATTATTACAAGGGGCAGATGTGTTGGCCTTTTGAGAGGAATTAAGTTATAAAATGGACCTGAGGGCTTCCCTGGTGGTGCAGTGGTTGAGAGTCCGCCTGCCAATGCAGGGGACGCGGGTTCGTGCCCCAGTCCAGGAAGATCCCACATGCCGCGGAGTGGCTGGGCCCGTGAGCCATGGCCACCGAGCCTGCGCGTCCGGAGCCTGTGCTCCGCAGCGGGAGAGGCCACAATAGTGAGAGGCCCACGTAGCACACAAAAAAAAAAAAAAAAAAAAAAAAAATGGACCTGATACCCTGAGATGACACGTATTTTTCTTTTAGTTTTTTTGGCCGTTGATTAACTGATAGTAGCTAGGATCTATAAAGACACTGGGAAGAACTAAGCATCACTGCTGGAATTCATAATTTTGCTAAGAATCTAAAACCAATTAATTATAACTTTAGGCAGTTTCTAATATATTCTTTATGTTTATTGCTTTGTACATTTTGTACAGAAATATATACGTAATTAAAAATAAATTTAATTGTGTAGGGTTTTTTTGGAGGGGATTGAAGATATTTCTAACCTTAATCCTTGAGAATTTCAAAGACTGCAAACGCCACGCAATTCATGGAAGAATAATTTATTTTAAGAAATAGAGAAAAATCACATTGTGTTTGAACAGGGGGGTTGTGATGAAAGAGATATTTTGTCAAAATCCAATTCAGACATCCCTATGGAAAATTAAGACTGTTGGGATTAGATAGTATCCACTTATCCAATTTCTGCCTCACTGTGTCTTTTTTATTTGAATTAATCTGGGTAATGAACACCCAAACCAAATTATTGTGGGTTGATTACCCATGAAAAGTGGGTTAATTGTTTAATAGCCATGGGTGCAAGTGGGTATAGGTATTTTAATATACATAAACTGCTAGTTGGCATATTTGATAGTAGCATAAAATACATATACAATGAAATCAACAGCACAGTTTCACATTAAAAGTTGATTAATCTTGTTAGCATAATTTAATTGTCTGTAAAATTGGTTGCTAAACACTGGAAAAAATAGTCATCTATTATAATTGTTAATGTTTTTTAAAAAACAAAGATTAATTAATGTTTTCTGAGTACTAAACAAATAAATATTAATTTTCAGAAAATATTGGAAGAAAAGAGATTTTTAGTACCACTTACACTCAAAGGCAAATGTAACAAATGGTTGTTTCCATTATCAGCTAAGCTTATTATCAGACTTGGGTACCCTCAGAGGCAACCACCCACATTCCTCTGCAGTTTAAGGTGAAATCTACATAAAAGTATTCAATTTCTAAGGAAGAAGGTGGCATCTAATTGAACAATGCTAGCATTTACATCCTCTGGGCAAGAAAGATGGATCCAATCAAGAAACACCAACTGTAGCCATGTTTTCTAATTTACTTTCTAAGGTCGTTAAGGGGAAGACCTTATCAGAACATAGCTGCCAGAGCCATTATCTTTCTTTCACTTTCAATAAAGGTGCAAGGATTCTGATGAAAAATGCCGGCATTCAGCTCCCCTCTCATGGCAGAAGCAATGGAGCCAATTAAAAAAATTCTGTGAATGGATCCATTACATTATGCCCTTTCGTGAGACAAAAACAACAACAATGGAACCCAAGGGAATAACAACAACCAAAAAGGATGAGAGCAGAAGAGTGAGCATGCTGTATCAGCAGGGAAGCTGCAAATGTGAGCAAAAGGTTATTATCAAGTTCACAACGGTAACAATGAAGCCAACCAAAAGGCTTTAGTTGATTGTCAAATTATCACTTATTTTCTATTTCTTCCCTTGTTTCATTTCCCTATCTTCTCCAAGCTGATTCCTCTTGCTTCTTATGGAAAACCAGGCTGCAGCCTTGTGTTGCCTTTTGCTCACCTAAGAGATGAAAAAGAAATGATCTATCTTCCTTTAGCATTAATTTCAGGGCACAAGTCCTGGTGATGACTGATAGAGAGCCATCACTTTGGCATAGCTCTGGTAAATTCCTTTCAGCTAAAAGGTACTGAAAACCAACACTATCACAGAAATCTTGGTAAGTCCAGGTTTGGGTGAAAACCGGAGAGAACCTCCCTGCTGTGCTTGGAGTACCTAGTCCCTTCTCTCAGAGTCAACAAGGTTTAACGTCATCTCACAATTCAGCAGCTTGAAGATGATTCTTGGTTGTGCAGCCTACGGGGACCTAATTATAGCTTATTTGCCATCCTCCCCCCCAACTCTTCTCTCCAGTGTGTAAGGGCTCAGGGTTCACAGCCAAGCCACTTTTCTAGACTATGCCTTGGAGACAGCCAGACTGAGAACCCTTCACGACTGGCGGGAGAAACCAAGTCAGAAACAATAAGAGCAATAAATGGCTACAAACGCTGACACTTAAAAGGAGCCAGAGACTTCTAACAGGATGAAAGAGATGGTCATTGGGGAGCTGCAGTTAAATTTAACTTAGAGAAGCAGAGAAACAACACATCAGAAATAAGCAAAAGCAGGCTGACTGCCTGGGATTTCAGAAACCTTACCCAAAGCAGCCCATGGTCAGAGGAGGCCTGGCCGCTCAGCTCAGCTCTGTGCCGCATACCAGCCAGATGATACTCCTAGGCTACAAGATGTATTCCCGATTGTACATATTAATTTTGATGCTTGCCTAGAGCCACAGTTTCTCATTCTCTGTCAACCAGTGTGGTTAATTATGTACTGTAATATTTAAATTACAATTCTGATTATCTTGGAAAGATAATTAGTCTAAGAAAACAGAAGGAGACAGAGTTGCAATAAAGGTTATTCGGAAGGTTCTAGTTATAGCAGGAAGACAATATATTCTCCCAGAAGTGAGAATCATTTGTGGCGCAGCTGGGCCGTGGGGAGACTGCAATGAACTCTCTGGAACCATGTGTTCATATTAATTAAGGAGGGGCCATCTGGTTCAGATAAAAAGAGAAAATATGATAAATTCTATTAAATGACTTCTCATATTTTGAGTTATAGGTGTACTTCCCAAGTAAATTCCCACCCTTTATATTTTCCATCTCTTTGTTTCGGAACTTCCATTTTGCCCAAAACATAAGGATTCCTTGTCTTGCTTACGCCCTTCATTTACTCAGAATTTTAAATGCATTTGATACAAAATCTTATTGTTAATATACAGGTATTTCATTGTTTCAGCGTCTCTTATGATATCTCTTCCAAATTATCATAAAGTATTAAATAAGGCAGAGTTTTGTGGCTACCTGGTCATTTTTTTTCCAGCAATGGAGCTATTCATGTAAATTTAACACATGCATTTGTGTAATTATTGGACCTATTAGTAGATGGATTTGTGCTAAGTAGGACATAAATATTCAATTAAAAGAAATTAACTCTAAATGTGTTTGTCTGGCAATATCAGATATATTTGGCATGAGGCAGTAACATTTTTATTTAAAAATCTGTTTCCACTATTTTTTTTACACACATTTATAAAGCCAAGTACACATAATTAATCAAGTCATATATTCAGAGAATAACACACTCAAGTGCTAAAGAACACTCTAGGGGGCAACTCTGTCCCCCAAATTCTTCTCTTTTTTTTTTCCCTCTTCCCTTCCTTCCTCTTCCAATCCTTTCTTACTTTTCTCCCTCCCTCCCTCCCTCCCTTCTTTCCTTCCTTCATCTTTCTGTAAACATTTGAGCAAATTCTGTGTTATTTCAGGTACAAATTTAGGCACTAGGGAAAAAAACAAAAAAGACATAGTAGCAGAAAGAGAAACAAGTACCTGCGATTTTACCCAATGTAATAAATGTTGTTACAAATGAATTTATGCTGTGCTAAAAATTATTGGTGTTGAAAACAATTCAAGTAGTTTATTCTAGCTGGTCAGTGCTTCAAGGTAGCTGGACAAAGACCAAATTACCACAAGACACTGAGTACCAAACCCAAAAAGTAGTCTCCAGCAACATTTATTATCATGTGAAATCAACTAGATTTTCTGAACTTTAAAAAAGCATTTTAGGGCTTCGCTGGTGGCACAGTGGTTGAAAGTCTGCCTGACGATGCAGGGGACACGGGTTCGTGCTCCGGTCCGGGAAGATCCCACATGCCGTGGAGCGGCTGGGCCCGTGAGCCATGGCCGCCGAGCCTGCGCGTCCGGAGCGGGAGAGGCCACAACAGTGAGAGGCCCGCGTACCAAAAAAAAAAGAAAAAAAAGCATTTTAAAGTATTGGTAGTAACATAACAAAATGGGTAAAAGGCTCTGGCTTCACACAGATTTGGTTCCTAATATCAAGGTCAACACTTAATAGTGGTGTGACTTTGCATAAGTTACTAATTTGGTCTAAGTGTCGAATTTCCTTACGAATAAATAGGATACAGCTGCTTTGTTCTAAGGACTAAATGACATAATGTACGTGAAGTGCTCACTATAAAACCTGGCTCATAGAGTTAATAACTATATTATTATTTCTGTTGCAATTTTTATTCCAGAATTGAAACATCCATTCTGCTTATTCAAAATCACTTTCAGACAATTCCCTCATGTGTATATATAGCTACCCAGTGGTGGTTTTCCCAACAGGAATCCAATGCAATATAATTTAAGAGAGGTAGACCCATCTGTTCTCTTAGCTCTTAAAAGGACACTCTAGATTCCTTTGAATGCAGGTTTTGGGAATACAATAATGCCTTTAATGGTTACATAGACTCATACATAGACTAAATCAATACAAATGCAAAGAAAAAGGGACATGTGACTAGAAGCAGGATTGTAATCTTTACACCCCATTGATTATAAGTGAATTCACAAAGAGCAAAAGAAGTGGACGGCTCTTTTGAAGTGCCTAGGTTAGCTTCTACCTAACCAATCGGGGATAATCCCTTGTTCTATTGACCTTTGTAAATTGGTTTGCCAGGAAAAAGCTCAACCCCCCAGACAATGCTTACTATATGTCTGGCTGCTGTCTAGAGAAGATAATAATCAAGAAAGTCAGAAGAATACAGAAAAAAATCATAATGAGCTTTTCATGACTTTTACCAAAGAGGATTCCAATCAAATCTCTCAGTAATAAAATAAATTGTACTGAAAGGAGTTAGAGCAATATGTATAATAGTGTCTTTATTGTTGAATGACCTCATGAAAATATTCCAATGCCCAGAGGGAGGTAGTTACCCTCACTGGAGTTATTATGGCAGCTAGATAGGACTGTATACTAACTTGATTATTCTTACCCTAAATATCTTGTTTCATGTTAGTAATTCAATTCCAATTTCCACTTTAAATGCCAATCTTGTATAGAAAGTTAGTTTCTTGAGATCTTAACCACTCTCAAAACAGATAACATAGTTTCCAACAGCTGGAATCTATACATTCTATGTTTATAAATTGTGTAGATTGTTCTTACAACTCTGTTCTAACAAGGAAGCCAGCAAGATAGCCAAAAAAAAAAAAAAAAAAAAAACCCAGAAGCACATCTCTAACATTTTTTTTCAATCAGTGAATGTAAGAAATCAGTGAAAAACAATTCAAATTACAGATGTCTTAATGCATAGACCACAGGTTGGTATAGGAAAGGCTACATTTTAGGTAGCATTTTCTCATGATGTAAGGCCTAGAAATGTCAGTTGTCATATGAATGGCCCCATAACCTTAGTAGAGAGAGCCTATCCTCATCTCATAACCAACAACACAAAATAATAACAATTATAAAATACCAGTGTTGCATCTTGGAAAAAATTCAATTCAATTATTCATTAGTATAGTGGAGGCATGAAGAATTGCCATCAGCTTCTTGAATGAGAGAGCATGGCACATTAGAAAAAGACAAAACTTTCTCACACATTGCTTCTTGGGTGAGAATCTAGCTACTAATTTGTAAATTGGATCATTGCCCAGATAGTTTAGTTCTTTTACATGACTTTGTTCTGGAGCAAATTAAATAATCTTTTTTTTTTTTTTTTTTTGTAACAGAGTTTCAGCTTCTTCCCAGGAGGGCTACTAGAAGATTAAGAGGAATTTTGGGTAACATATTACAAAGAATGTCATAAATATCTCACACTTTTAATTTGATTTTAATAAGATACTTAATCTCTGTTGATTATAAATCAATTGAATATTAAAAACACATCTATTGAAAAATTTCACTGCTAAGAATACTATAGTGTAGGTAACTATTACATAGTTTTTAACACTGTGTAAATAAGCCAGAGAGGGGGAAAAATTCATATTTATTCAATAGCAGCTATTTTTATTTGAAGGGTTAGAATAAATACAGTCATCTTGGTACAGTATGTTAAAAACCAATAGAATATGCAAAGCATATTAAGTGAGATTTAGTAACCATAAATTTGATATGTGTTTATGATATAGCTGCTCATCTTCAATAAATAGATTTTTAATAAGCAGTTGGTATTTATTCAACAAAAGCAACTGTTACAATGAATAAATTAAATGCTTATTTAAGACACTTCATCCAGCATAAAGAGGTAGCACAATTTCCCTGCAGTACCAGAAATGATTGTTAATACTGGAGTGAAGCCAGTGCTCTAATACCGCATTGTCAGTGGGAAGCACGTCACGCTCTGCGCTGCAGCACAACCAGCATTACACAGCATGGAGAGTCACAGCCACGAAGAATCAGTCCAGGAATTCTGACAGCATTCTGTTGGCTGAAATCATTGCAATTCTTAAACATCAACCCAGAGTACATGAAAAAGAGAGCAAATCTCCATTTCTTTTCAACAGGTCTGGAAAAAAAAAAGGACTTCCGTGTTTGCTTTGATTTTATGTCTGTGCGCTCTCCAGTTATCAAATATGCCACTCAGCCTAGAAGGTGATTTGCCAACTCACAATTTGGCAAGTGTATGCAATTTAGTAATCATGGATGCTGCTTCACCAGCCCCGAAGCAGGAGATTTCTGAAATTACTGTGAACTCCGTTGGTATATTTCCAGTTGATTTCCCAGTATCATTCAATTTTTCTTACGTGTGTGTTTTTACAGGAAAATCATATATTTTGACCATTTGATATTGTCACATATTATACTATGGGCTTAAATGATAGAGAACAGTAATGTTGGCTACCAAATCTCTCTCCAACCAGTAATACCTACCTTGAACAGATGCAAATATTTTTAGTTAGCACTACATTGGTTGTAAAAGTTTAGATGAATGGATAGCTTGCATCTCATAAACAAAGATGATTCTGTTCTTATTTAAACTCTTCATAGCAGGCATCTTATGCAACAACTTAGATGCTGTTGTATAAGCATCTTGTACAACAACTTACAAGCATCTTATACAACAACATATTCAATTCAGTTATTAAAATGCTGCTTTCTTCCAGTGAACAGGAAAGTCATTATAAAGCAAAATGTATTTCTATTCACCATTGTCTTTTCTTACTTCTGACTAGCCACAGGTTTTGTTTTTTTGGCAATTTTTCTATATGCAAAATGAAACTGTACTACAAAGATCCTAGAGACTCAAGGAGAATTATTCTTAAGTATCTCTAGTTGTCTACTGTAGGACTTGGTAAAATAAACCATAGCCTTTCCTTAACTAACCTGTCATGCCTAGAATTATAAGCTTGCACATAGCCTAGGGTATTTTTTTATTTGGGGTCTTGGAATATAATAAATATGGAGATAATGTGAAGGACCTCATTTCCAAGTTCCTTAAATTCCAGAAATGTAATTCTCAGAAAACTCTGAATAATTTCTTGAAGGCAGGAAAGCAGAGTCTGAGTAAAGAGAGAGAGTCACAGTAAACTTTGTGGTAAGCAACCTATTAAGCACACACACACACAATGCAGAAAAGACAAGGAAGAAAATATTGGAGATGTTGAAGGGTTTCCAATAAACAAAACCCTTCTCTCTTACATCACTTTTTGAGAATTTGAGAAATAGGGTAAAATATAAAGATGGAGGCTGCAGTAGGCAGAATTCTAAGATGACCTTCAAGATTTCTCACCCTTCCCTCCCCCAGACTGCATGAATGACATAATTTCTGGGATGGAATATGATGGATTTTACTCCTGTGATTAGGTTTTATTATATGGCTCAGGAGAAATTATTAGGAAAATTATCTAGGTGGGCCTGACATAATCAAACGAGCCCTGTAAAAGCACAGGATTTTCTCTGGCTGGCCACAGAAGTCAGAGATTCTAAGTATAAGAAGGATTCAATCTGTAGTTGCTGACGTGAGAATGGAGGAGATCCTGTGGTAAGGAATGTGGGTCAACTCTAGCTGCTGAGAGCAACACCAGCTATAAACCTGCAAGGAAAGGGAACTCAGTCCTACAGCAGCAGGAAGTGATTTCTCCCTACAACCAGCTAACGTGGCTGAGAACTCGGAACGCAGATGGATTTCAGCCTAGTGAGGTTCTAAGCAGAAAATCCCACCACACCGATGCCCAGGTTTTTCACTTACAGAAACTATGAGAAAATAATGCGTGTTGTTTTACACACTTAAGTTTGTGGTAATTTGTTATATATCAGTAGAAAACTAATATAGAGGCAAAAACACCATATTTCTTGTTGACAGAAGTTAGCTGGAGAAGTTTGACAAATTTGAGAGCCAAATGAACTTGGTCATTGATGTCCAAAATTAGAGTGATTTGCTAACCCAGTCACAGACAACAGTGAGCAGAAATAGACCTTTTCAGGTGGAGGAAATTTACACACAAAAAAAAAATTCAGTAAAGAAGAGCAGAGGAGAAACTGAGCTCACAGAAGGCAGGTTCCCTCCTAAAAGAAGAAAGGTAGAATTAGTCTAAAAATTTTAGTTATTTTTCCCAGATTAACCAATCAGTTGCATCATTCCCCCCACCCCACGCCACAAACATAGCAAATAAAAAGTTAGAGACCCAAAGTTACACTAATTGAGCTCACTTCACTGGAAGGGAAATATTAAGCATGGAGAAGAATTATTCCCCAGTAAAAAGAAAGAAAGAGGAAATGAGTAAAGAAAGAAGTGGGAGGGCAGGGGCCCTGTCTTAATCTTCTTAATATCTAATACCTGTACTTTGTTTAAAATCATTTTTAATAAGAGCTTGTTGAAAGAAAGTTTCAATGGTTGAATGAATTATTAATGACGTTCTTTTAAACTTAATCACATTTCACTTGACCACAAGGACACCAAGATTATATACCTAAGTATGTAGTAAGAGAAGCATAATAAAGTAACAAGAACCCAGAGCTTGGAACCATAAAGATCTATGTCTAAAAATGAACCAGCTAACACCTTGAGAAGTAACTTTATTCTCCATCTGTATTTTAGAGCCAATACTAACTCATGGGATCATTAGAAAGATGGAACAAGAAAATCTATGGATAGTGTTTAGCACAGTGGTTATCACATAGTAAGTGATTATTAAATGGAAGCCACAAATCATTTGTTAACTAGTTCTTCCATGTTTATAGACTCAGGCTTTCCTTTGTTAACAAGTACACAGTCAGCACGTCTTAGCAAGTGTAAAAGTTGATGACACTCCATGGCAGCTGTCACCATATAGTAGCTTGGTATTTCAGTCTGTGTTAATAGTATGACATTTCCACTTCAACATAAAGATTCAGAATTCTCCCTGGCAGTGGAAGGAAACACGGATAATTATATACATCCTCTTTGGTGCATCAACTTATAAATGATATGCATCACCATTGGTCAAAGCTCAATTGACAATTACTAGGGAAATGACCCTGCTCAATGTCATAGGAAGCTGCAAAATTGAACCTTCTATTAGCCCAGGAAAGGGAAGAGAATCTGATGTATTTGTTTGCATTAATAATGTCCTCCATACCAAGCTTTTCTGTCCTATATTGACTTTGGTTCTTCTACTACAATCCCACCCTTCAAGAAAACATACAGAACTTCCCTTCTGGAACAAGAACCTAAACTGGCAACAATTCTCTCCTAAATAATCGTGTCTGATCAATGCACTATTCCCTTGACCATCACTCTTCACACTGCACCTCGATTACCAAAATGCAATGGTGCAAATCCTGGAATGGGGGAAACTTGGCTTCACTTTTAGAAAATAAACTCTGAAAAAAGTCAGTTTTATTTGGTGAGCAGAACAACTACTGAATATTTGGTTTTGTTACTAGGAGTATAGTACCCATGGACAGCAATTCCAGTCTTGTTTATCTTAGTATTAGTCAAACCACAGTTGTATTATGTTGCTGTGTTCTGGGCTATTCACTTAGAGATAAACATAAACTGTAATTCATTCAGAGAAGCACAATCTGAATGGTGAGAAAATTCTAATGCCAAGTTATACAAGCAACAATTGAACTAAGAGACGGGGATGCATAGCCAGGAAATAAGCACCCTCAGGCAGGACATGATCGTGTCTTCAAATATTTGAAGGGTTGTCATGTGGGAGAAGCGTTAGACTTGTTCTGTATAACCCTAGGGTATAGTGAGAAACAGTGGGTGGAAGCAAAAATCAGACCCAATTTGGCTTATTTTAAAGAAGATCTATCAGAACCAAACCACAACGTATTTGGCTGCCTCAGGAGGTAGTAAGTTCCCTGTCAGAAAAATAATTCAAGCCAACTGATAACCATGTGATATGGTTATTGCAGAAGGAGCTCAAGCATGAGATAGAGATTGGACAAATACCTTTAGGTAGAGTGACAATATAACATCATACAAAACGGGACCAGTGTAAAGAGAAATGCTATGAACAATTGTTAAATATTTTCCTGTATGCCAGAAAAATAGGCAAAAACTAGAACTATCCCAAGCAAAGTAGGATATGTTGTCTTCCTATATTTAGGATAACTTCCAACTCTGAGATTATTTTTAAACTATTCCTTGACATTAAAATATCAATTGCAATTTAATAATTTCCATTCGTAGGAATATTTGCAAAACAAATAACTTTTGAACAGTCGATTTGGGGAATTTTTTTGACATTGTAGTAAGACATTGTTTTGAGTGGGTTAGCATCTTTGTTTTGCAGCTTGAAATCTCATTGTGCAGTTGCCTTCATGTAGGATTTGGTTACAGGTAAGGTAGGTCCAGAATACAACCATACAACAAAATGCATAACATATATTTAGCAAGCCACATGAAAAGATTTCACAGTCTCCCAGATTTATCCACAGGCTAATCTGGTCAGGCAAAGAAGGTGAATTGAGTCCCTACTGTGATCCAGGTGTTACACTAGGTAGTATACACTACTCAGTATCGGACAGCAACCCTATGAGATGGGCATTTTCACCTTGTCAGGTAGGTTTTATTGTCTCCATTTTGTAGATAAGCAAACTGAATTTGAGAAACGTTCCATAACTTGTCCAAGGTTATAAACTTAATAGGTGGGAGAATTAGAATTTGAATCCATATCTGCCCAAAGCATGTGCTTGCTACATTCTAGGCTGTGAGCATTGGATAGAAACAGTAATGAACCAAAAGAGGATCTGACATTTTAAGAAGAGAACTAACATTCATATAGTATTTTAGAGTTTCTGTATGACTTTTATCCATTTATTATCTATATATTACCCAGACTTTTAAGCACCTACTAGTTTATAGGCATTAATCCAGGCATTGAGGATGCCAAAACAGAATTAATTCTATAAAAGAAACGAGTGGAATTAACTAGGTGAGAAGAAATGTGCATTACTTGTAGCCTAATTTGCCCACATTTCAGTCTAAAAAATAAATGGGGATATGTATATATGTGAGAATTTTCCTTCAGCCGAGAAATGGTTGGGTAATAGATCAGAGGAGGAAAGAAAGATAAGCTCTAAATTGCAATGTAAGGAGGATATCTCCATTGTACAGGGGAGAATGAACTGGATCGAAAAAGAAGAAAGCAAGGAGAGAAGGGAAGGGGCCTTTGAAGTGGTCCATGTGTGAACTGATCTAAGCTACCAATGATGTTGGGAGCTGGGCAGAAACATTTCAGAAGACACACAAATTTATTCTCATAACATACATGGAATTAAAGCATGCTTTACTGCTATTTACCACGTATCATGAATTAGAATCCTGAGTTACCCAAAACCGCATAAATTCCAAAGCTTGTGCTCATCTTGTTCCAATACACTGGTCCAGAATGTGACAAATAAGAATAAAAGAGTCCTTTCTCCAGATCACTTGATCATTTTGAGTTAGAACACTAAAATTTTAGTGTTCTAAATTTCAGTGTTCTCCCCTTCTCTTCCCAGCTCCCTCACATCCTTGTTTTCTGTAAAAGGACAAATAAAGTAATGAGCAACAGACAGAGATTTCAGCAGAGCTAAACTAAAACAAGAAAGCTGAAGGCAAGAAAATAGTTCTGTAACATGTTCCAAGGAGAAATTCCAAAACAGAATGAAATATTTCCCGGTGTAAAATGCCCTCAGTGGACTGAAACATTTCCTTGGAACCCAAGACAACAGGTAAAGTCTGTTCCTCATTAACTTGTGCGATAATGACCCAATCTTACATTTTCTATTTCTTTGGAATTCATTTGTTTTCATTACATCAGGTGGTTGTTATTATGATGTGTTAATGGGCTTCAAGCAGGGCTGTCCTCTGTGACTCAGACTCTGATTACTAAAATGAGAGTTTTGATATTTCTTATTATACTAGCTCTGTTTGCATTCCAGTTGTTAATATTCTTGTCCACCAGAGTAGTGCTCTGAATTTCAAAGGCATGCAAAAGAAAGAAAGTGAGAATTTTATTTTTATTTTCAACTCCAGATTTCTTTCATCCAAAAGTTTGTCTTTCACAACTTTAGCACCACATTTTAGTTCTTGTATGCCCCTAGTCTCATTGCTAAAATCTTTGAGAACATTTTTAAACGTGAAAAAACACTTGCAATTTCTCACTCTTTCTTTATTTTTCCTTTTGGGTTCATATTCCATTTTCTGGCATAAAGAGCCTTCTTGATCCTGTTCTCACAGGAACTACCCTTTACCATCCAGGTCATGACCTTTTGATTCAAGATCATAGTAATGCACTTCTGTAGCTCATTACCTTTATACATAAATTAAGTTAGATAAATTGCTCCTAAGCATTATACCTCTTCAAGAGTGAGCCCCACTGCTCATGCAATACAAATGCTTGTCTTTTTACATGTGTAAGAAATGAAAGTCTTGAAGCCAGAGATCAAATTCAGTGTCTTTATAAGACTAAAGAGAGAACCATGACACTTCTAGTCTGATTCAAAACAGGGCTATTTTTCAGAAGCTCATACTAAATAGATCCTACAAAATGAGCATTTCCATACAACCCATTCTACTTATCCAGAGCCTCCCTGATACTGAACGCATACTTCTCTTCACTCTTCACTAACAAGAACAGCAACCACCCTGCCCTACTTAACTGGATAACGAATGAACTTTTTAAATGTCTAAATCTGTGTTTACACATACAAGATGAGATTGGTGTTTACCTAAGGGGACTGTTTTTTTACTCACTAATGTGCGCTTTACACTAACCTGAGAAAACAAAGACAAACTTCTCCCTCCCAGGAAGATAATACTTGTGATGATGACAGCACTGCTAAACAGCCTTGGTTTTCCAGACACGACAGAAATATATTTGGGTGAACACATTTTTGTTTCCGTATCTATGGAAAGGTTCCTTTATGTTGTCTTTGTTTGGGTAATTGTTAGTGTTATTGCTGTTTATACCCTAGGACTTGTGTATAAGTCTGGCGTTCCTGACTGCCTCAGCTTTTCTGATGTCTACACCATGTTGGTTTACCTTACATTATTTCTCTCCACCTCCCCTGTGCCCAAAACGTTCAGCATCACAGATGGCATTTTATAGACAGCGATTTTTGTGTAAGTGCGGCTGTTTAATTTTGCATTCAGCCGAGGACAGAAGATGTCATGAGGCCTTTGTCCTCCAAAGTGCACTATGTCCCTGCTTCCCTTTAAAGTTAATTGTGTGTTTCCTTGTCACTGATTAAGTAGATGTTCTGAATGTGTCTATAAGCAGTCCTTTCTATTTTCTCCTGTTTGTTGGGGTCAGATTGCAGTCATAAAGATTCCATACAACAGCTGTTTTGTGATCTTTATGATATGGAAATTTAGAAAGGAGCTGTTGAGGAGTAAGAATTGAAACACACTGGGACAAAAATAAAAGAGACACACGAAAAGCAAAATGTAAGCTATTTCATAAAGACATTCATTTTCATATACAGAATAGTTATAACTATATCATTGGGTGGAAGATAAAATGTGACCTTATCACCTCATGATACGATCATTTCTTGAAGAATTCAAACAAATAAGACAAAAGGAATTTTAAAAATAAACTTTAGCCTAATAATTCATCTAATCACTATTGACCAAAAGTGTGTGAACAAATGACAATTACAGAAATCAAAGAGATTATAGTAAATATGCTCTCGTTAGTTTGTCTACCAAGAAAAGAAGCATTTGTAATTGTTTAATGGCATCTTTGAAAATTCAGCCCTTTCAAAATAAAACCAAGAAAGTTAAAAGAAAAACCAGAAGATATGAGAAAGAGGAAAAGTAAGGGAGAAAAAGTGAAGGTACCAAAAATTATAAACACTTTGTGGCAGAATTGTTGGCAGAAGTTAAAGTAACAAGTAAACAACAGAAATATAATCACAAACTCCAATGACTACCGGGCACGTAACTAACATATGTAAAGATGGCAAGTAAGGTGATTTAGGCTGTGATCCTGAAACACTTGTTTATAAATCCACAGAATATTATTTCTTCTGCAAAGAAACCACCTCTCTCATTTATTCTTTGTGTCCTGCCTGCTAAAGCTGTGTAATAAGTGCAAGGGTGCTGGTAAGGAGTCATTGGCATAGGGCCTTCACATTAGGAAAACTAAAATAAAACAGCTGCTAATTCAACGTTTTTAAAAATATAGTAGATTCCAAATTCATCCAGGGCGGGAACATTTATTATCCATCCTCAACACTTCCTCTAGTGCTTGGCCCATAGAAGGCATTTACCAAAACTTTATTGAATTAAATTATTTTTTTCTAAATATAAAGACCAAGGGACAGAATGGACTAGAGTAGCTCCACAAAGAATGAGAGATGGGGAAAGAAATGTAATCACATCCCTCTCCGTATTGTAACATTTGAAACCCATCTCCATCCTGTGTAAACATTCATCTACACCTCAAAAAGTCTCACGTCCTGCAACCCTTGGCCATGAAGATGTGCTTATCAGGATAATTCAGCTGTATTAGGAGGGGTAAGGCCTGGAAGTAAAGAGCTGGATGATAAATGATGACAAGCTGATGCCATCTGCCCCCAGGTCCATATCAAAGTTTTGATGCAATAATATGTACCCCTATAATGTGCCACCAAGAAAGTCTCAATTATGTTCCCTGGATTAAAGTTAAGCCAACAAAGAAATGAAGAATGCATTTTTCAAAGATCTTGAGTTAGAGTTGTAAAGGCTCAAAGTGGAGGGGAAATACTCCCACTACTCCTGAAAATGTTTATGTAAACTCTTTCATGGCTTAATGGACCAGGTTAACGAGGTTCACAATAAAGTGCCCCTACAGATGATATCTCACAGCAAGCCTTGAGGGATGCTGGCATTTTGTTTGAGAGAAGCATTAAGCTCAAATTCCTCGCCCAATTATGTGTAGCATTTTATCTTTGAAATTTTTCATTATAAGTGAAACTAATGGCCTGTCCTATGTCGTTCTGAATAGAGAGAAAGCAGTGTGCAAAATTATCATTGCACTGGCTTTGCAGGGTCAAGTAGGAAACAAGGTTCTTATCTACACAAGTCATTTAAAAGACTTCTATTAGTTTATATGCAGGCTTTGGGGAAGCATCATACACCCAAAATATTGACCTCCATACTCAATTTTTCTTAGTTTGTCAAGAACCCATTATTATGTTCTCTAGATTTTGCTGATTTGTTTGAATTACCAGGGGTATTATCACCAAATCATTTAATTGCACATTTTTCAATTATTTCATTTGATATATATGGATCATTCAGAAAAATTGTAAAAGCACTTATTTTATTGAATAAAATCAATGACTAGCTAATCAATGAATTACTTCAACAACCGTTTATTAAATAGTGAGCCTGGGGCAGGCATTGGGTGGCTGCTGGCAATGCAGAGACATTGGTCCCGGCTTCCTGGATCTACAGATCTACAGACAGCCTTGGGCTAGCTGGTCAGTTTAAAGTTTGTAACATTAAGGATTTTTATTTGTCCAAATGATTTCTTTATTTTAAAAATCTATTCTTTTCATCTTCTTGTTTATGTCAAGCCTGTGCATGATAAACTCTTAAGTTATTTTTCATTCTGGTGTTGGGGAAACCATACAGTCCCATGAGGTAAGACATTTATTTGTTTATCAGATTCACTGTTCTAGAGAATTTTCTGGATGACACAGCACTTCTGTGCTGAGGAATTCTGTTATCTATGGTTCATTAATACTTTCTGCAGGATCATTACCTCCAAATTCAATAAGAAATAAAACTATATTTCTACATGGCACAAAGTGAAATATGCATGGAAATCCATTGCATCATTCTGATGAACTAATAATTGATCAACTTTATATATTTAGGAAGCTTACAACAACACAAAACAAGATAACGGTGCTATGACCAACTTCCAATTCCTTCTTCAATTATCTTCCAACTGCTACTAGGAAAGAGGAGAAGACTGCTTCTTCTGCTCTATGATAAATTATCTTCAGTATTGATTTCAGGATCTAAATGGAATTTGTGAAGCAGAAAAAGAAAAGGAGAAGAGAGTAACAGAATAAAAAGCCTGCAGCCCCTTTTCCTACAACTACCCTTCTTGGGCAAAGAGTGATTTTGCCTACCAATTTAAAAAACTGGGTGATGGCCGCTCTCTCTAAAGTAATAATGTACCTGAGAGGATTGGAGAGAAAAATGGAGCCTTCTTAGTGGTAATTCATAAGCAGGAATAGTCACTGCAGATTAATACTTTCATTCATTTGGGCCATTTTTCAAGTTTACTATCTAGATCCACCCTTCTCCAGGCATTATATGAAAGCTGGATTTTAGTCCTGAATCTGCCACAAACTAGGTTATGTCAACAGGTGAGTTTTGTTTGTTTGTTTGTTTTTTCAACTTCATTCAGGGCTTAGTTTAATAAGGAGTGAAACTACATGAGCTCTAAAATAGTTTTCAGATCTCTGAATCTAAGTCTCATGGTTAATTTATTTACCAGTTCACGATCACAAAATGTATTATTTTATCATATTGTCGTGCCAACCAGTTCACCTTATCTGACTTTAAGGAGAACTGTCTGGGAGAGAGATCATGAATATATGAAAATACTTTCTTTTAAAAAAAACCTCAGACCAATTTTCTGGTCATGCAATTGGTATTAATCTTGAACCTGTAAGTAATTGTTTCTAGGTACAACTTTACAAAAAAATGAAACACTTTACAAAAAAATGAAATACACTAATGAGATATTGTTTTAGTTCCACAGTTATACTTTTTCTTTTTTCCAAAGGGTAGGCCAAGCATTGACATCTTGTTCATAGTAAAAACATGAATTGCCTTACTACTAGGAATAACTTGTTTTATTTTTGACATTTCTCTCTAAGGTGGAAAACTTTTTTTTGGAGTGCATTTAGCATGTGACAATTGTAAAATGTAAGAGAACAACTCCTTTCCATAAATAACCTTGCACAGTGCTGAAATTCTTACAAGTAATATTCTCTTACATAGTTGAAAACCCAATTAATAAACAGTCTAGTACTCAGTCCTCAAACATCTCCCACAATGGAATCCACTGCAAGGACTTGTACTGTATGTGTCTTGAATAACCAAGCTAATCATAAGTATTACAACACAGAAATGAACTCTCCATAAATATTAAAAATTATCTAGCCCTCACAGATGTTTACTCTGCTTATTATCTTCAAACTTCCTGGATCAAATGTTCAATATGAATATGTTAGTATCCACCAAAGATTGGTTTTGGCAGGGTATATGTTGATATCAGCAGGAAATAAATAGGAAAACAATAAAAGGTATGAAACTTTAAAACAGTAGCTTAAAGGTGTTTTATAAACTACAGATGGCTTACACCATTTTAGCAAATATTTGCTGTGGGATTAGAAACAGGACTGAGAAAAAATGAAATCATTTGAAAATAATGTCTCCCATGCAATATGTTATAATTAAAGCAGAGATAAGCAACATGGAAATTGCCTCTTATTATCTCTCCTCATATTACAGGAGAGATGAAGTATGTTAAGACATGTGAGCACGAAATCAGAAAAATAATTGAAAAATGTTCAAAGGAGTAATCTTTAGATTTTAGAATCCTAAAATGGGAACTCTTTATTAATGTAATGCCAGGCACATACACACCCAAAACCCAAGACACTCAACTTCCACACACAAACACAGACCAGTTTTAACTATTACCTTTATACTTACCACTGCTGGTTATGAAAAACAACAACAATGACAAAGAAAAAGAGAAAAAGGAGAAAGAATAAAAGCAAGGCTTAGTTTCAAGGCAGATAGAAACTGAAGATCAAACAAGTCAAGTCTGCTGGCTTCAACAACTTTCTCCTCCAGAAATGCTTTGGAATTGGGCAAAGCACTCCATGCCTATCCCTCCTCTGTGGCTGAGTGAGTGGATCAAACTGAAACACAGCTCTCCCACCTTAGGCTGTGATCTCATTAGTGCTCAGAAGTTGAGCAGCAGAAAGCATGGGGAGCATTGGCAGGGTACAGATAGGAGAGGATGGCAGGACGCAGAGAAGCCGGGCCAGTTCACTGATGTTCTCCTCATTCATAATTGAACCTGTGTGCTGGTCTGTTGCTAGAAGGCACCCTTGCTGCAGGTATGGTCTCTGGAAAGTGACTTTAAATTATATTCCCTAACATCCCCATGCAGTTTTTTAGAGTAAAGGAGTCTGGACTTAGTAAAATTCTGATGAGTTCTATGTTGTATTCCTCCATTCTTGACTGATTAAAAAAAAATGTTCTCTTTTTATCTCTACAATGAACTATTGTATTATGTATGGCCTTAGAGGTTCTCTGAATAAGGGGATATTTGTATTAATACATAAAGGAGGGACTTCCCTGGTGGTGCAGTGGTTAAGAATCGCTTGCCAATGCAGCGGACATGGGTTCGAGCCCGGGTCCGGGGAGATCTCACATGCTGCAGGGCAACTAGCGCGTGTGCCACAACTACTGAGCCTGAGCTCTAGAGCCTGAGAGCCACAACTACTGAGCCCTCGTGCCACAACTACTGAAGCCCGCATGCCTAGAGTCCGTGCTCCGCAGGAAGAGAAGCCACCGCAATGAGAAGCCCATGCACCGCAACAGAGTAGCCCCTGCTCGACACAAGAGAAAGCCCACGCACAGCAATGAAGACTCAATGCATCCAATAAATAAATTAATTAATTTTTAAAAATACATAAAGGAACATGTAATACATTACACTACATATATGCTTTGGGTACTGGTGTAGCACAAGGTCTTTGGGAGAACATGTCTAATGATACAGAAGCTGATATAATTAATAGGAATCAACAAGTTTTACAAATTATCACCATGTTGGGTTAGTGTAATGTACACAGGCATTAAAATTATTTTTTTGCATCAAAAAATGAAGTGACTATCATAAAGAAAAAAGCCCATCTATTCCTCCTAAAGCATCTTTAATAGCTACTTCCACATCTGAATCATGATATATGCCACCCCTCCACCCTAGGGGACTTCTTACTATATAATGTAACTCCCTTCTTCAAAACACTCTTCCGAGATAAAATCCATGTGGCTGTGATTATTTCCCTTAATCAACCAACCACTGTTCATTTTCCACAATACAGGTATCCCTATCTTAATGGAAGAAGATTTACTTAAACATAAACTTCCCTCCATGTTCTGAGCTCAGGGGACTTTTGCCCAAACACCATATAAAATTCTGAAATTGCTCTGATTCAAATTTGATTGATTAAGAAATGACTCTTCACCAACTCCTCGTAAAACCCTGGGAATCAGGGGGGAAATCATGAAACTCAAGGAAAGGAGAATACGGAAAAGGATGGGTAGAGAAATACCAAACATAAATAGGAGACAAGCAATAGGGACACCTTTCCTTTTGCTTTTAGTTAGTGGAAAAGCCACGGTCACCACAGGAAAGATGAATTATACCAGGGCCAAGGAGCAGTTAGGACGTTTTCAGAGCCAGATGTCTGAAAGAAGAAGGCCAAGAATGAAGAGACGGAAGCTGAGAAAAGCAGATGCAGATGCAGATAACGTTCCTGAAGAGACAGTCAATTCATTTTATTGCTTGGGGATCAAAAAGAAGCTACCTCAAATCAAATCAAGTCATGCGATAGATGTGGGATTTCAATTTTTACAGGTTGATTAGATTCTATTTTCACTGAACCCTGTGGACTTTGAGAGGACTTGAAACTCCTTTCAGTGCTTTGCAAAATTTCCCTCCATGTAAACTGTCTGCAAAGGGATTGCTCTGTAGCTTAGCCATCAAACAATAGCATGGAAAGGACAGATGCCATCATGGATCCAGGGCTGAAGATGTGAACCACATGTGTGATGTTCTAGCTCCCAGATCACCTGAGTGAAAGGAAACCCCCCATTAGCAGTCATATGCTGTTCAGCCTTGTAAGACTTGACTTCCTAAAGGGTAAATACTCCTCCCTGTTTTTTAGTCCCTTAACCCCATGTGCACAAACACAAAGACGACTGGTTCTGGCCCAGTGAGTCCGTGGCATAGCTGAGGTATCAAGAGGAACAGAAGTTTGACAAAGAGAGATGCAAACCACTGCTGCAATTTAGTCCTCTGGTGAGGCCACATCACTCCTGCGTATCTGAGCCCCTGTAGCAGGTGCATGCTACCAAGCGCCCTGGGTCTCTCTTGTCAAAGGGACTAATAAGCAGATGCAGTGATGGTCCCTACCTTCCCCGATTGCACACATCCCAGACAGAGCTCTACGGTGTTGATTCAAACTGTCCTATTGCTAGGCACTCGGCGTTGCTATGTGATCAGAGAAACATGTAAGTATAATGCAACCGGGGGAAATCAATTTCTCCTGGGCTCGACTCCATTTAAACCGTGTGAATGCAACTGGGAGAAAACCAGGCACTGGCAGACTTAGGATTCCAAGCTGGTGAGTTTGCTGAGGCAGGATGTTTTGTGTGTCATGTTGTGAATGATTATAGCAAGACAGGGGGATAAGTGGGAAGTGAGAGGTCTGCGCTCTTGGGTTTTCACTTCCAAAATGACTTCGTTGAGGTCTTTTCAATTTAATCCTAGAAATAAACAACTGCTGAGAGTAAATGGTGATTGAAAGGAGGAAGGGGAAGATGTCTTCAGTTGGCTCTTTCTGAGGAGGCTGGGTCCCTGAACGCTTCAGGATTTAAAGAGGAGGCGAAGGGTTTTAATTGGATTTTAAATTTTCTTAGTAGTCAGGAAAGGTTTGGGGTGCACTGTGGCCTGATCCGCAAGCACAACAGGCAGCTGTGTTTCAAAACTGACCTTTATCAGATGGTGGTATGTTTATTTCAGTCTGTCACAGAGAAGGAATAAGAAAACACTGCTAGGCCGTGCAATTTGGGTTATAAAAATAAAACAGGACCAAAACTAAAGACACTGCCTACTTGGCTAAACTCCTAAATTAGGGGACTGGGGGAGAATTCAGGAGGGGTTAAGGGAAGCATGACGGCTCCATGGTGAAGGAACTGAGGCCAAAACTCCTTGTTTAGGAGCTGATGAGAGGAAAATTGAGCTCAGATGAAACAAAAGGAGATAAACTTGAAATAGGTGGCAAGCAGGCTTTAATTATTTGATAAAATTCAGGGCAGAACTCTGGCAGTGGTCTACTTAACCCCCCTCCACCCCTTCTTCCCTCATCAAGGTATTTTCTAGGTATCAAAAAACCCCAGCACCTTCAGAGACTTGGCTTCAAGGTTAAGAAGCAAATGCTACACTGTACTTTTATATAATAAAGTTCAGCGATATCTCAAACTCTATTTCCTTTTTAATTACAATTTTCTTACCTGAGCCTCAAGTGATTCTCATGTTACCATTAACCCTGGAGGCCCGAGTTATTTTACGTTCAACGGCAAGGATTGGCACCGCAGTTTCTACACGGGCAATTTCTCCTCTCCGTGAGCTTTAACCAAGTGGATAACATCAGACCAAAGTTCCTAGTTACTCATGCCCTGTAGAGAGACAAGTGCCCTAGGGAAAGCCTAGGAATTTGAAATAAACTGAAGATTATATTGCTTCTGAAATATTTGGGAACTGTGGAATTAGAGAACAGACAGCAGATTTTTTTATTTTTTGCGTTACGCGGGCCTCTCACTGCCGTGGCCTCTCCCGTTGCAGAGCACAGGCTCCAGACGCGCAGGCTCAGTGGCCATGGCCCACGGGCCCAGCCGCTCCGCGGCATGTGGGATCTTCCTGGACCGGGGCACGAACCCATGTCCTCTGCATCGGCAGGCAGACTCTCAACCACTGTGCCACCAGGGAAGCCCCAGACAGCAGATTTTTAAAGTGAGAGATATTCTAAAGTTGAGCTCTTTCTAAAAGATTCTCTAGTGCCTGTTTTAACTTTTAAACTGTAATTTTGAGCCAAAATTTATTTGGAAAGTTTTATTAAGGAGGATTATTAAGAAAAGGTGGGGACTAATCTATTGAGAGGAATATATATATATATATATATATATATATATAAAAGAACCGTTTATAAAGAGTTAAGAATATTGGCTAACCATTGTCTCTAATTGCACTGATGATGACAAAGGTAGAAAATACACGACACAAATAGTTCTGCACCAACACTTCATCCATGGCAAGTATTGTCAATCTATCACAGCACTGTCTCCATTTGTGCCAGATAGTGCTAGCTGGATCATTAAATGGATTTTCCCTCCTTTCTGGGCACACAGCTAGACTTTACTTCCCTAAGTCCTCATAGTTAGGAATGACCATGTGACAGTTCTAACCATCAGAATGTAGTAGAAAGGATGTATGGTATGTTTAGAATGAAAAACATTCAGATGTTCCTTCCTGCTGGTTGGAATGGAGTTATTCCCAATGTGGCCAAACTTACTATAGCGGATGTCACCGTCACCAGAAGTAGAGCTGCCAAAACAAAAAAGCAGCCAGGCAGCAGGTGGTGCTAAAACTGATCTCTGAGACTGGAAAACTACAGATCCTGGTTGTACAATAAAAATACCTGGTAAAATTGCTGTCTATGATTAACTTGAAAGCAGACATTACCTGTTGTGCCAGCAGCTCTAGGAGAAATGTGGGAAAGAGCCAGAGCGTTTGCAGTTCTTGCCAAGTTGTAACAAGCCATTTAAGAATGAGTTAATAGCAATGGAGAGCCAGAGATCAAGAGCCTTATAGATTGAGAAAACACAACTACTCTGGACTCCATACAATAAGTTATAAGTCTGAAAAAAGTCTTCAGTGGCAAAATCTAATACTACTTCTCAGTTAAACAAAGGGACTCATCTTTCCCTGAAAGATCATATTAAGGCCGTTACCCTCCCACTCAAGTTTAGTGTTTCAGGCAGCCTCTTTGAGTTAGAGGTTGAGTTACAATGAAGTCTCAATAGACTCTCAGTAAGCCTCATGGGAAATCCAAGTTGGGATGAATCTTCATTAACTCTACTCCACTAATTTTTCTTTTACCACATCGCAGAACTTATTTTTCTCAGCTTACCTTAAACCCCATCTCTAGCTCCTGATGCCCTATAAAACCGTTTCTCGTTACAGCATACGAAAGTGGTCTTTCTCCTGAAATCCAAAACCACATCTTGTCTACACCATATTTGGCAGATGTATTTGATTTCTTGTATGTTTAAACGTGCAGCCAGTGTGCCTGACCTCCTTGTCTAGGTGTAAATGTCTTTAAATCTGGGTGTGTATTTTATATGTTTTTTAGAACCACGAATGCTTCCAGCAAAGTACTTTGAATATAGCCTAATATCGTTTTGATGCATTAATAAATTCCCAGTGCATTCAAGCATTTTCTGCTTCGTTTCTCTTGCCTGTAATTAGTAACATTTAATCCTACCACCTACTTCTTGAGTCTTCAGGGACTCCCTATTCCCTGAAGCTTCATGACTAAAACATACATCTCTCCTCTCAGGCTCAAATCTCCCCACCTATCTCTACAACTACACTGTCATCTCAGCTCAAAATAAATCATCTTTCTCACTCAGAATAATAGAAATTTAGAGCGAATCTAATTAAGTTCCTCCTTCTTCTTCCTTCCTTCTTTCTACCCTTCCTCCTTCCCTCCCTCCTTCTTTTCTACCCTCTTTCTTTTCTTCTGCTTTTCCTTTATTATGTGGATGAGAAAACTGAATGACAAAAATGGTAGAGTGCCTTGGCTAACATCAGAGTGTAATTAGTCATATCTTCCAACTCTTTCTAGAGTCCTTTTACTTCACCATATTTGCATCTCATGTTAACACACACTCAAAACTAAAAGAAGTAAATGCCTTCTCCTGTAACTTTCAGTCTTCATTGCGGAGCACAGGCTCCGGACGCACAGGCCCAGTGGCCATGGCTCACGGGCCCAGCCGCTCCACGGCACGTGGGATCCTCCCAGACCGAGGCATGAACCCACATCCCCTGCATCGGCAGGCGGACTCCCAAACACTGTGCCACCAGGGAAGCCCTAGACTTTTTTTTTTTTTAATATCTGGTGATTGTTTGGAAGATAAAAACTTGCCTTTTTATTTATTTTACTATGCATGGGCCATATGTATCATGATTATTCAGAAATTACAATACTGATACATACTGACCCAAACCATAGAGAAACATTTTCCCCATCATCACGTACCATCTTAAGAATTGATCCATGAGATCCAGAAACCAATTCTCAAAGGGATAGGATCCTCTGGGTTGTATTGATGCAAACACACTGCCCCTTCTTTAACCTTGATAACAAATTGACACAGTGAAGTGTCCTTAGATTTAGAAAACTAGAAAATTAGAATAAGCATATCTTACCATCTCAAAAATATTATCATACTTTAAAGTTTTATTTTTATCAAAATGGACAGGGTAACAAAGAGTACAGAAGCTTATGGTGAAAACTAATGGTTCCAACTATCTCCCTTGCCACTTCTAGTTTGACTACCTCTGCTCTTTTAAAGGACAATTTTGGGTTCTTATAGCGCTTACCTCTGTAAACTCCATGCTGGAAAGTATATATTTACTTGCTCTTATGATACATGAAAACTTACTTGTACTCTTCTCTTCCTCTTTCCTTCATGATTGATAATTATTAGTTTTATTTTAAATTCTCCTATTTGTTACCTTTTAAACCCCAGCTTCTAGTTTCAATAACTCTGAAAAAATGTCCCTTGATTCTCCACTTTGTCAGATAAGTGTATTAGAACTTTCTCATTTTCGTCAACTTTTCCTAATCCTCTTTTTTATTCCACCCTCTCTGAGCTACATGATAACATTTATGCTATCAATGCAGGTCAGATTTACAATCTAAACTGTAACCACATTGAAGTCTTCTGTGAATACAGATTGACTCTAAATTTAAGAATCAGTGTACACATGGCTGTAACTGCATATGTATCGTCTAGTGCTGGCCGAAGCAGTGGTGCTAGGATTAGTGGGCCTGATTACATCAATCCTGAGGGATATTCTAAAGGGACTGTTCTGAACATCAATAGCGAATGGATTCTCTTTTCTTATACTCCTTCGATTTCTCAGAATTATGCCTCTTTTCAGTTTACTCTATATTTCAAACAAGTTGAACCCATTTCTGCTCTTCTGATGACTGCTAAAATGATTTGACTTTATAGCTTTTTATACCTTCATCATATTTTCACTTTTTCCAGAATGACTCCACTTCTTGTTCTCTCAATTTTTAGAATTTTTCCTGAACATCACTCTCCAGAGACTCTTACTTCCTCCTCGTATCGGAACTAATTTATCTCATAGGCTGCTGCATGGTAGCATCCTGGGAATTCCTTTCTTTCTTTCTTTCTCTTTTTTCGTTTCTCTCTTTTTCTTTCTTTCTTCCTTCCTTCCTTCCTTCCTTTCTCTCTCTCCTCTCTTTCTTTCTTTCTTTCTTCCTTCCTTCCTTCCTTCCTTCCTTCCTTCCTTCCTTTCTTCCTTCCTTCCTTCCTTCCTTCCTTCCTTCCTTCCTTCCTTTCTTTCTTTCTTTCTTTCTTTCTTTCTTTCTTTCTTTCTTTCTTTCTTTCTTTCTTTCTCTTTCTTTCTTTCTTTCTTTCTTTCTTTCTTTCTTTCTTTCTTTCTTTCTTTCTTTCTTTCTTTCTTTCTTTCTTTCTTTCTTTCTTTCTTTCTTTTTCTTTTCTTTCTCTTTCTTTTCCTAAGTTGTCAGATGTGTCCTTGAGCCTATGCCTCACTTCTTTTTGGTTTTACTTCTTCACTTTGATGGTGCATACCTCCAGATACTTTCTGATAGAGGTTTTGGAGAGAACAATTCTTCCAGTCCTTGAATGTCATAAAAAGGACTTTGTTCTGTCCTCACATGTGGTTAATTGCTTGGTCTGATGTAAAATCTGCATTGGAAATAATTTGGTCTCAGAATATAAGTGTCTTATTGCTTTCTATAGTGTAGTTGAAAAGAAGTCTGGTGCCTCTCTATTTCATTAAACTGTAGATGACTTTGTTTCTCTCTTCCTCTGGAATCTTATTAAATTCATCTTTATATTTTCTGTCTGTTGGGAAGAAATAGAGTTAAATGCATAATGTCCAGGTCTTTGGAGGCAGATTACTTGGACCTGTATCTCAGTTCTGCCACTTACTGGCTAGGAAACATGTGTCAGTTACTTCACCATTGTCCACCTCAAGTTTCTCATCTATAAAAGAGGATAATAGTACATCCGTCTTCATGTTGCTGTGAGGATTATATAAGTTAATGCATGTAAAGAACATAAAACAGGGCCTGCATATGTCAAGTGCTATATGAATAGTTACTATTAATATTTTCTAGTTCTATTGGTTTATTTTAATTTCAGCTTTCATATTTTTAATCTCTTAAGAGCTCTTTCATGTTCTTTGATCCTTTTTATAGACTGGTGACTTCTTAAATGTCTCTGTGAACATAAGTAAGAAACCTCTAAAAACTATCTGGGGCTATGAATGATATTTTTCCTATGGAATAAATATTTCTGTTTATTTATTCAGTATTTCTCTTCCATGTTGCTTGTTCTCCTCAGTTTATCTTGAAAACAGAAGGACATGTAGCTGGTGTCAGTTTCCTTTGCTTTGACTTCTGGTAGGTCTCTTCCCAGAGTGGATTCTGCCTGGATGCTTAAAGTGGGAGGATGCAGTGGAGCCTGTGGATGTATTGATTGGCTTCAATTTGAGGAGGGCAAGCAAAGCAGTGTAAGGTCAAATGGACCCCCAGTCCCCCACCACACACACACACACACACACACACACACACACACACACAGCATGCCAAAATGAGAAGATATTTATTGCAAGGCCCCATTGGTCACCCTATAAATGTAGCACTTCCTCAGATGGTATAAGTTAAAATAAACTTATGATGTAACATAGGAATGTTAGCATGGATTTCAAGTTTTAACCTAAGATCCTCTGTACTTACGTATTTTATGAAAATTAAATCTGTTTATTCTAATAGCAATACTTAAAATACTTGTTCAGCATTAAACTTTACAAATTCCTTTCATACAGGATATTATTTGATCCTATGGGATTCTTAGAACAATCATTATAATCAAATAAATAATATACATAAAATAGATCTTTGAAAGTATAAAACACAATGCAAAATTACAAGGTACTACTATAGCGTTTACACATATTAGTTGTATACTATGTTAAGAAAATACATTTTATTACAAATAATACATTTAGTTTTGTTCTGCACTGACCTTCTCCAAAAAAAGAGAATGGATTTGAAAAAAGATACTAACTAGAATACTAAAATGATTAGAAATCAAATGGACCTTGAGCTCTTCCCTTGCTTCAGCCTACAGAGGAAGAATCAGAGGCCCCATGAGGCCCTATGTACCCAAGGTCACAGGGACTGTGAGTGATACAGCCTTTTAATGGCAGGGCCAAAACAACAACTGTGATTCTGCATCTCTTTCTCTTTCATGTTCTTTACCCCCAATGAATTCTTACTTAGCCAAAAACCCTAAGAGTTTAAATTCTTCACAGTACTCCAGACTTCAGAGGTTTGTAGGCAAAGATACAAAGTAGAAAGATGAGAAGGTTGTTCCATGAGTACATGGTACATGCCCCACATCCAAACTACAACAAGACTTCAGGCACCCTCAACAGTGATGCAACAAAGGCAGTCGTTCCTCCAGACTTTCAGGGTCACAAACAGATTTCCAAGGCTGCCATGAGTGCAGCCGAGCTGTCTCATTGGGCTCTGTAGCTTGCAGCACTTTCTGCCAGAGTGTAATAGAATCCTGGAGCGCTATTGTATTTTTAAAGGCAATTAATATTTTATTATGCACAGACTTTTATTTGCATCATTTGGATCCCTCTTCTCTAATTAAATCTTGTGATTTACACAAACAAAACTGCTGTTCTTTAAACTCTGCAAATTATAAAAATTAACAAATACTTGTTAAAAGGAAGCAAAAGCAGCCACGGGTCCTATTTTTGTGACAGAAACAACTGGAGGCTATGGAGTGAATTGATAGTGTCTCTTATTTGAGTGGGGCAATGTGGCAATTACATACCAAATACCTTAGTTAAGTAGAACTGATAGAAATTCCAGCTGTCTATGAGAGAGAGGTTAATTCTTTAAATAAATAAAGTCAGAGTATTTTATGTGTCCACGTAGGATTTTTGCTTCATGACCTTGTGTACAGCGTTTTGTGTTATGGGATTTATAAATCAAGAGTGTAGTTTCAGGCATGCATTACACCAACCCTGCATTTGTGGAACATTTCCTATGGTCAAATGGATGGTATTCAGAGGGAAGAGAAAGACTCTGAGCTTCAATGCCCACTTGCAGAATATGCCTTGTTCCTCTTTCTGTTTCTAAATGAGCAGTTCTTTGGTAAATTTCAGCTACGTGAGTATTATATCCTGCCCCTCTCCTGGCAATATATGGAGTAAAGATGGGTACCCTCTAGGAGAAAGACAAAAGTCTCTCTTGATCTCTGGAAAGATAGCAGAAGGGGACCAAGGGTCAGGAAGAAGAAGACAGAGCTGGGACAAGAAATAATCTCCATCCTAATTAAGCTGAAAGGTCTTAGCAAAGCTTCCCTGGGAATAGTTTGCAGTCTCCTTGAAGGACATTACTCCCAAGGTCTCCATCTGGGGAAGAAGAGGAAGGACATTAGGAAGTAGATGGGGTAATGATCAATTAATTGACATGATGAATTTAGCAGTAATCTGTTTTCTTTATGGCTCTTTTTTCCATCCCTGCAAAATACGCACTCAACCCAGAAACTAGAATGAAACCCAAAGGTTTCAATATGGAGAAATTCACTTTCTGGACATTTCAGGACTGCATTTTTCCAAATGTGGAGGGCTACTCTGCAGGTCTGCGATTTCTATTCTCATTTGCATGAACTCTTATCTGCATTCAATTTGTAAGTCACAGGCTTTCTTCCTTTGTGTGCCAGTAGATTAATAGAGGAAAAACTCCACATGAAATTTTTATAAAAAAAATTGACCATCTACCTAAGCGAATATATTTTAGGCATATTTGAGATAGTTTTATTTTAACTTGTAATGATAGAAATGACTTCAGTATACCTTTCTTCCAAGGGCCTTGAAATTCTTTTGAAATATGAGAACACACAGAAATACACAGCATGCAAACAACTTTATAAATTTGGGTACAGAAAGTCTCCAATGTAAGAACATCCCACATGAAAGCAACCCTCAAGTTAGAGAGAAATACAGCAAAGAATAAAATAACAGACCTTCTTATTTCCCTATTTTATCACTCCCTGATGTTTCTACTACTGTTACGGAATTACTGTGGAAAATCTTAATTCTTTTAGAGAATGTGCATTCTGCAGACCCGAAAAGTTTGTCTTGTGAGCCTTCATGAAAAGGGGGTGTATAAAGATAGCAAAGTAAGTTTCACCTCTTTCAAACTGTTCTCCCAAATTAATAATGCACCCAAGAAGGAACTGAAAAATCTTCTCCTTTTCCCCAGTCTTCTCCCCTTCCTACTCACCCTCTTCCTCCTTCTTCTTTTCCCTAAACAAGGCAGCTTTCAGGATCAAGAACTAAGGCACATGGTCCAATATGATCTTTTCGTGAATTTTTTAGAGCAACAGGTATTAAGGACTACCCCAACAAATTAACTACTGGTGGAACTTTATTCCTATGAGGACATGCATTCTAAAATACACATGAAATAACAACACTCTAGATATCATTTACTCCCTAGGAAATGCCTACACTAGTAATAACACTTAATATTTAGTGACGACTCAGCAGTGTCAGACTCAGTAAAAATTATTTATTATCCCATCTCATCCCCACAATAACCCTAATTTGGAAGGGATTATTAGGATTCCCTTTATAAAGATGAGGAGAAGAGGTTTAGAGAATTTAACCCCATACTCAAAACCATGCAAACACAGTGGAAAAGCCAAGAGTATGAGGATGAGAGCACAGATCTATCTGACTTTGGAGCTGGTGCTGTTTAATATTGCACTGCACTAAAATGCTTAGATGAATCTGAGACAGTTTATCCATGTATAAAGTTATGTGTATTTTTAAGAAAATTTCTATTATAAGGAAGACATTTGTGGAGGTTAATTCTTTTATTATTGTACCAAGTCTCATATTTTTTTTTTATTTTTGCCACAAAAAGACCAAATTGACATATGTAGGTAAATATGGATCTTCCACATCACTTATGCTTATAGATTATTTCATAACGTTTGTAGTCAATCTTTTAAAAAACAGTGTTACAATGGTATAATGGAACTAATCTTTCTATTTTCTCCACCAAAAATTGTAATTGTTTATTAAACAACCACCCTTTATGGACACCACAGTACAACAAGAGGCCCATTTGAGAAGGTATGAGTCTCAACTTTTGCTTAGGACACCAGAAGTGCTTAATAAATATGTTGACTGAATAAATGATAAAAACATCTTTGAATATGGCAAACATAGGGGATTCAGCAATAAAACAATACATTTAAGTTTAAAGTTAATGGCTCTGATATTTCCAGTAGTACTTAAATGTAAAAAGATAATGGGTTAAATATGATAAAACTAATAACTGGGCTTAGTAAGACAGTTTGAACAGCACAGGTGAACAAAAATTGAAAGGCAACTGTCATTCTCCCACTTCCTCTTCTACCCCATTTGCAATTCACAGAGGAAACCATATTTTATTAAGTTCAGTTTTATTTCTTCTGGTGGTCATCTTCAAAATTCTACACAATATGCTCCTACGCTTGTTTCTTGACCAATAGGGGTAATGCTTTATATTTCCTGCATGCTGACATTTTGTGCTAAGGGACAGTGCTAAGCAAGCTTCCTATATTGTCTCAGTTAGTGCCCACTGGGAATAAATCTTAGTCACATCTGAGAAGCCCATTCTCCTTTCCATTGATTGCTTTATATGACATAATTTTGACAATAATTTATTAAAAGTCCTCCTGGGGTCTTTAGGGAAAAGTTTCTTTATTCTTTAAGAGAGGCACAGAAAAAGGTATAATCTCATACTCACTGGACATTCTTGTGACATTCATGTAATAGTTATGCTGCAACCATCCTGTGACTATACATGAGGGAAGGTTACTCCCCAAGGGTGGCAGGTTGGAGTGATGGAAAGAGCATGAGTTTTTGAAAGTGTGAGGTGTTCAAATAATCAGTTCATCCACCACCATTAACAAAGCCAGGTCTGAACATATTCCAAAAAATTGAATTTACTTTTGACTTATACTCATCAAACCACAGGCTTCATATTACTCACAAGGTAATATGATTTAGTGAAAAAGACCCAAACTCTGGAGCTAACAACCTGGTCTACAGTACTCAAACATTTAGATTCTCTGTCATTTCATTTGTAGTATATGAGCGTTGAACCATTGCTATTTAACATATGGGAATCTGTGACTTAGGAAGACACTTAGCTTGGACATGATTATAAAGTGAAAAGCAAACAGCCTAGTATTACTAACAAGTTAGTATATGTTAGAAAGTTCACAGATTTAGAATCTAGAAGTCTTGTCTTCATATTCCCAACTTTTACTTGATGGAATTTCTTGAGACAATAAAAGAACCCCTCTAAGCCTATGTTTCCACATGTGTAAAACAGGTATTATGATACACATTTTACAGGATCCAATGGGCTAATGTGTGTAAAAGTGTTTAATGGAATTTCACTCATTCATTTATTAAGAAATATTTATAGTGTCTACTATATGTATCAGGAACTGTCCTAGGTCTATGCAAACAACAGTGAACAAAACACATTAATAAGCATAAATCAGTTCATTTATTGACCCATGATCAGTTCTAATTTGGTTTATGAGTTATAAAAGCAAACTTAACCATTTAACCATGAGCTGATTGTATTACATTATAAATGTCTGATATACAGAACTGAAATACCACAGTAGAATACACATTCTGGGTTCTTTTAAGTGCATGATCATGGAGATCAGGGATTAGAATTTATATTTTTTAAAAAATTGTCTATGCTAGCCTATACTTGTTTAATTGAATTATATGATAGTTGTGAAAGATTCTTGATAAATCAGCTGTGCTCTCATTTCTCCTTGCTGCCAACAGCATGCGTTTTTAGAAAAGATTGGCATGCTTTACTCAGTGTCCATAACACAAAGAATTAGGAGAAAACATGAGCTCATATTATTGGATTCTTGACTAACATACACTAAACTTCCCAGTCTCCATTGCATAGCTTCCTGGGAGTGCATAACCCCTTTCCCAATTTAATCCCTCCCACCTTGGAGACCTACCAGAAACTCTGTTAATTGCCCATTCTTGCTTTTGCTTTTGACTAAAGTGACAAAAAGATCATCTGGTAAAATCACACAGGGGAAAGTCTAGTTAGTCTTTAACATTTCTCTAGTTTTATTAGTCATTTAATTCTGCTCCTCTCTAACAACTCCATGTTTAGATCTTCAACCCTTTCTTCAGAGAAGTACATGCCTAATTGTATGGTCAGGCCACTCAAGATGGCTGTTCTCTTTCTCTCTGTACATCACCCCGCTCTGCCATTGCCTGCCTCACCTACACCCTACTCACATGACTGACCTTCCTACATACTTGACCCAGGCCCCAGCTAGTGATTATTCTAGCTTTAGATCAAAACTCTCCACTATGTTTATCAAAGAGGTGGTGAGGGGTGTGTCCCTCTACTGGTTTCCCTGGTAGCCAATGAGGCAACTTGTTGTCAATTCACCCTATAACTGGCAATCTCGCCTTCCCCTCCAGGAGTGAAGAATGCTACAATGTGCTGCCCTGCACGTGGTGGGGTGTTGCTCCAGGGCCTTGCTTCAGATGTAAGATCTCCCTGTCCATTAAACCACTGATGTCTCTCACTGATTCTGGGCTCTTTCTTCAGTCTTAAAGCTGGCCTGTATGGTGCAGCCCAACATGCACATACAGTTGTGTAAGTTCAGTCTTGCTCAGCAACTGCTAGCCAGAGTGATAGGCGAAGGTGATATCGAGCCCTGTACCCAGCCAGTCATGAACCTAGGACCTGAATTCGATTTTCCGCCTGGATCTCATGTAATGGCTTTTACCTTCTCCTTCCTATACTTAAAAGGAAGAAAGAAATATGTGTGTATAGTTATTTTTACAAATCAGGTCAGAAAGGTGTTGTGTTGCTGCCTATTACAAAAATCTGGGGGCTTTTTGGCCGATATTGTGTCTTAGGATATTTACCTCTTGGGTAATGTACCAACCTGAGGGACAGGTTACTCAACTTGGGTAATGTAACAACCTCAACTATAGCTGGTCTGATGGGTATCAGGGAAGAATTGAGATATGCTTGCATGTGCTGCCAATTTAGTCTTGCAATGAATTATGAGTTCTATAAATTCAGTAAGTGTTATTTTCTTGGTAGTGATTCAACTTGTCAGGATTTAGAAATAGCCCACCTGTGCCATTTCATGCCAACTGCAGCATTTTCTCTGCTTCTTCCTTGGCAGGACTGGCCTGAAAGAGCAGGGAATGTGTTCTCCCAGGACAGAGCAAGAACTAGTAAATCAACACCTCTACCTGTCATATTGATTTGCAGACCGTTTACCTTTCTGCCTTCACTTAATGGTTTGGGGGTTGTGGGTGAGGGGTGGGAAGGAATAGAAATTAAAAAATAAATACAAATAAATTTCAGGATTTTTTCTTTTCAGTCTTTGCACTCACTCAGAATTGTTTAACTGAATTCAGAGAGAATGGATCACAATGCAAGTGCCTGGCCCTTCGCCTGGAGCAGTTTGTAACAGTGAACTTAAAAGGTAAAGAACTTTTGGTAGTGGAAGCAACCTAAGTGTCCATAGACAGATGAATGAATAAAGAAGATGTGGTACATATATACAAGGGAATATTACTCAGCCATAGAAAAGAATGAAATAATGCCATTTGTAGCAACATAGATGAACCTAGAGATTATCATTCTAAGTGAAATATGGCAGACAGACACAGACAAATACAATATGATATCACTTATATGTGGAGTCTAAAATATGACACAAATGAACATATCTATGAAACAGAAATAGACTCACAGACATAGAACACAGATTTATGGTTACCAAAGGGGAAAGGGGCAGGGAAGTATAATGAGGACTTTGAGATTAGCAGATACACACTACCATATATGAAATAGATAAACAACAAGGACCTACTGTATTTAGCACAGGGAACTATATTTGATATCTTGTAATAACCTATAATGAAAAAGAATCTGAAAAAGAATATATATATATATATATATATATATATATATATAACTGAATCACTTTGCTGTACACCCAAAACTAACACATTGTAACTCAGCTATATGTCAATTAAAAATTAAATAATTAAAAATAAATAAATAACGAATAAATAGAAAAGTTTAAAAAAATAACTTTTGTTAGTCTCGGGAATTTGTGTCATAGTTTGCATCTTCTGGGACCTGGGGTACAACTACAGGGATACGTGCCAGCCCACAGTGTCATGGCAATGGTCCTTAGCTGCACTCTAAGTGAAGAATCATCATTGACCTATATGCTGGATTCCCCAAAAATCACAGAATAACAAAGAAATTGGTATTAATAAAATAAATCATAATATTAACACTAACAACAATATCTAATCATGATAAATATGTTACATTCACTATCTCATTTAATACTCAACAAAGCTCTGTGAGGTAGGCACACTTATTGTGCCATTTTAGAGAGGAATAAACTGAAGCTAGGAGGTTAAACAAGTACCCCAGATTTTACAACTAGAAAGAAAAGGAGATATAAGAGAAGGAATTGAAATTTGAATTCAGATCACAAATACAGGCTGCATGATTTCACATATGTTTTTACATATGTTTTGGTAACAAACAAAAACAAAACAGAAAAACAGATAAAGAAATAGCTCTGGAATTTGATAATAATTGCCACAGAGGTGGCACACCCAGTGTCTTGTACATTTTTATCTAGCTAACACCCGAATCTGTCAACAAAGAAAGAGCAATGACAACCACTCTATTCACTTTAGAGAAGCATATCTCCTTACTGCTAAAAGCTTTCTGAGAGAGTTGGCTTTGCCCACTGCTTCCCACCGAGAATTTTAGAGTGCAATGAAAGGCTTTTAATTAAGCTGCAATATTATAACTAGTATGCTTTGACTATTTACACTGAACACTGTTGTTGAGGCAGAATGTTTCTTCTTTTTCTTTTCCCTGCTAGTTTCTCAATGAAAGTGAAAGCACACAGGCAAACAGAACACAAAGAAGTGAATAAAGAGATGTTGTTTTCTGCCCACTTAAATTTCCAGGATTCTAGTTTATGCAAAATGGAGGTGGCTTGGGTTGTGCATCTGAGCCTGTTCCTTTGCATCTTTCAAGGATCTGCTCTTTGCCCTTTGGCACTCCTGTGGATGCGCTAGCACACATCTGGTATAATTATTCCCCTCTGCTCCAACGTGCAGACACATTCACAGACTTCCTCTGCTGACAGAAATGGCTTTTTAAAAGAGTTCATGACTCTGGTAATGAGTTTAAACATTGAATGTAAACAAGACTTACTCTATACATATGAACTGTGCTTACTTATTCAAGAAGAATATTATAAATTACATTTTGTTAGTGTGCTCCAGGAATGAAGCATCTTTTAGCTGTTGGACTAGGAATTCTTCTGCCTTAAGTTTACTGGAGAAAGTTCAACATACAATATCAAAGACAAACAACAAACCTCCAGTGACAAAGCTTTCTCTAGTCTCAGTCTATTTCCTCACTCTAGGAATCTGAGAATTCTCTAAGTCCCTGGGTTATATTTTAGTTAAAAAAAAAAGAATTTGAGGTTCTGAATTCCAGTGTTACTTCTATCATTTGTTAGCAATGTGAACTTAAGCAAATCATTGATAATATTTTCTCGTCTGTAAATGTGGTCAAATAACATCTTGTCAGATAACCCTTTGGAGCCACTGAAGTTAACAAAAGAGAACAATATGTGAAAATCTTTCTGAACTATGATGTTACATAAAAAATATTCATTGCTATTTATCATCCAAAATATGTGTAAAAACTGTGATGGAATATTAGGAAGGAAATCCTGGATTTGTAAAGGAGGGCAGAATTGTGACACATAACAAATTTAGACTCAAGTTTTAGATTTCTATAAATCTTATGCACTGAGGTGAGCAAAATAATCACTAGGGATAAGTTGATTATTCTAAACGCTGAGGGTTCAGTCCTAGAAGTCAGTATTGAGTAAAAATGGGGCGTTATAAATGTCAGAACAGAGTGCATGTAACTGCAATGCTGGTGCATGTTGCCCCAATGCATTCTATGTGAATCCAAAAAGTTTTAATAAAAGGAGTCGAAAGTACTGATCAGTTGGGATAATGAGCTGATTAATATTTCTATAAAATTGGCTGAAGAATCTAGAGAGTTTTGTACTTGGTTGAGGTTGAGAACATGCGAGAAAACAGACTTTAGAATACTAACAGCTAATATCAACTCTAGCTCCCAGAGTTTTAAGAGCCTGCTAAGATGCCTAATAGACTGTTTGCCTAGTAACATCTTATATGTCCTTCCACTAATTGCTAAAGTACACTTGATTTAATCAAACTCAATAGTACTATATAAAATAGATTTGGAATTTAGTATTAATCCTATTGTTTGTTTTGTCCTACAATCCAATCCAAATATTTAGCTGTCATAATTAGAAATTTTAATATAATAATTTAATGAAAAGAATTACTGAGCACTCTTGTCTGAACTTAGACATTTTAAAAGAAATTATCTTAATAAAAGTAACATATAGTTCATTCTCTTTCCATTAGGTAAACCACTGGATTCTTTATTCAATAACTTACTATCTAAATCTTACTTTAAAAAAATCCAATAATCTATAGATAAGAGATATCTAAAATATTTGTTAGTAAAATAAAAGGAAAAATATTTTCTTTCTTTAATCCATGTCTTTAAAATGTACAAGGAGGTAGGTCAAATCAAATGTAACTGTCTGGGCCTCATTCTCTAATGGATAGACTTTTACACCTTAGACCTAATGTGTATACATAGGCCTCTGGGAAATAGCATGGTTTGTGAGCTAATGATGTGCATTGCTAAATATTTTTACATCAGAGTGACATTTATAAATTATATTTTAATATTACAATTATTTTAGATGATTGCCCCCAAAGCCCTTTTATTTTTAGAAAATATAATGTATGCCTGGCCCACAGACACTCAGAACCCAAGATGTTCCAAATTGGACTCATTATCTCTCCACCCCCGCCCTAAAGCTACAGCTCCTCTGTGTTCCCTTGCTCCAGTAATGGGGCCACTCTCCTCCCAGGAACACAGGCAAGCAAACTTCCATCATCTTTGGCTCCAACCTCTGCTGACCCTTTAAATCTAATAAACCAAGCCCTCTCAAATTTATCTTTGAAATGTCTTTGGAATTTGTCCGCTGTGCTTCATCCTGACCATTCTTTCTATGATTCAGGCCCTAATTGTCAGATGCCCTAACTTATTCCAAGGGCCTGTGTGTATGAAGCTCACAGGAACTAGTGCATTCTATCTCCAAAATACCTTCTATACATTGCTAGCATTATTTTTTTAAAACACAGATATGAAGATATAACCACTTGGATGCTGGAAAACATTTTGGCAATAGCATTTTATAGACAATGGAATCTAAATTCCTTAGCAAGTCACCAATCCCTTCATTTTTTTCTTGCCCTAATGGGTCATTTTTCCCCAACACCTTATGTTCTAGCCCAACTACACCCTTGATTATCTCCAAATATTCTATATAATTCTTAGATAATTTCCTTTGAATGAGTAACCATTGTTACCTTCTACTCATTGGGAACACCTAATCATTTTTACATCACAATTCATCTCCTTTGTGTCCTTGAGAAGGATTAATTATTTTTGCCACCCAGATGCCTAACAGTTTGCTTATTCCTCTCTTATAATTCTTACCACAATCTAAATAAAAGTTAAAATTTGTCAGACATGAGTTAGTTAACCTCAGTAAGCAGAGAGTTCTTTGTATGCAGGGGTCTTATCTCTTTAATGATTATATGTTTCATATTGCCTTTTCCATAATAAGTCTCAGTTACGTATTTATTATTAAACCTTTTAAAATTGTTTTGCAAATTACTATTGATGCTGTTCATATTGTATCATAAAAATAGCCTTTTCTTAGCAGCATATCTATGTTATCTTTGGAAGAGATCAATACAAATCAAGGCTTAGGAAAAAATACCCAAACCTCCTGACACGACATAGAATATTTTTTATCATACCTTTGCATTAGGATAATCCCTATATGTTTAAAAAGCCAAAGGAGCATATTTATGTTGCAAAAATGTTATGTTTCCTCAAAAACCTAATGAGAAAATATAGAGACAGATGGAGTTAAATTGGCTAATTTTCTGCCCAGCTGCCTAGATGAAAAATAAAGATGCACTGACCCTATGCTTTTGTATGCTAAACTGTTCAGATATTCAGTCTCTGTTAGTTAACCATTATGCCAAGGTTGAGTGGCCAGTATCTGGATTAGCAGACACTATTCACCTAGCTGTCCCTTTTGTTCTCAGTTTTTAATGTGAAGGAAGAGAAATCTAAAAATAGAACAAATCCTTGCAACTGGCTTACATTCCTGAATATACAATTAGATCACTGTAAAGTGACAAAATCATATCACATTTATTTGAAGTGGTTCAAAAATAATAGATATATTTTTTAAATTGCTTGTACTTTTTTTCCCTTTTAGACCTTCCCAATCTTTAAAACTCTTAGCTGCAAAAAAAAAAAAAAAAAAAAAAAAAGTGCCAATTTGCCCTTTAAAAACTAGGCAGCCATGAGATTCTTCTCATGTTAAAGTAAAATGAGAACTCATTTCCATTTTCATAGGTAGTTCAAGCCTCAAATGACAACTTCAGCTCTCTGTATGTTTTAATGTGTGTGTGTGTGTGTGTGCATATACACATTTTGCGGAACTCCTTCCTAACAATATTTTAAGTGGCAGTAATTTTTGTGTGTGTGTGTGAGAGAAATCTTTCTTCTCTCTAACTTGCCCCTAAAATCATCTTAAAAAGCCATACCCTCTCAATCTCTCTTCTTCAATGGGCCATCCTTATGGGATGTCATTTACGTTCTCTGAATTTTCCCTTCTCTTCTACCAAAGACTTACCTGTCCTGTGACTCTACATTCATCTGTAAGATTAGAAAATTGTCAAATTGACAGAATGTTTTGTGCACGTGGTGATTTTTAAATGTTTCCATTATATACCATTAAAAGATTTCACAGAAAACATTCCAGCTCCTATGAAAATCTGAATATTTAATAACATGTATTCTACCAAGCAATAGTCAGCTGGAGCTGATGGGATGTGTATCATTCAGGGGTGAGTCAGGAGAGAGGAAACACACCAGTTCTTTACACAGGAAAATTTAATATAAGAATTATTAGGTAGACAAGGGATAAATTACTAAGGGGCAAAGAGAAACCTAAAGGATAGAAGAGTAGCATCCAAAAGTGTTTAAGTTTAATTAGGTCCGAAAAAAAAAATGATACAAATGAACTTATTTACAAAACAGAAACACACTCACAGACTTCAAAAACAGATTTATGGTTAACAAAGGGGAAACAGAGGGGAGATAAATTAGGAGTTTGGGATTAACATACACACATTACTGTATATAAAATCAATAACCAACAAGGATGTACTGTATAGCATAGGGAACTCTACTAAATATTCTGTAATAACCTATATGGGAAAAGGATCTGAAAAAGAATAAATATATGTATATGTATAACTGAATCACTATGATGATCACACCTGAAACTAATACAACATTGTAAATCAACTATACTCAAATAAAATAAAATTTAAAAAAAAGAATAACATTCAAATGAAGCAGTCATTATCCTAGGGCCAAGGCAGAGTGCCCAAGGAAGAAACAAATCTTGACAAGCATGCCCTTATTTCCACCCCTTGATTTTTCATTGGAGAGGTGTGATCATGGCATACTGTTTGCCAAAGAAGTTTGCTAAAGTGCCAAGAAAAGGACTGGAAACAAACAAACAAAAAAACAAAGAAACACCTGCTGGACTGCCAGCAAGACTCACTAGGAAGCCACCCACTGGGGTGGCAGAAGAAAAACTAGCTGGAGACTAAGTTCCATTGAGTTCCTGCATACTGCTGGCTGCCTCACATTGCAGAAGCAAGAAGAACAATACTACACTAGAACCTGAAAGAGATGCCTCTTCCTCCTGCAGTGTCTTTTCAGTGCCCCCTCTGATAAAGTTTATCATCGTGCCAGTTGGCAAAGGACATGGTAATGGGAACCAGCCCCAGTGTTCTTAGGGCAAAGAAGGATGGATTTAGAGCTGAGAGGCAGTAAACTGGTAACTGGCATAGAATATATACTCTAATGATCATATTTCCTCCTCTAACTCCTGTAAGCATTTGAGTTGAGAGCCAATAATCCAAAATATTAGCAGCTCATATAGTGTGAGTTTCATGTCACAAAGAAAGACTTTTAGAAATTGGAGTCTCTGAGACTCAATCAGTAAACATTTGGAATTGCCAACATTGCTGACACATAAGGCAAAAACAGTACGGAAAACATGAAGCCGCTATATATTGACCTAAAATGTGTTACTTTACTGTTGCATATTGAGATACCCAATGTGAAATAATTAAATTGAAATATGTCTTTATGATCTGACCATAGTTCTATGTCAGCTTTAAGGACATTACCACCTCTTTTGGATATATTTGGATACTTTTCCAAGAACATTTTAAAACCTGAATTTTTGTTTGTTTTAAAAGTTGTTTTCAATACCTGAATCAAAGACATTTGTTTCATCTTTATTTCAAATTGCTGTTATACCATCTACTCACAAATCTTATTAAATGTTCCCTGGCACTGGTAAGGTATGTGAAGTAAAAGTAAGAGATTTTGAAATTGCTTTCTCTTTGCTTGGATCCTTTGGATGAAAGGAGACACCAATTAAAATTGGTATTTAAAAAGAATAACTGATTTTTTGGAGCTGCTTTGTACCTTCAAGAAAATGAAATGTGAAGCCTTTGAAAATATTCTGAGGAGAAGGCTTGGAACTTTTTCCTCTGACTTCTAACCACTGTTTATAGCCTTCTGAACCTAGGCAAGCAATGAGCCTATTTCTTCCATGTATTCAGAAAAGTTAACTGGATTGATTTTCAATAGATGTTATCTTTTGCCTATGCCTCTAGAGGACCTTGAAGGTACTGATAACAACTTGGCAACACATCTGTCATTTATACAAGAGCAAGTCAAGATAATACCAGGGAATCATACTTCTGTAAAGGAAACGAGAATCTCCCAGGATGGTAGCTAAGATGTTTAACTCACAGTTACTGTCAGTACTGACTTCTGACTGCCTTTGACAGGTTCAGCATGTGAAAGAAGAGTTTTAACCAACTAGAGATACCAGGCGCAGGAATTTCTGCCCAGGAGTTAAATGGAAAAAACTATTTATTTCTTTTATTTCCCTAAGTTGTGTTGATAAATACTAGATAAGCTCCTTCTGAAGACAATCTTTATTTTATATATTTATTTATATATTTTATATATAATTTATAATAATATAATTTTATATATATATATATAATTTGTTTTTCTTTTACACACATATGCTAATATAAGGAATGCCTTTTTCTGAGTATCACTGTACCAACTTTGAAAGATGAAAAACTGAAACATTGAAAACTGTAAGTATCTAGAATAATCTCTATTTTCTCTCATTTGTCAATGTAAGTGTGCCTCTAAAATATGTAATGTCAGTATCCCCTCATGAAAGAAAGCAGATATAATAAGGGCTTTATCTTTTGTGAAAGAAAATAATTTGTGTAGCTCTAAGAAATATACTCTGCAATATTCTCTACATTCTATTGGAACTTAGTATTTATTTTATTTATTTTTTTTTATTATTTTTTTGCGGTACGCGGGCCTCTCACTGTTGCGGCCTCTCCCGTTGCGGAGCACAGGCTCCGGACGCGCAGGCTCAGCGGCCATGGCTCACGGGCCCAGCCGCTCCGCGGCCTATGGGATCTTCCCGGCCCAGGGCATGAACCCGTGTCCCTTGCATCGGCAGGCGGACTCTCAACCACTGCGCCACCAGGGAAGCCCCAGAACTTAGTATTTTTAAGAACAGAAACAGGAGTATAAAAATATAACAAACTTCAAAAGCCTTGTGACAGCATGACTCATATTGTATAAACTTCCTTGATCTCCCATTAATAAAAAATCATTTCTGCAAACCTGAGGGGTGAAACCTTCAAGGTTTAAATTTTAAGAGCGTTCACTTTAATGAAAACTCTGAAAAAAACAAGGTAGTGTTGAGGCTGATGGGAGATTTAGCTTTATTTTGCACTCAGGTACTAGAGTTGCAGATTTCTGACAATGCGTAAAGAGTACCTCTCAGGTATTTATTTAGTTAAAACATTCTAATAATTATTTAACTCATTTATTAAGTATCTTGGAAGGTCTCTGGGGCTGCATAAGACATTTAAAAAACTATCGTCAGAATAATAGTGCCAATGGAAATTCAGTGATTGAAGGAAGCTGAAGTGTAATATCCCTGAACCTCTTTAATGGGTTTCTTTGAGGACTTGTAAATCACCCTTTGTATAAACTACTTGCATTAATCTATAAAGAGAAATGTTCTGCTTGCATATCTTAAAAGAAAAGTTGTATGGATGGCAAATTTGGATGCTGTTATAAATTGAGGTCACGTACTCAGACAGATAATGAAATGAATATTATCATTTTGCAATTACTTGAGATTGTAAGAATTATTGGAAATAAAGAGAGGAGAGAAAGAGAAAGAGAAACCAAGTGATGCTATAGAAATATGGTCTCTGATACTCAGACTTCTTACTATTGATTTATTATTTATGTTTCTGTTTTCTTGTCCTAAATTATTTTCCATCCAATTTTCTCTACATAAAAGACATGAATATTAAGAGATGAGCCAAAAGGGTTACAATTTAGATAAGGCTATCCACTTGATTTTATCATCCAGCTCTGTAGCAATCAAATTTAAAAAGATATTTGGAAAATATGCTAAAACAGAAAAGATATTTTCTGATTTCAACATTCATGGATGTCCAGTTAATACTCGAATTCTTTTTCAACTGTAACTGTTAGTTAATTCATCCTATTTATAAAGTTAAAAAAAAGATGTAATTAATAGTGGTATAAAATGAAAGTCAGTACACATTATTTAACATAGAAATGAGGTTAGTTCTGTATGTAACTTAAAAACTTAATTGAAATATATATTTCTTTTAGCATCTGCTATATATCATGGTTGGTCAAAATCTTAAACTGACCGAGTAAACTACATTTTGTCTCAAGATTTCCTGTATTAATGATTCTTAGTAAATAACCTTCAAGGAGACTCCCTATAACAGGCAGACAATAAAACTGGCAGCAGATGGATTTAAAGACCAATGTGAACTTGGCTAAGAAAATCAAATATTTAACAATTTTGCTTTTTAAGGAGCACTTAGATTGTTATCTAGGTGACTTTCCTATTTGCATACCAGTTAGGTAAGGATTGAGCTGTGTGCTTTTTGGTGTGTTAGTGAATAAATATTCCCTAGCAGATTTGTGAAATCTCGTGTTTCCTATATATTTTACTTAACATGTGAGGGTATGTTCCACCGTGATGGATTTGAACTATTACTTACAGTGATCTAACAGAACTTCATCTCTAGAATGGTTTATTTTAGTAACCTGTAATGTTGTGTCTAAGCTGTAATGAGTGCTCACAAATGAACAAAAAATGATCTTATCAAAGCAGTTGTTTCCCATTTTTAATGTTCTTCATTGGTACTTTTTGAATTTTTAAGAAGGAAGTGCTTTCAGATATGAATGATTTTCTAAAACTTTGCTTAATTGTTTCTACACCCAGATGATTAAACTAGTCAGTAAACACTCCAATTCCACAATATGTTTTTCAATACTTTGTATACCGAACTAAATATTGAGAGCCATGTAGTCAATTTTAAACAGTATGCTGAATTTTCTGTTGGCCTCTCAATGTCTTCTTTCCTCCCTCCTATGTTCCCCCATCTTTCTTGGAGGCTGGAGACCAGTGTTTCCCAGGCTCCTTTGCCATCTGGTTCCATTCATCAATGAGAGTCAATGAGTGATATTAAGAAGGCAGAAGAGAAAGAAAAGCCATGTTTGTTCTGACAATAGCGGCAGGCAGAAAGGTTGTGGCAGAAGCCTTCCTATATGTAGTTTCACAAGAAATTTTCTGATTCATTTCATCCACTTCAGTTCTGCAGGTTGCTGAGATTATTAATGAAGGTTCTTTGCAATTATTGTATTATCTGAGCTATAAAAGTGTTTTCCACAGTCTGCTCTTCCAATCATTCCAACAGTTTTGTTAGCTTCTATTCCCCTGTATTTAATTCCTCCCAGCATGAAACACCTAGGAAGATTTCTGTTTTCCTGACAAAACCCCAACTTAATCAATTGTTTCCAAGTAAAAATAATCTTTCAGTTATTAGATACTTCTAGAATTATATGACTAGTTAACTATTTTCTCCACCCCATCTCTCTACCAACCTATATTTTATACATCCTATCCAAATTCACAAGAACATTGATCATGTAATTTTCTTCTCAAATAATGCCAAATACTGCTACCCACCCACTTCACTTACTGCCTCTTATAAAATAAAAGTCAAACTCCTTAGTCTAATGTTAGTTTTCTCCTCATGAACCTGCTTTTTCAGTATTATTTCCCACTCCTTTCTTTTACATATCTTATTCGCCAGCCAATTTGAACATTAAGGATTTACAATTCACCCCAGCAATTTTAAAAAATTACACTACCATTGTTTCTATCATTTAGTCAACTGGAACTTTCATCACAATTTGCCAAAATTCATCTTGATGACATATCAAAAAGGATACCTGTTCTATCCCTTTCCAAAGTAGATGCTATATCATTCTCATTTCATGTTTCTAGAAGTGACTAATACTGTCCTTATTCTTTGCGTCCTAAATTCTTATCCAGATTTCCTTATAGCATACTTCATATGCTTCAGTAATAATTAAGGTTTGTTGTTGTTGTTGTTGTTTTTTATCTTATCTCCCTAAACCTGAATGCCTGGTACATAATTAGTGCTTAATATAGTTTCATTGAAAGAATAAAACATAAATAAAACAACATACTAGACATCATAAAAAACAACTTTCAACGAAACATTTTCAAATGCTGGGTACAATATAAGAAAATAACTTTTTTAACATATAGGTAATAACCAAAAATTAAGGAAAATTCCCCCCCCCATTAGAAAACCAGGAGGTATGGAAAACTCAACCAAAAGAATATAACTTAAAGTTATACCAGAATCTGACAGTAATAAAAGCAATCTCATAGTTAGAATTTATCATCCCAATTTATAAAAACAAAACAAGAAAAAAGCTTGGGAATCAGCAGAAGAAAATAAAAAGCAACGTTATAGCAACAAAAAACTTTAGGTACTGAAATGTCAGTTAAATGATATACAGTAAGCTTTATTAAATCACTTAAAAATAAAAAAGAATAAAAAATCCCAAAAAGCATAAGATTTAAAAGTTAATCAGACTGAAATGTTTACCATTCCAGATCTCAATTAGGAAATATCTAAATGATGTACATCGGAAAGAAGGGATAGATTCCAGAAGGACAATTTGAAATGCAAAAAGTATGAGTAAAAGAGTAGATAAGAAGGTTGATAAAGCTTAACTAAGTTCATTTTATAAACAATAATAAGGATACCTAGTTTGGAAAATAATTTTTATAAAAACACTAAAATTAAAATGTTGGACCATAACAGTACTCAAGACAAAAAGTGGTCAGAATTCCCAAGGCCACTTAGAGTAGAGATATTCATTAATTTAGATGTATAAAGTTAAATATGTTCATGAAAATACTAAAAGAAGCCAATGAAAGAATTGAAAAAAAATAAGTACATAAATTCCAAAGCATCAGGGGAAACACAGAATTAACAAAGGTATGAAAGGAGAAAAATAAAAGCATAGAAATTGTGAAACAAATTGAAAAAACAAATTACATGGTAGAAACAAATCCAAGTATATTAGTAATCACAATAAAATATATATAGACTAAACATACTTGTAAAAAACTAGTCAGAATAAATTTGTTAAATCATATTATATGATTTAACAAGAGACATATATTACATATATATTACAAGAGACATATGTATACAGAACACAGAAATATTGAAACACCAAGTATTAGGACAATACTAAACAAAAGAAAGACATATGTATATAGCACACAGAAATATTGAAACACCAAGTATTAGGACAATACTAAACAAAAGAAAGATGATATAGCTCTGTCAATATCAGATATATTAGACTTGAAGGCAAAAAAAAAAAAAAAAGCTTAAAAAAAAGCAACGTCATTGCACAATGACTCCAAATATATCATAAAAAGACAGAAACAGAGCTAATTTGACAAGTACATCAGTAAAATGGGCACATTTAAAACATATTTTGGTGATTATTAGATGAAATAGTCAAATTTAATAAAAAATAAAGATGTAAACAGCACAATTAAACATAATTTAGCAGATGTATATACAGAACTTTTCACTGAAGAATATGTTAAAACACATTTTCTCAGAGGCACACGACAAAATTGATAAAAATTGACTAAATACCAACCTCAACTAATTAGTATTTTATTGTATCATATCATAGGCCATCAGGTTATATAGGCCTGGGAAGCATGAATACGGTGTTAGAAATGAAATACATATTTTCAAAAATACATTTGGAAATGGAATAAATGAATAAATATATCTTACTGCCTTCAATCAGTATTTAACTTACCAATATTTTTTTTATTATGTACTTGTTTATGTTGTCTTCTGTGGGGCATGATTAGTCTACTTTAATCCTCTAATGTTTGGGTTACGACGCTAATATCGGGTCACTACATTCACTTCCATTGGACATGACCCAGAGCAAAGTACCTCATACCTAGTAGTCACTCAGTAGGTATTTGTGATTGATCAGAAGAAGAGGGAAACACAAATAGCATGATTTGGGTGAGGCCAAAGACTCTCAATCATTTTCAGGTTCAGATATTTAACTGGACCCCAAGCCACTGTGTTTATTTCTTAAATTCAAAATGTCCAAAAGATACATCGTTATTTTTCCCTTCAAGCTTATTTCTCTCCGCTCTTTTCTTCTCTTCTGTCAGTGAATAGAATTGTAAACCCCCAGTGAAAATGCTGTCCAACTTGGAAACTGAAGAGAGCTTTCATCCTCCTTTTCAATCTTCCCACTGGTTAAATCTCCCCATTTAGATGTAATCTCTCGGGCTTCCCTGGTGGCGCAGTGGTTAAGAATCCCCTGCCAATGCAGGGAACACGGGTTCGAGCCCTCGTCCAGGAAGATCCCACATGCTGCAGAGCAACTAAGCCCGTGTGCCACAACTACTGAGCCTGCACTCTAGAGCCCACAAGCCACAACTACGGAGGCCCACCCGCCTAGAACCCGGGCTCCACAAGAGAAACCACCACAATGAGGAGCCTGCACTGGCCCGCGCACAGCAACGAAGACCCAATGCAGCCAAAGATAAAATAGATGTAATCTCTCATCATTTCTTATCTTGATTACTGCATTTGCAGGTTTCTAGTTTTGTTCTCTTCTAATACTTTACTGTACAACCAAAATAATCTTTCAGGAAAACAAATCAAAGTATGACATACTTCTTAAATATTTCTTTTAATTCTCATTACTTACAAGATAAATTCTAAACTCATTTATGCAATATGTAAGATCTTTCAAGAGCTGTCCCTTTTTCAGTTTTCTAGCTTCAAATCTTCCCTTTCTCTCATAGTCATTAAATCAACCTATAGAATTATGCCTTTTTTATACCTTCCATGTTGCAAAATACATTCTCCTGACTTAGGGTGCCAAATAAAAACTGCCACTTGCCATCTGCCCGTACAAGGATTAAGTCACTAGTTGCTGCAGTTACTGACTTTCTTTAGGGTGGAGATCAGGAATGAGGCACTCTGTGCTCTAGGAAAAACTGGCAGAATAAGCCTTCGGATTGCTAGATATTTTCACGAGAAGATTTTATGAGTCCAATTTCTTGCATCTCCTCATATCTAGAAAAACAGTAAAATCATTAATGAAGACATCTGCTCTTCATGACTAGCAGCAACCTTCTGCCAAAATGTGTGCCTGATTGCATGTACCCCCTTCACCAAAACCACATATGGACTGACCTCCCCCCAGCCACCTCTTCAGAGCAGTTCCTTGGAGCTATCTGAGAGGCTGTCTCCCCGGCTATAGTCCTCATTTTGCCCCAAATAAAACTTAACACAACTCTCATATTGTGCAGTTTTTCAGTCAACAAGGGCCACTGCTCAGATAGCCCCTCTGCTTGGAAAACACTTCTTGCTTCTTATTCCACCCAATCTTGTTAATTTCTACATTGTGACTCAGCTCAACACCATCTCCTAGAAGGAATGTGTTTGTAACTTCTGCTAATTCAGGTGCTTTGCCATGTGCTACTTCAGCACTGTGTGCATAGTTCTATGGTAATTCACATCCCTGGACAGATTATTTCCCCTTGCATATATTGACCTCTAGATTGCAAGCTCTTTGAAGATAGAGAAAGAGCTAGTCACTTGTGCTTATTATTGCTTGACATATAGAACTCACACGTTTCCTAGCAAAAGTGTGGCTGAGGTAGAAGAGAAAGGAATGAAGAGATGAAGGAAGGATGAGAAGCAGTGTGGGAAAGAGAGAAATGCTATTGTTTATTTGTTATTTGAATAAAATGATTTGAATATATTACACCTAATAAAATTAGTTTATTGGTGGATTTAAGCTGAGGCTTTTATCAGTATACCTCCAAATTTCCCAAAAACCTGTAACTAATACCTTGGAAATAAGTTTACTTCTGTCATACACAGCATCAATCCCCTTTAGTAATTTTAGTACATATTGAAAACATTATTCTCTCAATTGTACTAAGAAATAAAAATGAATGATATTTCTGTTTCGAAGACAAAGAGCTGAGGTACACACAACCTACATTGACTTAAGTAGTTAAAACCAGATATTACATAAGACATAGTTTTGCATTCTCTTAGCTCTCTCTCCTCTTTCCCCTCTAACTTTCACCATAAAGGCTCCTATTCAGACTATGTAGTCATATTTATTTTTATAGTGATAATATTAACAGAAAAAATAATTAACATGTACTAAGAACTCACCCTATCACAATCATGGTGCTAATTTCCTTATAAGCATCACCTCATCAAAAAATACTCACAAAAATCTTATAAGTAGTATTAGCACTGTGAGTAATGAGGTGAAATCTAATTACTATCTTAACAGCTTTCACCAGAATCCCACATATGAAAGCAACTCACGTTTGGGGAAAAATAAGCTAAGAAACCCTAAGAGAGTGGGTAGTGGCAGGAGCCCAGGTAACAAAATATTAGGGTAGAAATTTTACTCATAAGAGAAAGGAAGTGGTAAGTATAAGTCCATTCGGGCTGTTATACACAGAATGAGTAGCTTATAAACAACAGAAATTTATCTATCACAGTTCTGGAGGCTGGAAGTCTGAGATCAGGGTGCCAGCATGGTTGGGTAAAGGCTCTCTTCCGTGTGTGTGTGTGTGTGTGTGTGTGTGTGTGTGTGTGTGTGTGTTTATTGTTATCTATATAATACCACCTTTTAATCATTAGTATTTTATGAGGTAAGAAATTAGTATAATTGATGTATATTTGAAATTTAGCTTACTGATCTATCTTTGTTGTTTAGAATTTTTATTTGCCTTTGCTATGGACTGAATGTTTGTTTCCCCCAAATTCATAGGTTGAAGCCCTAATCTCCAGTGTCATGCTATTGAAAGGTGGAGTCTTTGATGAGATTAATGACCTTATAAATCTCTCTCTCTCTCCTCCCCACACAAAGGGAGTCATGTGAGCACATAATAAAAAGAAAGTCATCTGCAAACGAGGAACTGGATCCTCATAGACACCCAATCTGTCAGCCTCTGGATCTTGGAATTCCCAGCCTCCAGAAGAAGGGTGAGAAAGAGATGTTTGTTCTTTAAACCACTCAGTCTATGGTATTTTGTTAGAGCAGTCTGAACTAAGACAGCCCTTATATATATATATATATATATATATATATATATATATATATCAGGCATTTAAACCAATTCTATTCTTTAAATAAAGTGCTTGGATTGACTCCAAAAATGTGACCCTTTAAAATTATACATTTGTGAGCTATTTTTATGCTGCACCTGCTTCAGTCTTTAGTATTACATATCTTAAGAACAAATCAAAATTTAAGTATTTTGAACAATTCACAGTGAGACAAAATATGGTATGCTTTAAAAAGAATGATCCAAAAAAATCAACTTAACAAAAATGAGAACCTGTACACTAAATAATAATCATAGGGCACTATAATATTTCAGACAAGTTGGAGAAGTAAGATTATTTAAAGGTAAGGTAGGAACTCCCTAATTTGTAGCTGCTACAGTCTACCATTATTATCTTACTGATTCTTATTGTGAAAAGATTTTAAATGCTTAATCTTGAACTGTAAAATTCATTATGTCTTAAAATTTTGTCTGAGGATGTTTTAATCAAGGTTCTCCAGAGGAATGGAACCAACAGGTTTGGATAATATAAACATATATACATATTTAAATATATATAATATATATATTTCTAAATATATAAATAAAGAGATTGATTTTAAGAAATTGGCTAATGTGACTATGGAGGCTGACAAGTCCAACATCTGCAGGGTGGGCTGGCTGGTTGAAGTCCCAGGAAAGAGCTGATGTTTTGTTCAAGTCCAAAGGCTGTCTGCTTCAGAATTCCCTCTTGCTTGGAGGAGGTCATTCTTTTGTCCTATTCAGGCCTTCAACTGATTGAATGAGGCCCACCCATGTCATGGGGTGCAATCTGCTTTACTCAAGGTCCACCAATTTAATGTAAATCTCATCTAAAAATATTCTTACAGAAACATTCAGAGTAATGTTGGACCACATATCTGGGTACTGTGGCCCAGCCAAGCTGACACATAAAACAAAACATTGCAAAGGTTAACACCATTTGTGTGGTGGCTCTTTTGTAAATTAAAGTAAAATTGAGACATGAACTTACTATATAATAATTTCTTCATATGTGGTAAGAAAACACAATTAGCCATATGGTAAACATGGTTAACTGTGCTTTATGTTAATATCTGTGTTTTATTTCACTCACCTAATTAACTCTATAATATATTTCAGACATGGCTTTCCTACAGAAAGCATTCAGGAAATCCTTTGAATAAACTTTGAGTGTCTAAGAGAGGCAGATGAGCAACAAATAATTGAATATCAAGGAGATCAAAGAATTAGTTTTTTCCTAAAAAAAGAAATTTGTGATATTAAGATCCATGATTCCAAAACAGTTATCCATTTATTTGCATACATTCATGTATATATTCTATGGTCTTTCTAGGTGCACTAAATCATTGAAAGAAATAATCACTAGATGGAAATGTATTAACCCATCATGGACAAAGCAAGGAAAGTGTTTTATCAGCCAGTTTATCGCAAAGCAGATTGGATGGATCAATCAGTGGCTCCTTACTAAGCCAGTTTTCTAGGATTTTGGGGAAAGGGGTTGTTTTATATTATTTTGAAATTTTATTTTTTTAAAATTCTTGTTAGAAAAATTTCAAACACATATAAAAGTAAAGATTAGTATAATAAATCTCCATATACCTATCACCCAGATTCAACAATTATGAATTCATAATCAATCTTGTCTCAGGTATACCAACTCCTCCTTCTTTCACCAACTCAGACATCATATCATCCATAAATATGTCTATATGCATCTCTAAAACACAAGAATAAACACAAGAATAAACAACCAACCAAACAAAAAGACCATAATACAATTATCATAGTTAAAATTAGCACTAATTCTTTAATATCATCAAAAAAAAGTTTCAAATTTCCCTTTTTCATTTTGTTTGTCTAGTTGTTTGTTTGCTTGAATAAGGATCCAAACAAACTCCTCAGTCTGCATTTGATTTATTTGTCTCTTAGGTCTTTTTTCATCTTTAAGTTCCCCCACCTTCTTTTCTTCATTTTGCAACTTATTTGTTAGTGAAACTGGTCACTTCTCCTGTAGAGTTCTTATGTTCTGGACTTTGGTGCTTGAATCCCCATGATGTTAATGTTCTTCCATTCTTTATATTTTTGGTAATTGAACCTTAAGGCTTGATCTGTTTCAGATTCAATGTTAGGCAAGAATGTTTCATTGAAGGTGTTGTATATTTCCACCAGGAGGCAAATAGGTCTACTTTTTTTGCCTTTTCTTTTGTTTGTAGCTACTGATGATCATTACCTGAATTCATTTTTTTTTTAGGGGCAAAATATTTAGTAAAATTAACTTTCCACTATATGTGAAAATTAATTTTTATCTCCAAGCCCTTGTATCCATACTTGAGATCATATATTTTTAAGATATGATGATTCATTCATTTATGAAACAAAATGCATTGAAATCTTACTAAATACAGGGCACTGTGCTAAATACTGAGTATACAAAGATGGCCAAGACACAATCTCAGCTCTTAATTAGCCAGTAGGTTGGCAAATGAACTAGACACATAAACAAATGTATGCAAATGTGATAATCATTGTCTAGATGCATGTAAAAGGAGAAAGGGTAACTTAATGAAGCAATAATCTGGGTGCTTTTTATTTAAATAGCTTTAAATTTTTAAAAGAAATTTGACCACATTATAAAAAATAAATTTATTTAAATGACCATATATTAGCCCAACAGTGTAACTATTGTCATTTAGTTCACTGTTTACTATATTTCTATTTTTGCACAGTTAAAATCTTATTACATGTAGTTTTATATCCTGCTTTTCCCCAGAAAAAATTAATTTATTATTACCTCCTTTGCCAGTATATTTAGCAATCTCATTTTAAATGACTAAATAATTGATATTCATGTCAATGGATTAATTATATTTTAATCAATCATTTATTTATTATTGGATATGTATGTTAATTCCAACTGCTCAATTTTATAAATGATTTTGAAATAAACATCTCCATATATATAACTCTCTTTACATTTTCTATCATTTCCTTTTGAGAGATGACCAGCAAAAAAACTCTTAAAGCAAATATTTTAAATTGTATTGGATTTCTTGATATATGTTTCCAAATAGACTTAGAAAAGTAATTTTCATTTCTTTCGTCAAGGTCAGTTTCACTTCAATTTATTTAGTTGCAAATACTATTATATTTCAAAGAATTCACCAGTTCAATAGGCAGGAACAGTACAAAAATAAATAAATAAAAAATATTGTTGTCTTAATTCCTACTGTGTTTTGGAGGAAAGCCTCCATGCCAGTGTTTCTCACGGTCATTCCATTTTGAAATCCATTTCCTCTTTAAAACAACAAACAAACAAAAAAGTTGAAACTCAGCTCCCCCATCCTTCCCTTGAGGAAACAATGACACTGAGTTGAGAAAATATTTTTTGAATGTACTATCAGATGTTTATATAATAAAAATAAACATTTCTCATATTTCAAATATAAAATTCAAGTGTAATACTTAATCAGCTTTCTCAAGTTATGTCCACCCACATGTGCACATAATTAAAATATTTACTCCATGAAATAGAGCCCAGAGTTTTAACATGGCTTTTGGTTTAGGCAACCTAAATTTAAGTCTCAGTCTGCTACTTGGTAAGGATTTAACTTTGAGCAAATTTTTTAACATGGGTAATCTCAGTTTCTGCATCTGTAAAATGGAAGTGAGAATACCTAATATCTAGGGTTGTAAAAACTAAATGAAACATTTTAAGTTGCCCAGCAAGTCTTGCACTAAATAAATGGCAGCTTTTGTTTTTCTAGAAGCAGAATCATTTGCTTCTTAAAGATAAAAATAAGAAAGAAAAAGGTTATAGGAAAATGCCTTAAAGTATGAAATCCTCATCTATTGAAAAGTTTCTAAGTCTGCTTCACTAACTCTCTCTACCAGCAATATTTTAACATGTATCTTCCTTTTCAGAGTTTTTTTATATTTAGGGGGAAAGAAAATATGAGACACTAACAACTGCTGTGTATAAAATTTGAGCCACTGAATATATTTTACTTAATTTAATCCTAAAACAGTCTGGAGAAGGAATAAGGTTTTACGGCTTTTGACAAATAAGAAAACTAGGATTCAGAGAGTTCACACAATTTGTGTGTTTCCGCAATGAATAAAATTGAACACAGTCTATGTGACCTACGGTCTTGCCATTTGTTCTGTCATTTCCCAGAGTAATAATGGAATGAGGTACCATTGATAGACCTGAGTGGACACTGAGTAGGGCCACACTAGGGGATGAGTGTTCAGAACACTATCTTTGGTTTATTGCTCTTAGGGATGCTATGCCATGATCCCTGTCTGGCTAGCAGTCCTCTCTTCCAGTTTTGACTTAAATGCCCCTTTCTCAGTGAAGCCTCCCATTACCCCAGCTCCCAGCCCTGACCTTCAAAAGACATGTGTTACACCCTCTCTTTATCTTTCCTAATTAGGACTTTCTACAATTAAACAACTATTTTAAGAATTACTTGTTTAATACTTATATCAACCTCCAGATTATAAAATCCATGATAGAAGAGAGTACATCTATCTTCCTTAGCATTGTATCCCTGTCCTCTGACCTGCGCTAGGTGCTATGTATATAATTGTGGAATAAATATACATATAGATATGGAATTTCATATACTTTTTTAAATTGTGCATTTTTTTAGATTATGGGAACTATTTGGGCATCACATGTCCTATAGTATTTGCTTAGCTATACATAGATTCTATGAAACAGATGAAAGAAAATGAAAACTGAGGAGTAATATCCCTAAGTCAATCAACAGACAGTTTAGGGGGGCTTTAAGAGTGTTGAATTGTTTTTTTCATGTTATTGATGCCATTTATGGGTTGTGAGTTAAATAAATTCTGTTTCTTTCTTCTCATGGTTTGATTTTAGAGCAGCATAATCAGATTCAATGTGATCTGTCTCACTGCCATCTGCAAAAGAAAAAAAAAACACATTGGCTACCTCTCAGTTATGGCTAATGAGAAAAAAATATTGAGCAAAAATTTAAAAAATCACTATTGTCTGGCTTAGAAAGAAACCACTTATTGACCTCCAAACATCTAAGAATTTAACACATAGGAAGAACACATGGGCAAGGCACCTGGCATGATACTTTTCAAAATATTCAAACATCTACGTTTAAATTTGTAAGTGTATGGCATTGTCTCTGTTAATATGTCTCTTATTTTACCTATATTAATGAGTGAACTTTGATTCTATAGGTTGTGTATACTCTCACATCTGTATTACTTGAAAAAAAAAAAAAAAACTTAGCGAAAGCCCATCATAGTGGATAAGTATTACACCAGCCTAACATCCAGGAAAGCAGGCCATGATAGCCTACTGTGTACTGCGTGCCTTCAGGCAAGTTTCTGACTTGGGCATTAGATTTCTTTTCTATTAAATGAGGAGTGTTGGCTTCTTAGGGACAGACACATAAGTTTGATGGAGCTCTAGTGCAAAAGTTGAAAACTGGCAGCCTTTGGGCCAAATCCAGTCTCCAAATGTGGTTTGTTTGACCTACACAGTATTTTAAACTTTTTTTGTCAGTAGCTGCCAAAAAGACAAGTGTTGGGGTGGAGGGAGAATTGCTTATAAAAGTCTGGATTTAAGACTTCTTGTGAAAACTCAAAAGACATGGCAACACTGAGCCAGCAGTCAAATGGGAACATTACCGGAAACTGAGGACCCGAAGAGCCCCCTTTTAGATACCAAACCCAAGTGTCAGGTAGCAATCATCAAACCACTTTTTCCTTTGTTTTATTACTTTTCTAAAAGGAAAAAAAAAGACAGAAAAACAACAACAGCAACAAAAACAAAAAAAACCCTGACTGCTAAACCATTTACATTGGTTACATTTCAGTTTTCTATCCCTGCTTTAATTAGAAAACTAAACACCATAGTATAATCAATCTCTGCTGGAAGCTTATGATTCCATTGGCAGAGAAAAACTAAGTTTTCCTCAGAGTACATTCACTGAAAACACATGTCCCAATGCAATATCATCACTTTGTGTATACCTCCGGCACCCTGAGACATGGAGTTCCTAAAACTGCTTTTATGAGTTTTACTACTATCTATCTGTCCCCACCGTAATGCCCCTAACGAGTCTTATCTCTTCATCCAAATCCTTCTTTACTGGACTCCAGAACAGTGCTCCCAGTTATGTGACTTAAAAAATGTATTTGCACTTTATTAATGACCTTCACAATAAACATTCATATTTTCATTTTGACAAAACCAACAGCAGACCAGCTTCAAGTTCAAAGCCTACAGAAAAATGCTGCCATATAAACACGAAAGAGTGACTCTAAAGCTGAAAATTTTTGAGCATTTAGTGAGTTATAGAGGCTTCCTGGGTGTCTCAAAGCATTCTATGAAGGCACATACCTCTTCTATCTAGAAGTAGGTCTTTTTGTGTCTTTCAAGTGAAATGGAAAAGTGAGGCAAAATATTTTGCTTGAAACATTTATATCATTGATAAAACTGTTTAAATGGCCAGAATTATCTAGAGAAAGGATAGTTTTTAAGTTATCAGTTCCCTTCTTTGTATATACACTGCTTTATAGAATGATAGAACTATTAGAAGTGAAAGAGACACCTTAGATACCTTCTGGCCAAGCCTCTTGTTTTATAGATGAGTCAACTGAGGTTCACAGAGGTTAAGTGCTTTGCTGACAATCACTTATTCTTGCAGAAACCAAGGTCCTGACTTCCAGCCTTGTGTCCCTTACATTATGTTACACAGCTTCTTAAAGAATGTGAAGAAAGATGCACATAGTTTAATCATCTCTCCATTGACAGACTGGCATCATGTAAAGAGAGAAGCCTGCATTCCTCAATACTGGGCGGAGAGTTTGGTTCATGTAATCTTTTAAAAAGTTTTGCTGTCAAAGGAAATACTGGTGGCTTTGAAACTATAATAGGAGATCTCATCTTACTTTACTGCTTCTTCCTTTATTGTAAATGAATGAGAACTTCAGGTTAGTTTATTTTAATTAGGATTTACTTTAATTGAGTAAGGACAGGATTAAAGCTTACCCTGCAAAGAAAAAATAGATTATCTGTCAATTGCCCTCCATTTTTCCCAGAGAATTCTGTATCTTGTAGTTAATAGGAGGAAGGGAATTGTTTTCTAGGACTAGAAACAGGAACAGATGTGCTTTTCAAGGTTAGTGCTTTCCTAAACTCTTCAAATAAAAGCTGAAAATTCATATGAATCTCATTAAGTGTAAATATGCTTAAACAAGCTTTCAGCTGTTACCTTGAAGTCGGAATAGACCTCTGAGTTCAACTAGTTAATAAGGGCTTGATTGGGGTAACAGATTTTAATTTTAATTTTAAGGTTACAAAAATGTAAAGAAGTATCAGCTTCATATTTAACTGGGTCCTTCAAAATGCCCATGCCGACAGGTCTGTTATTTGATCCATTTGCTTTGAAAATCCATTGTATTTGGAGATGGATGTTTGGTTATGTTACTTTGTGGTGTTTCTTTCCGGCGTTTTTTTAATTACCTTGCTTGTTTTATGCTAGTAACATGGTGCTATATCATTCCTATTAGTGTTTGCAAGTTGAAGCACACGTGTCACAAATTCTGACAGTAAATAATTAAAGTATTTAAATAAACTTGTGTATATGTTACAGTTCTCTAGTTGAACAAATTTGTAAAGCAAGATTTTATTCTGATCTATAATTATAGCTGCCAGTGACTGGCATGATCCTTACTGAGTCAGATTAATTTACACATTAAGCAGCCATCTGTGGAAATTTTCATAGTACCTTGTCTGCAGTGCTATATATCACATGGGAATTCTGAAAATACCCTGGCCGCTAGGGAGCTTTTAATACCCTGGTTGTAGACTTTCAACTATGAACAAATTGTTTCAGACATTTACATTTTTGTCTCCCTATTACAAGGTTGCCTAATGATCCCAGAAAAGTGTACCAACACTTTGGATTCCTAATGACAGAGCAATTGATAAAAACTGAGAGCATACTTTTTATTTTCTTAAGAAAATGTCCTTGGCCCTATGTTGAATAACTTAACAAGACTTATGGAGCAGAGCAGAGTTACTATCATTTCCTTTGAAAAGGATAAATACCCTTAGTGTTTGGGCCATAGTTGCAAACTACATTGTAAACCCATCGGTGTGCTTTGTTAAAGAGAAATAAAATGACACTCTGTTATTGCTATATAAGGCTGTTCTAAAAAATGTATTATAAAATTATTTTAATGTCTGTAATAGAGATGTTATAAAAGGGGGCAAAAGGTGTTTTAGAGCTCAGATTGTTAATGTATATAATGTTATATAAATTAAAAGCAACATCCATGCAAAAATTACTTGAAAATTAGAAGTTAACATTGCATTATTTTTAGCAATAGTTCATTTATGGGACATTAAACAATTGTGGAAAATCTAGCTCAAATTATTCAGAACTACTCAAATATCATTGACTTAAAGTGCTCCTAAAATATAAAAACTTCAGCCTCTGTAGTGAACACTGGTTTCCTATAAAGTTCTTGGCCGAGGAATATATTTCAGATTTGTGATTTACTCATTCCTCCTTTAGCTAGAGACACTGTAATGTATTTATAAATAAAGAAAAGAGAGAAGAAAAGAAAACTCCAGGTAGAAAGTCCATTAATAACACCATCAGGAAATAGTAATAATATTAACTGTTTAGTTGAGGGATATAAATATAGGATAGAGGATCTTAAATTTTTAACTTTTAAAATTTTAGAGGAATTTCCCATTTATATAATGCTCCTTCCTACAAATTATTTTCGTTAAGTGATCTACTAAAAGTGCTTACATAAAGAAGTGAAGAATCTAACATAAAAAAGGGAAGAAAAGGGTTCCAAAGGGTTCCCAAAGAAAAGTACTTGGATGAAAGAGAGAACTCTCACAGCATGTCTACATTACCTAATTTTACCAGAAGAGGACATGAGTAATAACATTTACTTGTACTTAGCTGTGAATTGCTTTTACAATGTATACCTGAATGATACCATAGCAGGTAGAGGTCAACACTTCTGCTGGTACAGATGAGTTTTATTTCTCCTGGAGCACGGGCCATACAGACTCTGGAAGAGTCTGCTTCCATCACCATGCTAGTATTCTATTCAGGCCTTCGTGTCCTGTGGGAGAAACAGACATATAGAGCTGATTTCTTTTTATTATCCATATTAATGTTGGAGATAGATGTTGAACCCCAAACAAATTGGCCTGTTGTTTAATTAAACCCCAGAAAACAAAGTGTATGAAATTTTTTTTATGTTTCATATACTGAGGGTCTTAACCAAGACTTGAAGATCATCTGGTCAAGCTTATAAATTACTGATACAGAAGAAGCACAAAATAGAAATAAGTCTCCTGGTCTGTCAACTCTAGATATCACTCAAGTACATTTGAAATAAATCTTACTTTTCACTCTGTTTCAAGACAGAAGTAGTCAGGTGAATTAGTATAGAAATTAAACTTTGGTTGTGACTTGATTACTTGGAAAGTATTAGAAACTTGGTCTAATTAATCATTCTTGATAAGTAATAATTTACAAACAACAAATGTCGAATGGTAAGAAATTAAAGCACAGACCTCACACTGATTTATAGTCATTGTACTATTTCTCATTAATATTCCCTCTCCTCTAGGAAGATTGTTCCATTGTACAGCATGGTTAGATCTAAGTAGTATGGAGAGTGTTTCTACTCTTATTGAAACAAAATAGATTTCCAATCTTAAAGCTGAAGAAGTAAGTTATATAATCAACCATTATAATCTGCTAATCAAATGAAGACATGTATATGGTCAATCTGGCCTCTTGAGTTCAAATAATTCTGTGGAACAGAGAAGAGCAAACTCAATAGGGCATTTGGCTGCCTTCCCAAATTAGAAAATGAAAATAGTTCATCATCTTCATGGGCAAGAAGAGAATCCCCCCAAGGGATACAGATTTCCAGCAATCTTCTCATTACATTTTCTCCTAGCACTGATGAAGTTCTTGGCAAGGTGTAAAATGTTCACAGAAAAAATAATGTTGTATTTGTATTACTTTGTTTGTAATATTGTATGTTATTTCTAAATGTTCTTTTGGTCAGAGAGTAAAGTGCGGTAAAGCTCCTGGGCATATTGATATCTTCACCTGGCTTTTAAGGTAGACCTAGAAAAAGAATGGGTAACAACCCCATGAACTCCTCACTTAGAAAATCAGAAACAAATAAGCAAACAGAAAAAATCCAAAAAGATAAAAATAAAGTAACTTAAATTCCCTGTAGTCCCTAATACCTTAAGAAACAAGAAAAGAAATGTGTAGAATCTACTGTATAAATATATTATCAGTTCCTAAAAAGATATTTGAGTACAGCAATAACAGGTCAGAAAGAGTACTTTAGAAAAGAGCATATAATTGTATTTCCTATTTACCACCTCTATTAAAGCTTTTGGAACAATGACAGTCCTGGGTTTGCTAGTTACTAAGATTTAGCCCCCAGAAAAGAACTGGGAAATATGCGAAAAATTTTTATCATGTAGCAGGTGTATTTAGAATTTGTAATATTGTATATACTTCTTTCCTATTCAATGTTGCTAAATTATGAATAATTAATCCTGGGATTTATTCTACCAACTTGAAGTAATCATTGTATGAAAACTCAATAGATATTACATTTGATAGAAAGTTAGAAGTGATTCCACAGTTGCATGCCCAAGAATTCATTGGGGCCAGATAGAATCACAGGAGAATAAGAACACTATGGTAACTGTCCTACCCAGAGAAAGAGGAGTAATTGATATCTCTAGCATTTATACTCTCAAGATGGCAAAGAAGTCACCTCTCTTCTCCAACCATTAGTAAATTAAAAAAAAAAAAACAAAAAAACTAGGTGGATTTGATTAAACTTTATTTAAAATAGAGATTAAAAAAAATCACAATGGACAAAAGGAGACTTTACAATGGAGAAAACAAACATCACCAATAATAAATCAAACTGACGTTACATGACTCTTAGTGAGATAAACCAAGCAGGATCCAACATTCTAACCATGAATGTTTAATTTGAATTAAATCACAAGACAACAATTAGACAAATATAAATACTATATTACAAAAGCAGCTAACTTGGATTCTTCAAAAATTTCATTATTGTAAGAGTTTTTTTTTTTTTTTTTTTTTAATGACAAGGCACTATTTTAGATGAAAAAAGACTAAAGAGTTATGACAATTAACTACAACGTGTGATCCTTGATTGAATCTTGGTTCAACACAACAAAATGGCTCTAAAGGACATTATTGGGATAACTAAGGCCATTTGGTAATGGACTGTATATAAGACTGTTTTATCCATTAAAAATCTTTGAGAGTTATAAATATGTAATTCTTGTGATTATGTGAGAAAATATCCTCATGTTTTTTTTTTTTAAATTCTAATTTTGAGAGCTACATATAGAAGTAGTTAGAGTCATGGCTTATGCAACTTATTTAAAAATGGCTCAGCAAAAATATGTGAGTGTGCAGGGGGTGCGTTGTGTAAAGAGAGTTATAGTGGTAAAATGTTAACGATTAGTAGATCTAGTTGGAGAAATATGAGTGTTTACATTATACCAGTTTTTCAACTTTGGTGTTGGTTTGAAATTTCTCAAAACAGAAAGTTGGGGGAAAAGAGAGTTTTTCCATGCAATTGTAAATTGTGAGGTCAACTCACCTCTAAGTTCTAAATCTTTTTTCCAGAGAAGTATTATTGAGCACATACATTGTTGAGCAATGTCTTCAGTGCCAACTGTGGGTTCTAATTAATACCATATGACAAGATGGAGTAATTTACAATCAATTTTTGGAGTGTGCCAGTTGACCAGCTTTGAAGTTGTGCTCTCTGCATCTCAAAGGTAAAGCTCTGGGCAATGCAGAAACAATATGTGAGAGCAAAATATACAGAGAGCTTATATGTTAGTAATAAACAAGATAGAATCAATAAATGTTTTAAGAATTTGAGAAGCACAACATAGGGCGACATTACATGGAGTGACCATCAAGAAAAAAGCAGCAGTAGATAGCACATGCTGAAGTGAAGATGCCAGAGGAATAGTAATTCTTTTCAGTTTAAAAGTACAGAACAGACAGATCTAATGTGTGAACAGATTGGAGTTAGAGTGTTATGCCTGGTACGTAGCAAGTTGTCACTAGATGCTTCCTGAATAAATAAGTGACCCTATCAAAGAAAATACAACAATCACTCACCATCACTCTGGGTTATTGTGTATGTTTTTTATTCATAAGCCATACTGAGAACTATTAGTGTGGGGACTGTTTTGATTTCCCAGAGAAAAATAAACATAGAACATTTTACCATACCTACCATCAACTCAATCTGGGCTGTACCAGATGTCTTAGTATGCATTCTTGGGTAAAGGAGAATTTCCTGAAAGAATAACATTGGAAGAATTGGTTCAAAATGGAATTGCTGTCACTTTCTTCATTAACCTCTAGCATATTGCTTTTATGCCTGTTTATTCAAAACTCTCTGATGTTCAGATAAGTAATTAATACAAAATTCATTGTTATCTTTTTGGCTATCAGATTTTTTCTTTGGTTCAGAATTAACAGACAGAAAGTGTCTTGAGAAATAGATATTGAAAGTTTTGCAAAACTTTCACTGTAGTTTTGTCAAGAGTTGTTTAGAGGTACTGAAATGGACAAAGTAATTAGAAGCAAAATATATAAAGCATAGCCAATCTCATCTGACAGACCCTCCCATCAAAAGTAGTTTCACAGGGAATCCAGTGAAAATGCCTGCTGTTGGATAGGGCTGGCTACTGAGTTTTATACTATCTAGAAAGAAAATTCTGTAAACATAATTGAATTGCCTCTAAGCTGATATTTTGAGCTCTGTTACAATCAGGTGTCTTCTCCACTGACTGCAAATTATCTGGATGATGTCTGTGTCTTTGGCTAAATGTTAATGAGCCACTTTTAAAAAAATCCCTTTCCCACTAATTGCCATCTAATCCCAGGAAGGCCTCAGATAATATCCATAGAATTTTGTAGCTTAAAAGATACTGGTAAATGATGTCATTTATTTCCTTATTTTTCGGATAAGGAAGTTGAGGCATAGAAAAGCAAAATGATTAGCCTAGGATCTAGCTAACAGCAGATTCAGGGCCAAATTCAAGTTTTTGGTAACCTAGTTCAGTGCCCTAGTTAGTGCATTAAACAGTCTTGCATTAATACCTGTGTTCTTTGAGTGTCAAAGTAACCCTCTATTGCTTATACTGTTTTATTGCTTCAATTACTAAGTTTTCTAAGTACAAAAAAAAAAAAGAAAAAGTTACCGTTGACTTTGACTTATGTAATGTGAGAAGAACTTTAGCAATGAAGATTGTAGGAAAAAAATAAGAAGATTACCAATTATGGAAATTTCCAAGCATGCAATCAAGATGGAAAACTCAAATCTTAGTTTAATAAGAAATAGCATGAAGCAATATTAGCGGGTGGGTACACACTATCAGATTCTGGCAAGTACTCTGTAGGTGAAATGAGTCACTGATTAATCTTTAAAACAGTTAACTCCCTTAGAGATGCTAATTTGGCAGTGTTTCTAGTCAGAAAATATCCTGGTATGAGTTAACATGAAGTTTAGAGGGGTCCCTGAGTAATCATACTCCAAGGCAAGTTGTGGAACAAAAATATAAAATGTGACACAGAGTCTGTGACTGTTTATTAGGTAAAAAGAACCTCTAGAACCTAGCAACAAGTTTGGTTAGCAACAAAAAAAATTGTAGAACTAGTTTTTCTTTCCCCAACTAGTTTTCTGAAGACTGAGTAACATGAGTCTCTCTTCTTGATACCTTGTCTACAACCTCACCATGCTCTTTACAATGGTGAGTATATCTTACACTTTTATTGCACTTCACAATTTTCAAAAACATTGAAATATGTCATCTTCATAACAATGTTGTATGGCAGTGTCATTTGACAGTACAGGAATTGATTCTTGATGAGGTTGAATAATTTATTTTAGGGGACATTGCTCATAAATTAACAAAGCTGGAATTTAAAAACAACTCTATTGAATCCAAACCTGAGGGAATTCCCTGGTGGTCCAGTGGTTAGGACTCCGTGCTTTCACTGCCAAGGTCCTGGGTTCGATCCCTGGTTGGGGAACTATTGGGTTGGCCAAGAAGTTCATTTGGGATTTCTATAAGGTATTACTGGAAAACCCCACATGAATTTTTGTCCAATGCAGTAAGATCTCACAAGTTGCACATCACAGCCTATAAACAAACAAATAAATAAATATTTTTTTTAAAAAAAGAATCCAAGCCTGAGCGAAGTTGTTTTCTTTTTCTCCCCACAGGGACACACTGTTCAGAGCACAAAAGTCATGATCCTGAGTCCATATAGAACACCAGGCTACTGCCAGAGCAAGTAATTGTGCTCATGTAAGAGTTGAGATTCAAAGTAACCAGAATCATCTGGACAATAATCCCATGGTAAAGAAAAACAAGAGTAATGGTTTGAACCAGACATAAATTAGAAAATGATCTATTTTCCCGTTTACTTAAAATAGCTGAAGGAGGCAGATGAAAATTTGAAAACTTCTCTCTCTCTCTCCCAAGGTAGAACTATAAAATATTTATCAGACATTAAAGAAATGACAATGCATATTTGTATAACTAGGGGTTATAAGAGAATGTTTAAAATTTTTAACTTGTGCATAATTTATTTTACACAGTCTCTATATGGTTTTAAAATTAATACTGGAAATAAGAGGAGAATGTCAGTTAATAGCTCTCTAATCTAGTGATTCAAACAAGCTAGAGAAATAAGAGTCAGATCCTATTTCTTTATCTCTCCTAATGGCCAGATTAAACCAGTCCCAGCCAAAACTCCACTGAAATTCATCTTAAAAGTCTTCGCTCCAACAATTCCCCTGTCCATATCTTACTGTCTTAAGGATCTCCTCATTTCATTCATTAAAAAAAATAATAATTTTGGAGAGCCTTCTACGCACCAATGTTCTAGGCACTTTGGGGTACACCACTGAACAAAATAGTCAATTCCTAGCACTGTGAGTGCTAGTTGGAAATAGAAGTTTGCAATTTTAAATTGGGTGACCAAGAAAGTCCTCAATAAGAGGATGACATTGAGCCAAGATTTAAAAGCAATGGGGGAATCAACCCTGCATTTATGGAGTGAGGGTCCTAAGTGGGAGCGTATCTGGCAGCTGTGAGGACCAGCAAGGCCAGTGGGGCTGGAACGGAGAAAGCCAGAGACTCGTAAGAGAGTTCATGCAGGTGACAGAAACGTGTACGTTACTGATTACAAGGATTTTACTCTGAATGATTTGGAGAATCAATTACAAGAGTTGAACAGAGAAGTGATGTGACCTGATTTGTTTTTTAAAAGAATAACTCTGGTTGCTGTGTTGTGATTATATTACAAGATACAAATGAACAGGAAGATCAGTTAAGAATTTATTACAGAAGTCTAGAATTCCATTTTTTGTTTTATCTATAAAAATGCACTTTAGTAAGTCTTAGTCTTTATGCCTTTCAGTCCATCTGTCAGCCTGACATCAGTTACTTTCTGAACTACATGTTGATCGTGTGACTGGCCTATTTCAAAATTTCAATGGTTACTCCTTGCCTTCAGAATTATGTACAACCTCTTCATACAAATCCCTTCAAATCTGACCCCAATCTATTTTTCCAGATTAATCTTCAACTCCTTTCCCGACTCCTGACGATTTTACTTTAGTTATAAAAGGTCAGCTGCTATTTCCCGAACACGCCAGGCTCCATTATGCCTCTGTGCCTGTGTGCTTGTCACTCCCACTGGTAAGAAAACGCATTTTTTTTTTCCTGCTTAGTGAACTTTAAATTTTCTTATTGAGATTCAACTCAAACACGATCACTTCTGTGAAGACTTCCCTGACTCTCTATCACAAGACTAACCTTCCTTCACTACATTTCATTGCCCTTCACATGTGTCTCTCCTATAGTCCTATTACATCAAAGCTGTTTCTTCATGCATCGACCTCCTGATAAACCATGAGCTTTGTGAGGGTAGAGAATACAACCTGGCTGTTTTTATACCCCATTATTAGAATCGAATAATTGTTTTCCATTAAATGAGTGAACGAATAAAAAATCATTTTTAACATGAGGTATACAATATTACAGATCACAGTCTTAATAGTTATTCAAACACAGAACTGCAGAATTAAGCTCTAAAGAAATTTACAATGGCATAGTGGAAAAGGAAAGAGTTCATACTTTTTATATTTACTTTCAGATGCATTTGTGAAACCAAATTTAGTGAAAACCTATGTTCTTGGTAAATTATAAATTTTCTGTCAAGCTCTGGTTCAAATGACATCTTTTTAAATATTTCACTGTTAGCTGGTCCATGCAATTACTATGGAAACAAAGATAAATAAATAATATTGTCTGCCCACAAAAACTTCATAAACAAAAGGGTCAGTCATACACAAAACAGCCACCTGGGTAAATGAGGGATGGCATTGCAAATCACTGGGGAAAGATCCTTCAACAACAGGTTACAAAAACACAATTCCCACACGGGGAAGAAAATGCATTTTCTTCTGAATTAATGATCTAAGTGAGACAGAAAATTCAAAACTTTTATGAACATGCTCACAAAGTTTGCTTTTCATTTTCTTTTTTAGCTCAAAATAAGACAAATATTTTGAATAAGATATAAAGATTATATACTGAAGGGGAAAATTGTTAAACTTCACTATAGCAGCATAATAAAAGATTAATGTAACAAAAAGATAAAGATATTACAATAAATGATGTTGTCAACTAATTTAAATGACAAGAGACTAGAGAAAGATTTTGAAAAAATTTGTGACTAAAGAAAGATTTGTGTCTAGAAGATATGCAGGGGTTTACAAATAAATAAGAAAAAACAAACATTCAAATGGGAAATGGGCAAAGGACATGAGCAGGCAATGTGCAACAGAGACAAATGCATAACCTTACCCAGAGAATAAGCTAAGACCTATAAAATGCACTCTTTAGTATAATAGTAATGACAATAAAATAATGCCATTAAACATAAAAGTTGGCATTCTTTGAATCTTTTTTACTTGCTACTCTTCAAGAATTTAACATGTATGCAAACTCAATTACTGTGCATACAGTACAATTTTAAGACTCTTAGAGGAAGTAATTTCTATATACTACAGTATTTCTTTGTTGTAGAAACTATTATTATCCTAAGGCAGATCGATCTTAAGTAAAAAGTCTACCTTGGGCTCCCCTGGTGGTGCAATAGTTGAGAGTCCGCCTGCCGATGCAGGGGACACGGGTTCGTGCCCCGGTCCGGGAGGATCCCACGTGCCGCGGAGCGGCTGGGCCCGTGAGCCATGGCCGCTGAGCCTGCACGTCTGGAGCCTGTGCTCCACAACGGAAGAGGCCACGACAGTGAGAGGCCCACGTACGGCTAAAAAAAAAAAAAGCCTACCTTAACAATATGAATTGTTTTTGCATGTAAGTTCTTTATATAAGACTACACACAAACAATTCTATATACTGTTTGGGGATAAAGAAATAATAAAACAATAAAAATGGGGATGAGAAATATATTCAACAAATCATGATTGTGATTGCCTCAAGAAAGAGGAAGGGACTAGAGCTGGGGCATGAGAGTTACTGTTAAAATCTAAGTAAGATCATATCACTCCATTTCATTAAGAGTAAAATCAAAGTTCTTAAGAAAGATTGTAAAATCTTACATGACCTGAGCCCCTAGTTATCTCTCTGTCCTTCTCCACTGTTTTTCTCTACTGACCAACTCTATTCTAGACACAGTATCTTCCTCCCTTGTCTCAGAATACTGGCTCTTTGTTCTGCCTGGAACATTCTTCCCAGTTATTTACACGGCTCATTCTCTCACCTCATGGGCCCACCACTACTCACTCTCCTCATTTAAAACAGCAAGTCCACTCCCACCCTGCATTCTCAATCTTTCTTCTGTTTCTATCTGATAGGACTTACACCCTTCTAGGACACTAAATAATGTATGTGTATATTACCCTTTTTGGTTATTTTGTCCCCTCCTACTGGAAATAAGTTTCAAGACGGAAAAGCCTTTTGTTCACGTCATTCACAAATGTAGCCTGAACACTTAGCACAGTGTCCAGCATTTGTAGTGTTTAGCAATTCCCTCTTGAAGGGGTATATATATATTTATATATAATATTTATATTATATATATAATGTTTTACTAAAAGCATAAAGGAAATATGACACAGAATTCATAATTGTTAATTCTAGATAGTCTGTATGTGATTATTTTTCTTTGTATTTTCTAAATTTTTTTTAAATGATAAAAGAACTAACTAAAATATAACACATTTGAAGACTATAAATTATGTAAATGGGATTGATTTTCTATTTCTAGTGCTTAAATTAAAAAACAAAAACCTGAAATTATTTTTAACAAAATGTTAAACTCCTAAACAGTTGTTTTGCTAACATGAAGGTCCAGCTAACTTTCCTTTCTATTGAATTTATATATTTTCATGCTACACATTCTATTATACAGCTGAAGTATATGAAGAATAGGAAATTATATAAATTTTATTAGAAAATAATTTGGTTTTTGAACTTAGATATTTTCCCTTAATCTGATGACTTAAAGAATCTTCTAAAAAAAAAGCTTGAAGAAAATATGGATATTTTTTCTCTTCTCATCCATTTAAAAATGATTTTTTGGATGAATAAACAGAAGGGAAGTAGCTATTTTCAATTTAAAGATTTAATGAAGGGCCTCTATAACATATATAGTAGAGAGTTCTTACCAGACTATAATTATAACTAAAAAAAAAGGAGGGATTAACTGCAAAGTCAAGCCAGTTTCCATCAAGGAAGGTAACTTTTCTGAAAATCTCATCATGTCCCAATCTATTTGTGTGAACAGAACTAGAGATATGCATACTTCCTTATGAGGTCTAGTGTACAGATATATAACTTTAAAAGTATGAGTCACATTACAGCCACATCAGCAGGGAGGTTACTGGACTGGCTGCATGCAGAGCATTTATGAAAAACTAAGTGAGAAAATCTGGTCTCACTATGGGTAAATTGGAAGCACAGGTTGAAAAATCTAAATTCAAACAACTAATAAACCAGATGGCTCAGAGGGGAATTTGTTATACATAAAATTTACTATGGAGCAGGCACCATCAAGGTAAGTTACTCTTTAAAACTCATAGTGTAGCAGGCAAACCTCAGTGATGGGGTATCTCGGGGTATTCCTGCATTCAGAAGGAAAAATCCCATTGTTCAATAGCTTGCCTACTAAGGGAAAAGACAAGCAGAGAGAAAAAAGGCCACAAGAAAACACCAATATAAAATAAAGTTTAGAAAGAAAAAAAAAGGTTATTTTATCCAATTTTTCACAACTGGATTTCCTATTATTTTATATCCACCTATGATTTCAATTCACTTTAATGACAGGTTAGGGACTAAGTAAGAAATTATAATAAAAGAAATGAAGTGATATTCATACAGATAATGGTAACCTTACTTTTTCTCTGCTAAGTATAATGTTGATTAAAATGTGAAAATGAAGAAATTAACAGAGCTATGAAATTTGACTTTGTGAATGTTTCAGTCTCTTGAGGCAGTTGATCTCATACCAGGCTCCTGCAGCAATGCAATAGGAAAATGCATAATCTTACTTTTAAAGAAATGTATTTATGGGTTTTATCATCCCACAGATATTTGGAGAGGAACAGTGAATGAGGTTCATTTACATTTTTAGCCATGAATCTCTATGTGGAAGCCCTAGTCCTTGTGAACTGGGTCCAATATTGTGTAAGTCACAAAAAGTCCTTTTGCTTAGACTGTTACACTTCTATACAGCATCAAAAATAATGTTTTCCCTGGACCCACAATTTCTGCTTCACATTTGGCTTTCCTAGATTTCTCTCCAAAGACAATGAATCATAACACAAGGAGAATCACGGTTTAGTCCCTAGAGAAGTATGTCATTTGACTATAAGGCCTTCTGTCCTTCATGTACATAAAACTCCATATCAGAGTGTGTGTGTGTGTGTGTGTGTGTGTGTGTGTGCATGCACATTAGGGGATGCAACCAAAATTTCTTTTTCTATTAAAGAAAAAATGATGGCCACTTACCATAAATAAACAATATAACAAAACTGAAAATTAACTGGCCTTATGGGAGCCCCCAGATGATCTTTTCTCTCCTGCCATCTCTTCCAACAACTTCCCTCTCAAACATTCTCCCACCTGTTTTCCCAGGTCCATACCTTGGGAGCAATGTAACACAAATTTTCAAGATGGTTATCTGAGCTTAGTGCTACTATTTAAACTATCAGGCAATTCAATTTTCCGTATGTGAAGCTAATTGAATTACATCTAACTTTGGCCTCCCCATTTATTCACAAAAAATTTTCCTACCTTTTTCCCTTTTCTTTCCACTAAAATTTATTAACTGCTTACTAGATGGCATACATTGTTCTCAATCCCAGTGAGCTCAGTAACCCACCTGCTTCCATTCATTTTGAAAGTATTTTAAAGAGATAAGTGAAGTGCATAGACATATGGTCAAAATTCCTAAAATCTGTATTATCCAAAAGTCACTTACATGTATTCTTTTTTGTGTTCTGAGTTCTTCATAAGTTTACAGAGATCATGAAAGTAGAAGTGAATACATTTTTTTAAAAAAAACATTAGAGAGAAGTGTCTTATGCAAGCTATTCAGTGGCCATTGGCCAGGACACATCCACCCAGGGCCACAGTCACTTGGATATGACCGCCTCATTTTTGCAGGAGCTGCCTTAGCTAATTTCTGAACAATAAGAGTGCCAGCAGCTACACCAGCCTGCAATGAGACATGGAGATAAAGCCACTCTATTCATTTTCAGCAAGTTTTTTAAGGAATTAAGGACAAGTTTCTTTGGGGAAGAGGGCAAAGGAGCAGAATTCTCGTTACTATGGCCTATCTTGAAAAATAAGTTTAACTTTCCTTAGAAATAATGGAAAGATACTGAATATGTAATCCAAATTCATTTTTTCCCAAGGCTGAAAAACATACATAATTTCTGAATTCATCAATCATTAAAAATTCTAAAAATATAGATATGAAATAAAATTACATAACTAACACCCATGTTCCAATAATTAAAAAATGGAAATTATCACCACTGTCAAATTTGTATATATGTATATATACATATATCACATTACACATACACAAATACATATATAGACGTATGTATGGGAAGAGTAATCTATCTAGAGAGTTGAGCTTTTTAAACGTTAATTTTCCATTGTATAATTTTATCATTTTTTTTACCCAATTCCTTATTAATAGAAATAATTACAAAAAATGCTGTGTATGTCTCCCTGATCATAAATCCTGTCTCTAGGATATGTACTGTATGTTGCAGTGGAAATTTTGTGCCATGGAATATGTAAAAAATTGATAGAAACTTTGATTAAATAGAGTGGAGAGCACAGAAGGGGGAACTCTCATGCAAGGACTCAGTCAATGAAAAACTTTGTTTACTACACCCCTCTTAGAGCAGATATGATGTAAGCCATATCTGTTGGGCACTGATATGTTGTACTGGGCACAACAGCAAAGCATAAGACAACCAAGAGTTAAAACAAGAAATACACTGAATTTCCCACCAGAGGCAATTGTGTTAACCCTATTTAAGTTTCCTAATTCCTGAAAGATGTGGTAAGGTCAATAATTAACAAACCATTTTAAGGTGAGCAAGAAAATAACTACTTTGTCTCTAACTGATATAATTTCGTTCTTAAGCACCTAATGTGCTGGGTACTGATGAAGGAAGTCGGAACTTAAAATTGTCAAGCAAGGATAGATCTGATTCTTCAGGTTCACATCAGTCTCTTTGGGTAGAGTCTACCTTTTATGGGTAAAAGTTCAGTCCTTCAGGATTTTTTCCTATCCTACGCCAATCTATCTAAGGTGCCAGGCAGCAAAAAACAGGGATGTCATTCAGACTTCTGCAGTGGAACTTCAAGCTCATGGCCATTTACTGCTTATGCACCATGAGTTTATTCATCTGGACCACAAAATGATATTAATTTTCTGAGCCTCCTACATCCTCTACATAAAAATCCTACATGCTCAGGTTATGAGGAGACAGAAATGCTACCTTTGATCACTTACCTGAAGGTACATAGGCCTTTGCAAATTCTTTGCTCTGTGGGATATGTATTGTTTTTTGTTTTTTTTTCCTGCTGAGCAGCATGAGGGATCTTAGTTCCCCAACCAGGGATTGAACCAGTGCCCCCTGCAGTGGAAGCATGGAGTCCTAACTACTGGACAGCCAGGGAAGTCCCTACATGGGATATGGTGCCAAAACAATGTAGTATTATTGAAGGAGGGTTTTGTTCTTTCCCAGGTTCCCCATCTTAATCTAGATATTTCTCTCCTGTACCACTTTGAGGCTTCTCTTAGAAAGTAAAATGATAAGCTGGCACCTCCTTTCTTTCACTAAAACTCTCTACAGGCATTTCTCTCACTTTGAAGTCACACATCATTCCACATCCTAGTTTGGTAGGTAGGATTTCTTTTACATCATATCCTGAGTTCTCTCTTTGTGACTTAGAATAAAGCTGACTATTCAAGCTTGACACTATCAGAGCTGGCTCTTGATATGTTAATGGTAGTTTAAGGAATTTAGAAAATCTTATTCTCTCTCAGTAATCCATAGCTTTCCAGAATATTGTCTCACAAAAGACTCATAAATTCTTAGTGATTTTAGTGACTAATTTGACAGTCAAAACCTAGTAATGATTTTATTGCTCTAATTGGTATATCCATCCTTCCCAGAGTTAAACCCTTGCCCTTAAGAGAACACTACAGGGGAAAATTATTTAAAATAAATAACAAAATAAATCAAGTTAATATTTTCCAAACATTATCCCATTATGGGATAGAAGAATTGGCAATAAAAACCAAATTTCATAGTATAATATTTGTCACTTTGGTAAATACATACATGCTTATGCTGTTGAGTAAACTCTATATAAATTTTCATATCCCCAATTTAATAGAGTATCAGTTTTGTAAAATTCCACTCCCTTTCACTATTATTATAAATGAGAGGTTACAGAAAGCTTGTCCTACATTGTCTTAAATATACTTAAGCCATATAAAACTTCAGATTTCTATCTTCTTTTGAAAAATTCAAAAATTAGATATATTCAGCCTTGTGTTTCCTCATGGAACAATTACCTGGAGCTGAGCAGTGGCTGGCAGCTTTCCCTGGCATTGTCCCCTGGGTTTATCTTAGTTCTCTCCACTTGCTTTTTTCTCTCTAACACAGTAACCATTTTATTTATTCAATGATAACTTCATGGCCTCTATAGGCAAATGAGTCTGCTAAACATATTCGAACTATATTCACAAACCTAAAATGGCCATATTTGGACTGGGTAGGCTTGTTACTGAGTCCAAGCTCTCTGCACAGCAGGTCAATAAATTGGGAGGCGAGGTGTTGAGGCAAGGAATAGCAACTTTATTCAGAAAGCCGGCAGACAGAGAAGATGGTGGACTAGTGTCCCAAAAACCATCTTATTGGGGTCTGGATGCCAATTTCTTTTATAGAACAGAGAGAGGGAAGAGGTGAGAAAGTAAGGTAAAAAGGCCATTAGTTTTACAAAATATGTCCTGGCTTGGCCACCATCAGGAAGGGGATGTGTTAATTTCTTCTTTTCTGCAGCCATTCACCAGTGGGCAGGGTCAGACTGTCTCCCTGTGAGCTGAACAAAGGCACTTTAGTTTAACATTCAGGCAGAGGGGCAGTGTTCCCTGAGGCAGGCTATTATGTACGATTATAACAACAAAAACAACGGAAAAGCAAAGGGTAAAGTAAAAGAAACAGATACAACAGGGAGTCAGATTTTTATCTTCCCTGTTACAGGTGCTGAATTATGTTCACAAACAACAATCCAGAGCCCAGAGCATCCAAAACCAATAAGCAACACCCTTTGCTGAATGCTGCTTTGCAGTCTTATTTCTGTCCATGTGCATTGCCACCTACAAGCTACATCGCACTGACAGTAGCCCATTGCCTCAACTCTGAATTCTAGCACTTCTCACATTGCTTGCCCTAACCCACAACCAAGTCTTTAAAAGTCTCTGATTTCCCTACCCCCTTTAGAAGGTCAATAGGGCTGTTCCAAGGCGGTAAGTGTCATATAGATCTCTGGTGTCAGATGGAAGTGGAAAGAATAGGTAGAGAACAAATAACAAATGGTACCTGAGACAACAAGGACAAAGTCCCCAAAGCATGCCTGAAAAAGGATCTAGAAGCAAGATATTTAAAAATCAAGTAGGTATCAAAGGTCAGGATAGAAGAGAGAGCATAACGTAACAGGATAGACAAGCTCTAGATGTGTGCTGTACGATTTTGACCTCTTGCAGATATCTGGCAGTTAGGCTGACTCTACGCAGAAGGCCTGGAATGAAATTGGCTGAATTGGAAACTGAAATTTGGTTTGGCACTAGAATGAGGCAGCTAAGAAGCTCCCTCTGACTTTATTTCTCTATTTGTGAGGCAATTTCAACAATACAGAAGAATTTAGAAAATCTGTACAGTAGCATAGAAAGGCAATAAGATTCAAACATTTAAAGTGTATGGGGCTCATAATCTGCATAATTTGAATCTGTATCAAATTATAGACACTTCTGCTTAAAAATAATTGCATGATATGTTGTTGTGTATTTTCATTCAGCAAGTATTTTCTAAGAATTTAAAATTGTGTCAGATATAAAGGATTAAAATGAGGTTTTTTTAAGGGCATAGAAAGAGTTTCCCTTTAAGAAGTTTATAATCACTTTTTTGGAAACAAGATATGCATTCTATTTAGGATAATTTGAAGCCTGAAGTAAAAATTTGCTATTATCACAGCCCTTCTTTTAAGTGCCAAGCACAGTGTTTGGTGCTAGAAGTGGATATTCAACCCCAAGTTAACTAAGAGATATTATTATTCCCCTAAAACAAGGGAGGTAAAATTTTTTTTGCTTGGATTATCTTGATAGCTTTTCCAAAACTCAATTTCACATCACCCATAGCCTTTGTCCAGTGCATTCTTCAAGCTATTTTCAAGTTCATTTTTCAAAAAGTTAAACTTCCTATTTTACCATTCAAGGTACTGCAAGATCTTTTGCCATACAATATTCCAGTAGTGATCACCTGTTTTTTTTTTTTTCCCTTTAAGAACTCTATATTCCAATGTATTCCAGACCTTTCTTCTGCCCAAACAGCTTGAACTTCCAGTAATTGAACCTTTGCTCCACTTTTATCCATCTAAGGATTACTCTTTTCCCTTTTTCTTCATAACAAAGATTACAGATTCTCCAAGCCGAAACAAATGAAATAACAATTTTCATAAAATCTTTCCTAATTCCCCCAGTCTCAAATACTCTATCTCTACCCTGAACAAAGATCTCTACCATGAGGTTTTTTGAACTTAACCTATTCTACTTTTGTAGCATTGGTTTTGTGGCTGGAAGAGGTATATATAGAGAGAGATTGGAAAGTGAAACTATTGGGAAGGGCACCTGAAAGCAGGCACTGGAATCTCAGGGAAATTCTGGCAAAAATGATCAAGATCACTTAATCTTCTCTGTATTCAAAGTTATTAAAACCTATTGGGATAACCAAGGATGACCCTGATCTAGATCTAGAGACAGGTCAGAGCAACAGGGTCCTTAAGATAAAACCATGATGTGTTCCTGAACTTTACCTAGAAGTTATATTGGTAAAAATGTCATGGTAGTTCTGAATCTGTGAGAGGGTAGGTTTGTTTTCTAGTGATGTGAATGTGTACATAAACATAAAAAGATACACTGTTGGAAGTACATTTTAGGACATTTAGGTCTAAACATCCTTTTCTAAGGTAACGTAAAGAGTGGTTTCTTTTTACCTTGCAATTTGAGGACGTTTTGCTGTAAAGACAGGCAGCAACCAGAGCGAGTAGTTCAATCCCATCAACCTTGCAATGAATTAATTCAGCTGTCAAGCTATGGAAAGCAAAGAAACTCAAACTGTTATGACTACAGGTGTTCGGTGTTACTGGAGGGCAGCTCTTTTCTAAGGGATTGTAGAGACTCTCTGACCTCAAGGAGGTACAACTTAGTGCTAAATCCAGCAAATATGTTGGAGATAACAGGAAGAAATGACCCTTGTGCCATGACTAAACACCTGGAAATTTCTTGGAATCTCGAGGGAAAAGGGGTCTAAGGAAGAGGAACTGGACTTTACATTAATTTATGCAAGTATGTTCTTTTTTTTTTTTTTTTTTTTTTTTGCGGTACACAGGCTTCTCACTGTTGTGGCGGAGCTCAGGCTCCGGACGCGCAGGCTCCGCGGCCATGGCTCACGGGCCCAGCCGCTCCGCGGCATGTGGGATCTTCCCGGACCAGGGCACGAACCCACGCCCCCTGCATCGGCAGGCGGACTCTCAACCACTGTGCCACCAGGGAAGCCCTGCAAGTATGTTCTTGATGGGCATAATTCTTGGGAATGGCATCCGACATTCCAAGGAGTGTCTATTTTTGTCCTTTAGTGTTGGTAGATTGTAAAAATAGTCCCTAATTCTTTCCCTACCTACTTTTATGCCCTTGTAATGTTATATTGCAACTCTTTCCATTAAGAAATGAATCTGGTTGGCCATTTAACTTGTGTAGACCAATAATAGCACATTAGCAAATGTGATGCCAGCAGAAGCTTGAGAAGGGCTTAACACCGGTGTTTTCTCTCTCTCTTTATGCTCTTGGAACACTCTACCATGTGAAAGAGGCTGAGCTAGCCAACTGGAAGACAAAACATCTTGTGGAGGAGAACTGAGGTCCTCAGCTAAAGCAAACTCCAGATACATGAATTATCCTTGATCTAGAGCAGCTGAACCCAGCTTACAATTGTCAATTTTTGAAATTGTGAGTAAATGGCTACTGTTTTAAGCCACTAAGTTTTGGTGTGATTTACTATACAACAAAAGCTACATGATAGTGGTAGTTTTTGAAAACAAACATTTGAATCACACAATTATTCATGCATGTACTTGATTTCCACTTCTAGACAGGTTCTTGTGGCCAGGGTCCATATCATACAATCTTTTATTTTTCCATAAGGCTATTGTGATTTGCAGCACAGGGTAGAAGCTCAGGAATCAAAATTGGTGGTCCAGATACATTTTAAATAGGACGGAAAGGACAGAATTTCTGCGAGGCAGAAGCTTAATTAAGAGTATTAGTTTCTATATTTGGCTCTGGTGACATTCCAGAAGTATTTACACAATGATCTTAATCTATACAAATCTTCATCTATAGGAATCTACACTCTTCTGATAAGAAGTGTCTAGTAACTTTTCAATGTCACTCCCATAACCTACTTGCTACATAGGCTTAAGAATTCTAGGAAGAGGCATTTCTTCTTAAATGAAAGGGCATTTCTTCTTCTCAGGTGACATAGAAAATACATGACTCCCCGCAGTACTGGCTGCTTTTAACTTTTGTGATGGCCAAAACAGAGTGTGTCGGTTAATTTTATGTGTCAACTTGACTGGACTAAGGGATGCCCAGATAGGGAGCAGTGAAACGTTATTTACAGGCGTGTCTGTGAGGGTATCTCTGGAAGAGATTAGTATTTGAATTGGTAGACTGAGTAAAGATTACCCTCACCAATGTGAGTGGGGATCATTCAATCCATTGAGGGCCTGAATAGAACAAAAGGGAAGAGGAAGAAGGAATTTGCTCTTTTGCTTAAACTGGGAGTACATCTTCTTTCACCCTCTGACATCTGCACTCCTGGTGCTCAGGCCTTTGGACTTGGACCAAATTACACACTGGCTTTCCAGTTCTCCAGCTTGCAGAAGGCAGATGCATCCATTGTTGGATTTCTTGGCCTCCATAATTATGTGAGCCAATTCCTATAATAAATCAATACCTCTCTCTCTCTCTTTCTCACTCTCTCTCTCCCCCTCCCTCTCTCTATACTGTTGATTCTGTTTCTCTGGAGAACCCTAATACAAGAGTTCTGCATAGGAGTTGTTCCTTTACTTGACCCATGAGCTGTCAGTACCCTGTGGTATTACCTTCCTGTATGGTGTATTCATTGCCGACACAAACCAGGAAAGCTATTTGAACTTCTCTTCCTGCTAGGCCCCTAAGGAAGGGAATTGAAAGAAGAAAGCAGGGTTTGTCAAAATAAACTGAGGATTGCTGACCTGTTTCCTTCATTAAGATAATCTCCCTTCAGCCCTTCTCTGTCTTGGTATGTGTGCATGTACCCACACAGCTGATGTGTTTTGGTTTATAGGTCTGCACTTCTTACTGGCTTTGCATTTATTTTTCTTTTAACATAATATAAGCCTACAATCTGTTGAGATATGACTACTTCTAGAGATTGTAAAGGAGATATTTTATAAATGTTGAAATCTATATAAAACTAACATGCACGCTGTTTTTGGAAAACAACTCACTGACTGCAAAAATAGCATGATGTTGTTTTCTAAAACGTATTACCTAAATGACTATTAATAATAACATGACAAGATAATTAACACCTGCATAGCATTTTTCATTTTAAGAATACTTTAGAAATATTAATTGAATAACCTCTTCAACACCCCACTTTACAACTAGAAAAAACAAAGCAGAGGTTAAGTGATTTCTCAAAAGTAAAAATACACTGCATAAAATTTAGCAGCATGTCCCTGGTGTTCCTGCCATAACCTTAGACCAACAAGTGATCTCTCGTTTCCCTTCGTATCTAGGATCAGGAAACTGTTCATGGCATTAATATAATACTCTACTACCAGCCATGATAATAGTCAAGAGTCCACCTACTGAATTATATTCAGTCACTTTCTGAAAATGAGGAGAGCCTAATGAGATATCAGCCAGCAAGATAATAAAGTAAAACCTGAGACTTCATTCTATCTCCAATTTGTAAGTACAAAAGAAATTCTGAATATTGTTTCTCGGTGGCAGATGCTACTGTCTTTTCAACTCAGTGCAAAGGAGAATAATGGTCAATAAAGTTAAGACGGGAAGGCAAGGATGTGGACGAGGACAGTTCACAATCTGCAGGCCCCACAGATATGCTTATAGGCCAACTGACAGGCAAAACTGACACAATTTCTCAGGTGATGTCACTCTGTGGATGGGCACTGAGTACCCAATATTTGCAATTCATTTAACTATTACCTCTTTCTTTGGCTACTGTCTGAGAAGAGTTATTCTGTTCAATAGAGTTAGCAATACTCAAATTTGGCTAATACTTAGCTTGTAATGCAAAATATGAGCTCTAGACCACAAATAACAAATATTGGTGAGGATGTGGAGACAAAAGAACACTTGTGGACTGTTTGTGGGAATGTAAATTGGTGCAGCCACCATGAAAAACAGTCTGGAGGTTCCTCAAAAAACTAAAAATAGAACTACCATATGATCCAGCAATTCCACTCCTGAGTATTTATCTGAAGAAAACAAAAACACTAATTCAGAAAGATCCATGTACCCCAGTGTTCATAGCAGCACTACTTACAATTGCCAAGATATGGAAGCAACTTAAGTGTCCATCAACAGACGACTGAATTAAGAAGATGTAGTATACACACACACACACACACACACACACACACACACACGATGGAATACTACTCAGCCATAAAAAGAATTAAACTTTGTCATTTGCAACAACGTGGATGGGGTTGGAGGGTATTATGCTTCGTGAAATAAGTCAGAAGGAGAAGGACAAATACTGTAGAATATAACTCATATGTGAAATCTAAAAAATAAAATATACTAGTGAATAAAACAAAATAGAAATAGACTCACAGATCTAGAGAACAAACTAGCTGTTACCAGTGGGGACAGGGAAGGGGGAGGAGCAAGATATGGGTAAGGGAAAAGAAGGTACACATTACTATCTATAAAATAAATAAGCTACAAGGATATACTGTAGAGAACAGGGAATATAGCCAATATTTTGTAATCACTATAAATGGAGTATAACCATTAAAAATTGTAAATCACTGTTGTATACTTAAAACTTATTGTAAATCAACTATACCTAAATGTATATATATATATATATACTCTAGATCTTGGGAGCAACTCTATGCAATTAGTCCTATTTAATTAAAGTAGCATCAGCCTGCAAGGTGGTGGTGTGATTTTTGCCATATTGTATAGGTGCAACTTATAAAAACAAACCATAATTTTTTTACATTTTAAGGATTCTTTCCAAAAGCCACCAGAAAGTTCTCTGTTAAGATTTCAACAGGAATAAATATGTAGAACATACAGAAAATGAGATGTTCTTCTTCAATGAATTAAAAGAATAGTCTCAATGGTTACATATGAAAATGATGATAGTCAAGGAGGGTAGATGATAGATAAAACATCAAAGCTAGGAATTATATTAGTTACCCAGTGTTGGCCTGGTAGAAAATGTGCTATTATTTGTAAGTAAAGAAGTTTTATATAACCAATAAATTGCTACTATAATCAAAATCTATTTGTGTTTTCACTAATTTAATTAAAATTGTGGGAAATATGTATTTGACCCTTTGGAATTACATCATCTCAGATCTTTTGAGTTGCAACATCTGAGAGATATCAATACTTATCTGAATTGAATGTGTACACCATACTGTTTCTAGCATTTATGGTAGGGTACCTACCCTAAATGACTCTCCTGATAGAGAATGAGAGGAGCATGAAAGACAAGAATGCACAAAAAGAAGCCAGAAATGTTGTGAAAACAGGGAAGTTGAGGATTTCAGATAAGGCTAGATAACTTGAGCTCACTTTGATAGCTTTGTGGGCATTGAGATAGAAAAGAAAGCCTAAAGCACAGGTGCCATTGAAGCTGGGAAGTCTTACAGGAGATCACTTTATAAAGCTGGAAACATAAAAGAAAACGCTTTCAAAACAAATGAGAAATAAACCCATCATTCAGTAGGGAATATCAGAACAATGTCCATTGTTGGAGGGAAAAAAATAACGTGCTCTGGAAATTTATAACCAAAATTCAGGCATCATATGGTCTTGTATTTAAAATTCATGAAAACTTTGTGGCCTGTGAAACTCCAAATGGTCTAAAAGTACCAAGTTGATAGTGTACCCAGACAACAAATAGAAGCAAGTATAGATCCTCTATGGAAAAACACACACAATTTGTTAATTGAACAAATTCAAACCTGAAATAATGTCTTCAGTTAAAGATCTGAGGAAATTGAGCAGTCACTATCAAAAAGTACAAAATACAAATTAACTAGGCAACACGAGTGAAAACTACCGAACATAACTGTGATAGACACGAAGATGAAGGGAGGTTGTGCTGCCCAGCCAGCTGCAAGCAATGAGGTAAGCAGACAGCTTCTTCCAGGATCTGTCTCAGCCTCAGAGAGTAGCCTTGTTCAAAGCCACACCATTCCGGAGGCAGCTTGTGTCTAGTGAGGGTGTAAAGGCTCAGCCATTTCTTCCCAGGATGACACCCATGGACAGTATCTACTCCCCAGCTTCTCATTATGTGGGCTGATGTTTGTGTGGTGTCTGCACTGCAGTTTGATTGCTTCTCCCTGCTTTTCATGGGGAGTGACCCTTAATGAATATTTCACACCTCAAATTCAATCTCAGCATCTGTTTTCAGACAGCCCAACATGTAACAACAACAGAGAACAGAATCAAAGACTGAAGCTTGAAGGTGTCAAATACAGAATACACAATAAATATGTTTAATAGGTTTTAAGAGATAAAAGATAAGTTAAAACATCAAGGAAAACAGACTACTAAAAAGAACCAAACAGAGTTTCTAGAAATCAGCAGTATCAGACTTGAAATGGAAAACTCAGTGGCAAAATAAACAGAGCTGAAGTGAACTAGAATATACATTTGAATAAATTATCAGGAGCACAGCCCTGAGAAGAAAATTAGTAACAATATGAAAGAGAGGTGAGACAAGAAAGAGGCTGAAACATTTACCAGAATTGTTGAAATAAACCAATCCTCAGATTCAGAAAGCTCAAAAATATCTCAAGCCTGATGAATGAAAAGAATTCCCCTCCCATTTGCCACACAGTGTCACTCTATAACACAAACAATAAGAGAAGATCTTTGAAGGAAACAAAGAAAAGCTAGAACAGCAATTAGACTGATAACAGAATGACAGTGTTGGCTAATGAAAAATAAATGTCAACCTAGATTATTATGCCTGGTGACAGTGCTTTTAAAGGGTGATGGAGCAATAATGACATTTACAAATGGAGTAGAGAGCTTACCAACAACAGCCCCAGACCAAAGAAAATTACAAAGCATATATTTTAGATAGACTGGGAATGATTGAAGATGAAAGATCTTACAAGAAATAGTGAGTAAAGAAGATATTGGTAAATATTTAAATAAAGCAATATGAATCTAAGCAATTGTTATTGGTATTAAAAATTTAACAAAAATAATGTCTAAAATAATGTTCAATTTGGAGGAATTTGATTAGATTAAAATATTATATTTTATATTGTGAGAATAAAAACTTTTTAAGTAACTCTAGACATCATCCTTAAATTTTGCACATTAAAACAGCTGTAATAAACACCTAGAAACTAGAAATAGAATGGATAACTAAATGCTAAGATGCTAAAAAACAAAATAAAATATTTAAAAAACAAATCTGAAATAAAATTTTTTTAAAACCAAATCTAACAAAGTATTAAAACATACATATACAGTGTGAGCAAGTTGGATTTATTTCAGAATCAAAGATAATTTTATAGTAAAAGATGATAAATATAATTTATAATTCTAATAAATTATGATGGTCAAACTATCTCCTGAGTTGTACAAATAGTGTCTAATTAACATTCACTTATGAAAAAAACTGTCAGCCAAATAGAGATAGAGAGACACATTAGTTCAGCATCATAGAAAACTAAGTGAAAACTATAAGATAAAAAAGAGAGAAATAAAATTTTATTTGTTGAAGATGATGCCACTGTCTATGTAGAAAGCCAAAAGTATCTGTAGATAAATTATAAGCATCAATGACAAAAGTTAACAAGCTCACAAAATACAACCATCAAATTACAAAAGTCAATTGAATTTCTATGTATTTGCAGTAATCAGAATATGTCATTTAAAATATATATTACATTTTTCTATGTTTATATATGGATATACCACTTAGAGTAGCTATAGCAAGTACTTAGGAATATATCTCACAGAAGATATGAAACCATTTTATGTATGACCTCAGATAGTTCCTATTATCTCTGGTTCTCTATTTCCTCATCTTTAAAATAGAGGTAAGAATACTTAGCTCATTTGGTGAAATAAGGACTAAATAAAGTAATGTATAGCAACTGGCCAGCGCAGAGCCTGACATACAGTGAGTGTTCAGCAAGGCTTAATTCTGTTTTAGGGGTGTATTGTTATCATCAATAAAGTATCTTAGCATGCGTATACACACACACAGAGACATACACACATATACACAATAACATATGCGTGCGTTCATATATAAATAGAACAACTAAGATATATATGGTTTATCTGTGTGTGTATCAGTACTTCTGTTTCTCTGGTTCACTGTTGACTGACACATTATTTTCACAATTTGTGAATAATTGTTTTTATTTATATGGCAATTACTTCTGAATTCCAGACTAAAAAGATAAAACTCAGTCCATGTCAGTAAGAGGCTATAGAGAAGAGTCATGGAAGTTTTGAGTAAAGAGTAGAGTTCAGGTGGGGTCGAACAAGCACCAATTCTACCATTTTTATGACGAAGGGGGCACTTACAGATATGGTTGAGGATTTAAATTATGAAAGTTCACATTGTTAATCAGTCTGTTTCAGCCCAGAAGTAATATCATCTTCAAGTATCCTTTTTACATTGGAAATTATCATTTAAGACATGTTCAATATTTTTACAGGATTTTCACTATGGTTACCATCAACATCTTCCATTCTCAGTTATGTCCCTTGTGCTCACTTTCAGCCATTTTCCCTGGAGATAACAGTGAATGGGAAGATGGAAGTTTTGGAAATCCAATCTGTTTTTTCATTCAGAAAAGTGATCTGTGTCTCAAAGCTACCTTCCTCTTCTACGCTTACCACAAGGGAAACCTGGAAAATCTAGGGACCTGGCATTAAGTCTTATATGAATTAAGGCTTCAATTCTATTGCCATTGTGTGGTATTTATTATGTAGTCTTAGACGGGCACAGGGTCTTAAAACTAGTTTAATATCACCTGTTCATGTTACAGATGAAGAAACTATGGCTTAAGGAGACTACTGTCAAACTTGCCAAAACCACGTAACTATTTAGTGGCAAGTTCCTAAGGAAATATACTTCTTGTGCAAACCAGTTGTCCAATGAGTTTGTTTAGTCCCCTGGAGTTACAAGGCAATTCTGGGAGGGTTAGGCTCTTCAGATTTCTTAACAGAGTGTGATCAACAAAGGAGACTGTGGGGTATACATTTATTACCTTTTCCTGAAGTAAGTAACATTGATCTGGAAATTTTGGGACATTCCAACAGCATTTAAGATGGAGAGGAAAGGCCTGGAAATTTTGAAATAACCCTGTTCCTATTTACTTTAAAGTTCACATATCAATAGTTACATTGATATTTGCCATGTTTGTGGTGGTAAACCTGTGAAAACTGGCAGGAAATCAATTGTGCCTTTTGTCTGGTTCTCTGTTTTCAGAAAATCTCCCTCTTGATGGTTGAAGATTTAATAATATCGCTAAATGCTTTTATATTCTCTGAATATTTCATTTTTTATAACTTGAGTCAAACTATGCTTGCTTCTTAGCAATATTTCTCACTCTTTTTAGATTGTGAACTCAGTTGGGAAGATGCTAACTAGATCATGATTGTATCATTCCCATCTGGGATGGGACAGTTTTCCACAACCAAAGACTGAATTCCAAACTTTCAAATCATGTAAAAAATAAAAATCTCTGAAATACATTTAAGGATAAATCAGAGGGGATTCATTCTTCCTACTGGGAAAAAATATACACCCTCCATTTTCACATTTCACCACAAATTGCCCACTTCCCTCCCCTCCCCATATTGGCTGCACATGACTCACAGAAGTGTACACACACTCACTTGTTATCTAACCGTATTATCAGGAGAAAATAATTGAGAATATTGCCACACACTGTTGGTAGTAATGGTTAGGAGCATAAACCGTGAACCTGGTTAGAATGGAGTTCAAATTCTTGTTGATAAATCTACAAGCTGTGTGATCATAAGCAAGTTACTTAAGCTAAGCATCAGTTTATGTTTAGAATGGGAATAATAATAATACATCATGGAATTGCAGTGAGATTTAAATGAGGTAGTACATGTAAAGCACAAGGCATAATGTCTTATGTGTTCCAGCCAATAAACATCTCTTTAATAGCATGTCTTGAATAAATAAGTAATATCTTGTCCAAAATTTAAAACATATATTTCCTTAGTGGTTCTTCTTGGATTATTTCTACTCCTTTTGTAAATTGACAAAGATTAATTTATAGGTTTGCCTCAGGGATGATTTTGAGATTTTTTCAAAGACTGGTTTTAAAAAACAAAATCCCTCTTTTTCTAGATGTCTTACTTGTGTGATCCTTTTATCAATGAAATGAAGGCATGGGAATAAATTAAATTATCCTCAATTCCCTTAATGCTGTGAAATATATTTTTACAATAGTCTATGACTAGTTCCATAACTGATTCAATCCTATTATCTCACCTTAACCAGGAACTTGGTAAAGATAAAGACACCCTAGGATAAAGGAGATGGATATTATTGATAGGAGACAGGGAGATACTGAATATGAGGGATAATGATTATGAGAGAACTAGAGCAAAAGATAGATTAGGGTCAGAAAAGGGAAACTAGAATTTCCAGAAGATGAGGACTCAGGAAGTAAGTTGTTTCCCCAAGAAGGAAACATAAGATGATGAAATTAAATATTAAACAATCAAACAATTCATCAATCCATCAATCCTGGAAAAGAACAGTAGAGGCAGTATAGGGAGTTTAAGAGACAAAGTGTTTGGGGATGGAATGTGACAAAAAGGATAAGATTAGAGAAGATTTGAAACAGTTTGGGGGGAATATGTACTATGACACAGACAGGTGTAGTGGAAAAGTGCAGGTGTAACTATGGTCAAAGAGGCTGAACTTGGGCTTGACCTAATCAAAGTGGCTGGCTCTTTGTGTCATGTAAGGTTTAGAAGCCCAAGCTGAGACAAGAAAGCTTTTGGGTTTGCAGAGTTAAAGATCTTTGTGGCACAACTAGCAAAGTGTCAGTGTGGTGAGGGACTTAGTGAGCTCATCACTGCAGTGACTCTGCAATCAAATTTGCACAGATGAAAAAGCACTGGATCTGGGTTCAGGAGCACAGTCAACTCAAAAGAAATTGCTTATTTCTCAAGGATTTATTTGGCTGGGAGCCTAGCTGATTCTGCCTTCTCTATAGCATGGCACCATGGATGCTCAGTGGGAAAAAGCTATTAGAATTAGTTCTGTTTCATCAATATGCACTGCTAAGAATCCAATTCAAATCACTGCAGATGTGCTGCCTTACTGCACTTTTTCCTTTATTTCAAAACATGCTATAACTTTTCCATTAGTGTGTCTGTGTGTTCATGGGTACGTGTGTGCACATGTAACTATCTGTTCTAGTTTGCTAGGACTGCCATAACAAAGTAACAAAAATTGGGTGGCTTAACAATAGAAATTTATTGTCTCATAGTTTTGGAGGCTAGACATTTGAGATCAACATATAGTCAGTGTTGCTTCTGTCTATTGGCTGTAATGGATAATCTTTTCCAGGCCATTGTCCTAGCGTCTGCCAGTTTTCTGACAATAAATGGTGTTCCTTGGGTTAAAGATGAATTTGCCTCCATCTCTGCTTTCATGGTCACATGAGATTCTCCATGTGTTCATGACTGTGTCCTAATTTCTCCTTTTTTCTCGTCAATTTGGACTAGGGGCTCACCCTATTCTAAAATGACCTCATCTTAACTAATTATATCTGGGACCTTATTTCCAAATAAGGTCCTCTTCTGGGGTACTGAAAGTTAGGACTTCAGCATATTAATTCTGGAGGAATACAATTCAACTTATAACACTGTCCATATATATCCATATGTCTATTATATAAATCTATAGCTATATTGATATCAAAATCTATCTACCCATTTTGTGTGTTTGTCTACTGCATGTATATGATTTTCTAAAAAAGTAAATAATTTTACAATGTTATTTATTTTTCTTTCTACTTATTATTTACTATCTATGTTATTCATAGATACAATGAATGTATCAATGTAACAATGTAACAATGATGTTATTCATTGTTTACTTTTTATTAGGAACAGGAAACACCTTTAAAAGGAAAGTCATTTTGATGACTGTACATGTATCACTCCTAGGTTCCAAACACAGAATGGAAACAATACCACTTATTTTAATGGAGATAATTCTATATAAAAAATTAAATTCAGTATTAAAAATGCAAAAAAGGAAAACTAAGGTATCCATAATTTAGCAATTTCAGGAAATAGACATTATTTATGGGGCTGGGGTAACAAACAAAGACACTGACATTATTAAAACATACAGCGTAGAAGAGGGGACCCACAGCACTGAAACATGGACCTCTGGGAGGGGGTTCAGCTGCTACTGATGTATCTGAGGTTAGAACTGGGGGTTCAAGGGTCTAGGGCCCAGATCTCTGAGGAGGGGGCAACACCAGCTGCTGCTGGGGTCTGATTCTTCACATGTGGGAAAAAATTGCAAACTAAAACCAACTGCTGTTACTGGGGTGCAGAAGTGTTGCTGGAGTGACACTAACAAGAACAGGAACTAGAAACAGGCAAAGCAGCAGGCAGAAAGAAACATGTTCTTCCTTGAGCTTTGCTGTCTCCCTCTCAGCACCCCTTCTTGATAGAATATAAGGGAGCCTACCGGCAAACAGAAATATGGTTTTCAGAATTTCAGAATCATAAAGCAGAACACAGAAGGGTGGATTTGAAGCTGAAAGATAATAGCTTAATATCTGGCACAATGCATGAAATGTAAAGGACTATATAACTTTGCCAAAATTTACCTTGAAGGAAAAGTTTCATACGCTCATATCTCCCAACCATGATTTCTATGATGTTGTAGGCTTTCATACTGACTCTTTACTCCTTCAACCTTACTTTGACCAACCACAGACCAGCACTCTTTCTAATAGCTTACACCTTAGTGAGTGACTTCTGGAGGAAGCCTATTCATACTACGGCTAATTGGAGCATTAGGTGGACACAGCACACAATCAAAAAAACAAATAATGCCAAGATCCAACGAACAAAAGCTATCACCAACCGCCATTTTTACTCCTTAGGCAAATTGGGAGACATAACTCCCTAGGGCTAAAATTAAATTCTCTGCAAACACCTGGAAAATGATGCATAAGTTAACTCAAATAAATTGACCCACTAAACTTCTTTCAAGTTTACATTTCTTCACAACCTCACCACTGGGTTTAGCAGATATTGTATTTGTTAACTCTTGGATAGATTTGGAAATGGTACTGTGTGATTTGTATCTTTTGAACATCTTATGATAGGGTCATTGGCTATTTGGAAAATCTAACTCTGGATCTGGCCAATACCATGACTATTTTCTTCTAGGTCAGATCTACTTAGAATGTTATAATGTTCAGTGATAACTTGATAGATTGCTAAGTTGTGTCTTTTATTGCCAGTTTTGTGTGGCTTAAATACTAGTGTTGGCAACAATTCTACCAAATTCTTACTGATAGAACACTTGCAGTTGAAATATAACCTCAGTACGGATTATTCTATAGGTCTATAGAGTTAATTAAAGAAAAAAACTAGCCAAATCCATTTATAATTACAATCTTGTTTTATTACATGGAAGCCTTTTAGCAAGTGGAAGGCTAGAAAATAAGGAGTGAGCATTCCCATAGCTCTCTTATTAAGAAACCAGGTTTATTTAATGACTGGTAATCATTGTCTGTCTTTTTACCTCCAATTTAGGCAGAATAAAAAGTGACCATTTCCATATTAAGCTTAAGCTCCTTAACACTGATATCTCCATCCAAAGACAAAAATGAAGTAAGGGTCTCTAGGATTCCATAAATAACAACATAACTTTTAAAAATACCACTGTACTCTAGCTGGAAAATTTTTCTCCATTCATCACACAGCAACAAAGTAGTAAAAGGTAGTAGTCAGATAATCTATGGGCAGCAGATTGATTGATCAGCCTATCTTTAGGCTCAAAAACATTTTCCCAGAAGTTAAATGACATTATAAACATAATGAAATAAAATTTCAATTACAATGCAGAAGAGGTCACATAGATGTTGATTAAATTCAACCTGCCTAATGAAATTACTTTTGAAAGGTGTTTTTTTATCTCAATGGGAAGTTTTGAGACTATCAGGGCTAACAATAATTGTATATTTTGGCATGGCTATTCCTGATATGATTTTATGAGAGAAATTAGAAAATCCCAATTAACTGAGATAACTAGGTGAGAGAATTATTCTTTCTTATATTTAACTTTTACCTTTATTTTATAGAATTCAGATTTATTTTCTTCTTGGATATAGGGACTCTACCTGCTATAAATATTTAGTTAGTCAATTTAGGCTAAATAACCAGCATGAGAAGAATATTGGGGCTTCCCTGGTGGTGCAGTGGTTAAGAATCCGCCTGCCAATGCAGGGGACATGGGTTTGAGCTCTGGTCCAGGAAGATACCACACACTGCAGAGCAACTAAGCCCGTGCGCCACAACTTGAGCCTGAGCTCTAGAGCCTGCGAGCCACAACTACTGAGGCCACGTGCTACAACTGCTGAGGCCCCCGTGCCTAGAGCCCATGCTCTGCAACAAGAGAGGCCACCAGGATGAGAAGGCCGCGCACCACACCACATGAGGAGTAGCCCAATCTCACCGCAACTAGAGAAAGCCCGTGCACAGCAATGAAGACCCAATGCAGCCAAAAATAAATAAATTTTAAAAATAAAAAATAAAAAAAAATAATATTAACTGCCAAATACATTAGAATTTTTTTTGATCAGAAGATTCTAGTCTTTCCCAGACTATTCATTCTAAATAACTCTCTGTCCACTTCCTTTAGGAAAAGCTCATAGTGTAGCTTATCCCACCTTGAACATGGGAATCTTGCTTTATCCTCAAATATAGACTCACTAGTTTTCCAAATCTTCTAAAAGTGCTACCTCAAGTTGGCCATGTCTCTAAACCTCATGTCTTAGGTCCAGGACATTATAGGAAATGTTTCCACATTATTGATCATCCTGCATTCTTCATCTCACTGAGCTTACAATAATACAAGAACCCTAAGAGGCTCAGTGGTCTCTGATTAGCATTTGATTTCAAAGATGTTTGTCAGTCATAGACAATTTCTCTCTGATTCTAATCACAGATGCTTAGAGTAATAAGGTGTGTACCATGCTTTCATCTTCCTGTCAGCTTCTTCTGCAACAATCAGGAAACAAGTAGGAACTGTCTTCAGACCAAAATATTGATCCCAGTGTAGAACCTTGAATCTCTATGCTTGTTTGATTCCTGTACTATAATATTATGTCAGAGGAAGGGTGAAAAGAAAATTCTAATTCTAAACAGTTTGAAAAAGGGCTTATGTTGTGGCCCCTTTTCTCTTTAACTTACATTTAAATAGCTTGATTCTGGTTTTAGATGAGTTGGATGCAAGCCCATCTGCCATACCAAAAGGAAGAAAAGTATCCTCTTCTATAGTGATGATGTGGTTTTATATCATGAGTTAATAGCAACCTCAAGAAGCAATAAAATCTTTGGGCTAATTACTATCAGACAGAACAGCTTAATGTCAACTCCACTGAATCTAAAGTTGTTGTCTTTGGAGGGAGTTCTCAGGTGTTAAAATGGACACTATGAAATAACTCCATCCCACAAGTCAATTTATCTTATTACTTAGGAGAGTGCTTTGCAGCGACCTGCCTGATAGGCTGATAAGCTTATAGCACCACTTAAAATCAGGAGCAATTCTGATCTAACACTGAATTTCTCTTATGGAGAAGGCACGTATGCTTTCAAAATATCTTAGGTCCAAATAAATTATTTTATACACAGAACTCTGTGCTGATTGAATTGTGATCCAAGCTCATGTATTAAAAGCTCTTTCTTAGAGAAAGCATCATAGATTCCAATGCAGAGGTAGGATGACCCTCCTTTCATGAGTCCTAATGTGCACAAGGGAAGGGCAGTGTTGCTGTCAGATGTTTGAATATCTCGTGGGGATAGATCTTTCTGCAAACAATAACACAAAGATCTATAATTTGATCACTGAGCATGGAATTCCGTCTCAGGTCCTTTAAACAAGGTTACTAGAGGCCAATATTCTTGAAATATCTTAGCTTGACTTCCTTTAATGATGCCTTCATTGCATTATGATTCAATGTTTTGCCTTGATTTTCATCAAAAGATAACATAAAGTATAACCACACAAAAAATATTTACTAACCTTTGGTAAAATCATTGTTGGAAACATTGTCTATTACAGTGCTCAATCTATATATTGTCTACTGCATTGCTCAATACAGAATATAACTATGATTATATAATATTGCCACTTTAATGAAAATCCACATGATGAATCTCTCCATGAGTTCGAATGCTAGGAAAGAGACTCTTAACAAATGACTGTATGTGCTTCTACCATTGAGAGGAAATAGGGACCTTTATGTAATCTCTTTATCAAATTTACCTTTTTTTTTTTTTTTTTTTTTGCGGTACGCGGGCGTCTCACTGTTGTGGCCTCTCCCGTTGCGGAGTACAGGCTCCAGACGCGCAGGCTCAGCGGCCATGGCTCACGGGCCCAGCCTCTCCGCTGCATGTGGGATCTTCCCAGACCGGGGCACGAACTTGTGTCCCCTGCATCGGCAGGCAGACTCTCAACCACTGCACCACCAGGGAAGCCCTCAAATTTACCTTTTAAAACCTATTTTCCACTACGCACTTTCCATATAAAATACACTAAACAAACAGAACTACATATTATTTTTTGTGAAAGACCATTTTATCACTAAACCACTTTGAACCTCAAATCTTCCCTCTGCACACTCAGCTCCTCACCTTTAGAGACCAAATCAAAGGCTTGCCTCTTCCTGGAAGTCTTCCTTTATTGCCACCTCCCACTCCACCCTCCCTCCCAACACACCCTGTTGCCACTAACCAGTTCCCTCACCAATGATCCTGACTACTTAGCACCAAAGTTATTAGTACATCTGGAATGTTTTTCTCCTATTTTAGACAGTTCATTAAAGACAATTTTATGTCTAATTCATCTTTAATCCCCTGAAGTGTCTGTCATAGCACATATGGAAAATTGTTGCTCAGTAAATATTAAGTAATTTTAAAAAGCAGGTAGTTTTTGATGTTCCTACACAGCTCCTTCTTACTTCAATACCTTTCTCTCATCTCTTGTGCCCCAGACTCTCTGCCCCAGATGATTTGGGGTATAAGGTGGTTAAGCACTAACATCACAAGCCCCTTTCTTCAGAAGCATGTTTAATGTTGTTACATAGAACATGACAAGGCACCCCTCAACGGGAGATCTGTGTTTCGTTGTCTCCAACAAGGAAGTGCCACTTCCACCCTGGAGATCAGCTCTCTTCTTCCTTTCTCTGCAGTGTGGGAGAAAGAACACAGACATAGAGCAGGCTGGAGAGAAGGACTGCAGGGCCAACGTAAAGACGACAACCGGCTTCTCAGTTAACAAGTAAAGCAGGCAGCCAGCATTTTTCCGAGCATTTTGGAAAGGGGCAAGACTTCCTTACTGACTGAATTTAAAGTTCACTTTGAGCATTTGCATTGCAAAGCCCTCCAAACCAAATGGCACATAGGAATGAGGTCAGGAAAAGCAGAGAAAATAATCTGCAGAACAACCCAGGAGAAGTCAGATCAGATGCTTCAGCTGCACTGATTAAGTCATCACTAGATGCTCAGGCAGGAGAAAATGAAAGTCGACATCAGAACTTCAACGCATATATTGTGAAATTATTACATATTTTTATGTTTAAAAAAATAAAATTTTCTATTCTCATTAAAAAACCCCTTTAGAGGTTGCAATAAGTCCAGAGCTATTGGACCCTGAGATATAACAGGACAGAGAGGGTGTTACAGAAGTATCATATTTAAGCTTCTGATTGCCCAGAAAAAAGCAAACTAAGTGAGTAGCATCCTTAGAGAATGTTGTCTACAAAACACTGAATTAGGTCCAAGAATGTTACTCTTTGCCTTTGATTAGTTGATTTTTTTAATTTTTATTTTATTTTTTTTTGTCCATAGAGGATACCCATAATGAACACCAAACCTGCTAAAGGATAGTGAAAATGTGCCCTATCACTCAACTTCTCCTTTCTTGGTAGCATAATACTAATTCCTTTTTATTCCATAAAGTGAGATTAAAGCAGTAAACCTAATCAAACAGCAACTCTGGCCCATGTTCCATAAGTATTTCAATTGCTTTTAACTTACAAATGAATAGACACAATTTCTCTGACACCAAGTTTCCATCCCTTCTTCTCATCGGTTTAGGCACTGTTTATATTTGGGATCTATTAGATCTACAGAGCATAACCTTTTCTGTAGTAACATTAACAATGTATCTTTTTTTTTTTTCTTTTTAAGTGCTAATTCACTGACTGGAAAACTTAATGAAACACTCACCTTGGCACTGCTACCTGCCTTTTGTCACTTTGAGCCGATAATGCAACATAAACGTTTTGATTCGTGGGCTTTAGCAGGCACTGCTGTGAACTTCTTATGAGTGAAAGTAGCTCTTAGCCTTGCTGCCTGGGTGTTAGCTTTCAATAACTGGAACTGAGGAGAGCCTGGCACATTCCTCTGATACAAATGCTAAGAAATGTCTTTGATATTCACACGCTCGTTGATTCACAGAGTCGTGTTGATAAATAGCACTAGGGCTCAAGCAAACGTTATCCAAAATAAACTACACTATGACAAAATGAAGGCTGTAGAGTCATTGAAATATTAAATATGAAAGACCTCTACGATTTCTTTTCAGCATTCTATAAAAGAGATTTATGAGTCCTATCTTTATGGTAAATGATGCATAAACGATGGTAAAGGTGTATAAGGAGAACATATGAAAACTCACACAGAGAGCATAGTCAGGGGAGAGCCAGCTTTTCTAAGGGTGAATGATTCTGCTGGTTTGTTTAGAGTATATCCTCCAGTGATGGATGCAAAACTGCAACATTTTAGAATGTTGTTTCCAGGAAAAGAAAGAGACTGGTTCTCTAACAAACAGAATTTCTGGTTTTTATATGTCGGAAGATATCCTTTTTCAATTTCAAGGGAAGGGGCACTCAGTTCACAGCCCCCCTCTAGAGTTCTTGCTTTTGCCTACGAAAATTGAACTCATTTACGTCCAAAGGGAATAATCCCCTCACCAGTTCCCACAGCCTGTTTTTTGTATAGAGGAATGATGATTCCAAGTGATTATAAAAATAACATTGTGACCAGAACAAGTTTATCAACCAAGCATCCACAGGCCCCCTACTTCTTTCTGTACTATGCTTTTATGCTGTTTCCACTGGGGGTTGAATAGAATATTTAGGGGAAAAAAATGTTTCTTCTTCAGAAGCAGAAAGGCCCTTTCTGATAAAGCCCCCTGTAGATCATCTGTCCACTGGAGGTGATCTCCTCTGCAGCTTGACAAGGAATTGTGACATTACAAATCATGGCAAGGAGAGACTTGCAGCCGGCTTACTGTCTGCAGAGCTGGCACATGCTGAAAAGTCATTTGCCCGTTTGTCTTTTTTTTTTCTTCTTTCAGTGTCTCTTTCTTTTGGCTTGTAATTACTTCCACAGTATACAATTTTGTTTTCAGTTTGTAATTTTCTGCTGCAGTAATTTCAAAGTTTCAGAATAATCAATTATTGCAAGGATGATAAGAAGATATATATATTTGAGCTGACTGATTTGAAAGTTAAGTTTCACATCATCACATAATTCAGTCTCCTGAAAACCTCTCCACAGACCGATGAAGCAAGATGCTCTGGTCTGGCCATGACAGAGTTGCACTTTCCTCCATACGGCCCACCTTGCTGGTTTGATCTAGGCCTAAGGCAATTTGCATTTGTTTTTAATTCAGTAATCGTTCTAAATTGCTCTCCATAAGGTTACAGTGCCACGGAAAAAAATAACAAGTTATAGTCTTCATGACTTGAGAGAGAAAACTTTTATTTTCTTAAATGTAAGACAAAGTGGGATGTGGTTTTCAATAATGACTCTCAAAGCTTGTATTAAGTACCCGAACAGATAAGACCATGATAAGGTCAATAAAGAGGATATTTAAACATCTGTAGGCTTTTTTTCCTGTTTCTTTTTTCTTTTTAAACTTAAGGTTTTAAATCTTGAAAGTTCATGTCCAGTGTCTTGATCAGAGATGATAAATGAACTACTGAATTGGAAGAAGGTGCTGCTATTATTTTAACCAGTAAACTAACTCAGGGTTAATCTGGATGTTATTTAACCTATTGAAAGTGTTTTGAGTGAACATATGGTTTCTATTGTGAAATCAAGGCACAGTTTTAACTATGAATATAGATAATTACCCTTTGGACTTTAAACATTTATATGTGTCACGTTGTGTCAGAGCATTTTTCATGGTCAATAGGTTGAAAGGTTATAAAGTTGAAAACGAAAATCAGTACTTTTGAGTAAAACTATATAGCCAGCACAAAGAATGCGATTCACTACTGCTCTCTCTTGGAAAGAGCTAGTAATAACACTCAGAAAACAATCACTACACCAGCAATAGCATAGTCAGTGATTGCAAAACAGGCCCTGTTAAAAACCTAATCCCGGCACTTAGAAATTAAGCCGATATATTTATGAATATCTCAATGATTATTTCATCAACTGAATTATAGATGATGGGTTTTTTTTTCCTAGTGTAATGGGAAGAAAAGGAGAACACTATTTTAAAACTTTGAATAAAATGTGTCTACTGCAACTCTGTTTTGAACGTTTAATAGAAATATAAGTTTTGAACAGAACGTTCACAGCAGGGTACAAATTTTGTAAATTACTCAGCATAATCTCAATACTTTGGGCCTAAAAAAACAATTCCTTGAGATAGAATCGGACAATATGGTACATACCCACAGGCTTTGTGAATGGCTGATGCCATAGAGTCTCAAAAGAGCATGACCTCTTTTGCAGCATAGTAACAGCAAATTTTCAAACTGAGAGAGAGAGAGATTTTAATATGCTTTTTGGCAAATGTCTATTTTTAAATGAATTAACTTCAGAGTTACAGCACCCATTTTGCACTGGCTGGTGATGCTAGCCCTGTCTTACAGTGGATACCTTGGTACAAATAAGAAAAGGCTAAGGCCTTTGCTCCATCTATCCTCTTATCTTTCAAATGACACATTTCTTGGGACAAAGACAGTGTCTTGAGGGCCTTTGTTTTGTTAGGAAGGGAAGGCACATACATTGTTTCTAACATGAGCTTTGTTTTGCTCAAATTGTTTGGAACCATTGATATCAGATGCCTTTGTCTTTTTACAGATCTCATAGGCAGTGTTTTACAGAATGTTGTTCCCTTGCTGCAAGACGCCAAAAGAAAAATCTAACTAATGATGAAGGACTTTGAAAAATAAGAGTTTATGACAACAATATATACCAGGTTCCCATTATGCTAGACTGACAACCGACTCAGCAACAAGTAGTCTTTTTTGATAAATATGTTGGTTTTCATTTTCTAACAATAAACACAATGTAAGCTTGTGTTGACGTGTTTATAGCCAGCCATATGTATACATTATTTCCATCATTAAAATTAAATTTTAGGACTCCTACATTTGTTACCATTGTAATCAGAGAGCTCTTTCCAGATCTAAGACCATTCTTCCTCTAAGAAAACCACATGACTTCAGTCAGACAAATTCCATACCAAAAGGTAAATGCAAACAACTAAACTTGAAGAGACCGTGATAGTCTCTGAAAGCCTCTGAATGATTACCAAAATCATTCATTAAACCCATCCACAGTGACAAGAAACATGCAAGAAGTGTACCTCTGCTTGTAATTCAGGTCACCTTTAAGTCGGCCCTCAGAGGTAGAAGTGACAGAGATGGGAGTGGGGTCAGGGGAGAGAATCAGGTTATCACAGTGTTGTCAATAGTGAATGAGTGGGTAAAACAGCAGTTTATAGGAAACCAATGATTTTTAAAAGGATGTTCACTATTTTCCCAGCCAAAAATTGTTTGCTGCCTTCCCACCACACACGCACACTTTTAAATTGTCTATTTATTAGCTCTCCTTCACAAGCAAATAAAGACTGAGGAGATACCATGCTTTGACACACTTACTTTTACAAAAAGAATTCCGTAATTAACAATTTGCAAGCCACCGAATGCACTATATGTTAAAGAGAAAAGAATATCTGTCATACTGTTACCATGAGGTTAAACTATTTTATGCTACATCTTTTTGTGATTTTGAAAATAATATATTTAAATAGAAAAAGAAAAGATTTTGATGCTTGTATAAGCTGCAGAATATTTACAACTATTATAGTCAATAATTTATATGGTAGGTCCTTTCATGTAATTTCTGAATTTGCATTTTTTATTATGCATATAAACCTTATTTTCCCAATAATTTTATAGTATCCCCTACCTGCCCTAAAACTGTCAGTCTTTTACAAATGGAATTATTTAAGGAGGATGCATCTTAAAATGTATGTTGTTGCCTATGATAATAATATGTACAAGGTACTTTTAAGTAAAATAAATAATTTTCACACTATTTTATCTTTAAATGTTCTTTATGTTTTTATAGAAATTGTATTTATATTGTTTCCAAAGTGCCCATCTTCCTTTTTTCTTACATTCATGAAATATTTAAAGAATTTTTACCTAATATTTCTCAATTTCTGCTCTTGAAAGAGCAAGAGAATGAAAAGAACACAGAGGGTTTAGCTCAGGCAAAAGGAAATATTTCCTAACAAAAGTGTAAACTCTTGGAATTACTATAAGAAAATCGATTATGTATTCTTCCCTTGAATTTATTATTATTAATCAATTATTTGACCCTGATAATTAAATGAATATATTTGGATACTCTTTACAGACTGGTGTTTGAAACACAGTGTATGGTCAATATGTCAACTGTTATTATTTATTCATTAATTCATGTATTCAATAAACATTTGTAGAGCTCCTACTGTGGTATTCAGTGGTAAACTAGGGCAACACCATTTCACTTCATGCATTTTGCAATCTACATTGTATTGTCAACTTTACCTTAGCATATTTCTATTTTAAGACAGGTTATCCTGTTTCTGGGGTAGCTCAGGAGTAGTGATGCAAAGTAATGGAGGAATATATCCAATGCCCTCTCCAAGACCCTTCCATCCGCAAGAGTCTTCACAAGTTCTAATGAACCTGTTTCAAAAGTAAAGCCATTTACTTCACATTTTACCCAAAGCCTGGCAGCTACTCATCACGACATCGTGTTGTTTAAGTCAACCGGGGCTCAAATCAGAGTTCAGAAGGAAACATACCAGAAGTTGGTCTCAAGCAGTAGTTGAAATATTTTACCCCATACCTACATCTTAGAGATGGTAAATTAGTTAATGAGGTCATTTCCATAAAGTTTATAAGCTTCTTGGAAATGCAATGATAGACAAATACTAGATATTATAAGAAATATTTTAGCACTTTAAGATCTGTTTATAAAGTTGACCTTCTCGGTTAGGCTGAGACCCAGTTACCTGATATTCCCGGTGCTTGCTCTCCTTGGGGAGGGAAGTGACAAAGCTGACTTTTAAAATAGTCCTTATTACTATTTTAATGAATATTGAAATATTTATTAAGAATTCATAAAAAAACATTAACTAACCTTAAGGCAATTCCTGAAAAAGACTTACACCTGTGAAAACACATAAAGCACCCATGACAGTGGTTCGGAGTCAGCATTTTATTTTACCACTTTTAATAAATTTGCTGCACCGTATTATATCATAATCTGCCTGTGGCTTGTCCCATGAGGCCAAGCATAAGAATAAAGAAATGGAACCACATTAAGGGCATTAAAACAAAACCATGGTTAGTACAGGTAAAATTATTTTTTTAAAACAGGACATTTTCTGGATTTCTTCAAAGTTCTAGATATCATCACAATAATGTCAGAGTCATTTCTGGAGAAAAAGAAATGAACAGTATTGATATTATGTTAGTACTAAGATTATTGCTTTTTCTTTCTTTTGAAATAAAATTTAGGTGAATGTAATTAGAATTGTTATTCCAGAAGGTATGATTAATTTCAAAATTAGACTTAGACCACTGGAGGTGTCTTTCCTATGACATTGTCACTATGCCTATGAGAAAGCATCTATGTCTTCCAATTTATTTCTTCTTTTTCAAATGTATTAGTGATTGAAAGGAAGTAAAACACACATTAATAATTCAGATAGATCTCAACCTATCACACTTCCAAAACTAATATTCAATTCTTCTGCAACACATTTCTCCAACATCTTTAACAGGAGGTAGGTCTGCTATTCTACTGAAAGGAGCTTTGATGTTTATCTGTAAAGCCCTCTACCCACTCAATGCACTAAGCATAGAAAGAAAGACCTAAAAATAATACGAGATCATCTTGTAACTGAGCAGGACCCTATGGGGCCTTCCTGGGACAGGACATCCCGACCCCCATCCTCCACCTACCTCTTATTTGTAGAAAAACTTTAGCCTCCTATAGGCCTTCCCCAAGTCCCAAAGACTAAATTTAATCAGAGAAGTGAGAAAAATACAGAAAGATAGGAAAATAGTCAAGCTAGACAAAATAATAATAGTTTAGCCATTAAACAAAATTAAGGACATTTAGTTCCTTCTCAAGGGCTCTAGATAATATTCTGAGTCATATCTTTTGAGCTATTTTGCAGATACTGAAACTCTCACCAGGTGGAAGAAGTTAACTACACAATGACCAGACTATAGCCATGCATATGCTGGCCCATCTTAAACAATTCTAAGAACTGGCCTCAAGGAAATGGGAACAAACCGACTCTGGAAATAAAGATTAACTGTACTTAAAACAATCAATATGGTGTTGATCAGACTACCACATGGCCAATTTCAAGGTGATTTTTGGAGCCGACTAAGCTGTTCTGCACGTAGACCCTACCCCACCCAGCCTATGCACCCCTGAAACTCCCCTTTAAAAAGCTCTTGCCCCCTGATTGGCAAGGGGTAGCTGGTTCTTTGGGACATGAGTTCACCTTCTCCCAAGGATTTCTGGCTTCCTCAATAAAGCTATCTTTCATTTTACCCAACACTTGTCTCTCAGTTTGGGATTCTTGAGCAATGAGAAGCCGAACCTGAGTTCGGTAACAATCTTGTTCATCCAATCCCTGATTTTACTCAGAAAGGGAAAAGTTCACAAATTGAGTTTAGAAAATGCTTAAAAACAATTATATATATATTTTTATAATTATATATATATATATATATAAATTTTAAAATATTTGTAAGTCCTTTAAATTGGATTGAAAAATGATGACATCAACCACTTGCCCAGGTTTCAATCCCAATGCTAAAGTTTTATCAGCTGTGCAGCCTTAGGCAAATGACTTCACCTCTCTGATTTCAATTTTCTCATTTGTAAAACGGCGATAACATAATCTTTCTCACAGGCGTGATGTGATGACTACTGAATGGAATCATCCCATCATGTCCGCTCTCACAACTGTAGTATCCCCATTTTACAGGGGTTGTAGTATCACTATTTAGCAGAGTACATGGCACATCACATCTAATGCTCAACCAAATGCCGTTGTTTTTCTTCAGACCTTACATTTAAAAAGTACCTGCACACATTATTTGCTTAAGCTAAATAAAACATTCTATCCCAGGTAGCCTGAAATTAGTTTAGAGCATCAAACTCAAGCTTGAAGGTATATTTTAAATGTGTCAAAAGTCGTCCTCTGCATCAATCACTATTTTTACTCATTTGGATTTCTTGCCCGGTTACCTTAGTTGAAATTGAAAAAGTATATGTTCACGACACTGTTAAATTAAAATCAGGAATGTAACCATGTCAACTGTTCTGCAAATAGTGTGAAACACATTGTCATCTTTGATCTCAGAAAAGTGTTCACTCTGTAAAAGATAGTAGCCCTTCATACTAACTGTTTCCAAAGTAAGAGGAAAGAACAGGGTTTATACCACGTATAGATGCTAAATTATGCATGGAGAATGTTTTTTTTAATTATAAAAGAGGAGCGTGTCTCCAAAAAAATGCATAGCTGGTGCCTAAATGCCCAGTTTGTTTTTATTATTACCAGAAATGTGCATATAAACTAATTTTGCAGGTGGGCTTACTGCACCTATTTTTCAAATGATAGTCCTTAATGAATTGTCTTATTAAAAAATACATGCAGCCATAAATATGTAGGCCTTGTGTCAATTTTGAGACAACTGGTCATGTCCTACTTAAATATTAAAGTACGAGGTTCAGATCTCCTTCAGCTGTCTTTAGTATACCCAAGTAGTGTGTCAGGGCTTAACAGCAGCAAGGAAATATAGCCCACTAAAAAACTAAATCTTTACAAATATATCTTTCTCCCCTTGCTCTCACTAAAATTTCCGCTTGAAACAGGTGAATGGGATAAATTAGTATCCATTGCAATTTCTACCCTTTACCTAGAATCCATGAGCCTTAGAACTTAACTCTCTCAAATTCTGCTTTACCTACTGTCCCACTGCTTTATTTGTTACAGGTGAGGAGACAGACCTAGAGAAATTGAGTGGTCCTTCCTACATTACACAAATAATTAGTGACTCAAGTGTGCCTGACTCTGGACATCCAGCCCAGTTTTTTTTGTTTTTTTGTTTTTAAAAATAATAGCTACAACCATAGATTTACCTGGCAGGAAGTTTGGCTGTGATTTTCTTTTTTTTTCCACAAAAACAGGATTTCCTATGTTTTATTTAATAAAATGGGATTTCTTAATTGATAATACATTTTTATATTCTTTCTCAGAAATTTAATTCTTAAGATATGCTTCAGCATGCTGTGAAAGAATGTATTATTTTTAGAAGTGTGTGCCACTTAATTCCTGTTAATTTTCTATAACAGATGGTATGGGTATTTGATTTATGCACTCACCTTCATGTAGCCTGCTAACCATTTTTTTTTAATCTGAGGACACTCTTTTTGTTCATTACTTTACCTTTTCCACTATATAAAATATTATTTCTAGAGAGAAAAAAGTGTAAGAGAAATTTTCATGTTATTGAAATTGAGTACAGTTTGGTGATTAATTGCATTGTTCTCATTACCTTCTCTGCCTGATGTGCAGGGCTCATTATTGCAGTGTGAATTCAATGGAACAGGGATCTTAACCAGGTGTGGGTTATTAAAGTGGCAGTGCCCAATTTGAAATTGTTAAATGAGATGTATCAAAGTTGATATGCTTAACTATGTTCTTCTTCTAGAAAGAAAAGTGGTGCTTGCTCAGGAAAATCACTCACATCTATCATGTGACAAAGATTCAAAACTCTACTTTCCTTGGGTAGAGCAGGAGGAATCATTGTATCTGTAGGACATACCAGTAGTTTCAAAACCGATACAGGAATATAGTTTATTAAAGGAATTTCCTGTCAGTCCTGTGGTTAGGACTCGGTGCTTTCACAGCTGGGGCTGGGTTCAATGTCTGGTCCCTGGTTGGGGAACTAAGATTCTGCAAGCCGTGGGGCGCAGCCGAAAAAGAAAAATACATGCCTTTTGGTAATTATAAAATCATTTATTCCTCACCTGTTACAAAGAGGATGTTCTCCTTCACTTAGAAGAAAATAAATAGTGTAGGTTGAAAGAGTACATGAAATATTAGTCTCTAATAACAATACATTTAATTCAGGTTATAAAAATATTCTTAAAACTTTACTCAAGCTAACTACCCTAAAGATGAGCTAACTTCTTCAGACAGATGAAAGTGTGCTCAAAAATCAAGTGAAAGTGGTTTCATTAAATTCTTCGTAACTTTGATAGATCCACTATAACAACATCAAGGGTAGGCTCAAGTGATAGACTTGGGAGTTATAATGATGTCAGCTCCAGTTTAGAGAGGTCTCCATAACCACATGGTGCTAATTTCTGCCTCTTACGGTTAGATCAACAACAAGTTTGGCACAAATCAGAAAATTAAAATAGATCGACATAAATTGAGAGTTTGGGGGAAAATATGACATTGCACAGGATTTGACAGTTCATAAAGCAATTCACAATCCAATCCTACACAAACTTTTTGAGCTAGGTACAATGGTTTCCATTTTACACATAAACTCAAGTTCAAAAAGGATACATTTCTTGCACCAAATTCCATATTAGTTAAGGATAGAATATGGATTGCAACCCTTTTTCTTCTGACTTCTCCATTGCCTCTACATAGATTGTTCATAAGTGGCTAAAGCAAAGTTTTGCAAAGATATATAATTCTTTGAGTCTGTAGTTGACATATTTGCCATCTTGCTGTCTCTTACATGAGTACTGAAAGGTAGTAAAGGATCAAATGATGCTTTGTTGTGATTTCTCAGAAATTGGAGAATGGCAAAGGAAACCAGTGAATGGCTCTGTGTTACCAGGAAAGACTCAGAGGAGAAAAAAAATAAAGCTTAACCAGAATAAGATTTGGAAGAGTATTTGTTTTTATTGACTTTTGTACAAAGAAACTTGTTTCACTATTGATTATACAAATTTATGTAAATTGACAATGAAATGTTTCTACTAGTTAAAAACAGAATACTTGGTGGAAAGGAACTGTGACTTCAATTGGTCTAAATTATATTTGATTAGATGAGTTCATATCACAGTAGTTTGACTCAACAATCCAACAGAGAAGGAATAAAATGGGGAGGTTACCAAGTAATGGTGGAGAAGGGGAATCAGAAGAAATGTGAAATTTTTTGTACATATTAAAAGTATATCAAGCCTTTGTTAAGCAACTTCTTTGTGCATAGCTGAATAATCTTAGTTGAAATTTATAGTAGTTTTAGGTCCAAAGCAGCTGAATATTATCCATTTCACATGGCTTAAATTACCAGCAGAAGCAGAGGACATGTATCTCAGGCTCTGGATATCTCAGCCTGAGAGCAGATATAAACACATATCATAGCCCCATCCTTTGTAAACCATGGAATCCAGATACTTTATTTAACTTTTGAACCTTAGTTTATTTGTCTACAAAATGAGTACAGCAGTAGTATCTATATCAAAGTTTCTTGGCGAGAAGACAAGATTATATACATCGAATATTTAGCATCATTCCTGGCAGATATCAATGATTCAACACATGCTAACTATTATTAACATAAGTCCATATATATATTAAGATTCTATAGGGCAGTTGAGAGAGAAAAAATATCTGTGATCCAGATTCCAATGCTGAATTGGGTAATTGTTATTACAAATACAGAGAAAGGAGTTAGGAGGTAAAATACATTGGGTACAAAAGGAGTTAGAAGAAATCCAGGAGGCCCTTCATTACAGAGATGGTCCTAAGCCAAACTTGGACCTTCAAAAGCCTATAGGATCTGGAGTAGGCATGGACAGCCTGGGGGAGATGACTGTAGCTAACACAACAGCAGGGATATCATAGATATTGCATTTGACAGCTGGTAAATTTGCTGTCTGAAGAGCTGTGCACAAAAATATAGCTAAAAGGAAGTATATATTGAGCACAAACTTTAGTCAAGCACTGTTCTAAGTGCATTGTCAGTTATCATGTCAAATATTGGTAACTACCTTATGAGATAGGTAGTATTATTACCCCCATTTTACAGATGCAAAAAAAGAAGAGCAGACAGGTTGTGGAAATTTCCTAAGACTGTATACTCAGCTAGTGTGTGGCAAAGCTGGGAAAGAGCCCCACATTCATGTTCTTAATCAGTAAACCATATGTGTTTTGTGTTTCTGTAATCGGAAGCTACTTCTTGTGGGGGGTAGGTAATATGGCACTATTTGGTTAAAAAAATATTCTGATGTCTGGGAGGGTAATGGCCTTCAGCAACAGGAAAAAGGATATCAGCTACCTTAAATTCCAATTTTATCACATCAATCTTCTTCTTTAGAATGAAAAATATAGCATTTGCTCAGGTATAAGTTGACTAAACTAGCAAAAGAGAAAAAATTGGAAAGAGCCTATAAAAATTCTACTACACTATCATGGCATTACAAAAGTCTGTGTATGGCAAATCATATTTATGTTTTCTTCCTAAACAACAATAACTACATGGAAACTTGGGTGTTGGAACTTAACTATGTCTGAAAATGGATTTCATATTGTGGCTAAATCTATGTGCTTCACCATTTATACTTCATTCCAACGTGGAATAATTCCTAGTTAATTTATTTTACATGGAAAACGTACAATAAAATGATAGGTTAAATATAAAGAGTGGTTCAAATATAGGAGACCTGCAAAGTTCTGTTGAGTTCTCAAATAACTCCTGATTTTCCAGATGCAATTTATTCAACTTACCCTTATTATCTTCACTTTATTCCTCCAACAATAGGTCTTTAGGCCATTTTACGGTCCTATGGATATTAGCACTTCTAATGGGGGTTGGATAAAAAAGTGAGAGAAGGTGAAATTTAAATCAGCTCATTTTGCTTCTACTTTATTAGTTTTAAACTGAATCTTTTGAAACTTAGCAGCTCTAATGAAAGTCTGATTTATTTTTGATGTAGCACATCCAATTTTTGCCCTTTCTTTATTCAGCACTGTCAAAAAGAGTTTATTTGGTCCCATGGTACCTTCTACCAGCCTAGGCTTGGGCATGTTCTAGGAAGTGTTATGTGGGTTTATGATAAAGGGGTGTGTGTTTTTTTTTTTTTTTGGGTGTGTGCTTTTGAGTGTTATATTCAGTTATATACAAGGCTACGACTCAAAAATGGCATTCCTAACTTCAAGTCAGCAGCAGTTATGTCTAACCAGATTGCACATGACAACTCTTTTGTCTTATGACTTGGATTCATTCCCATTTTTCTGCCTCTCCATTTCTCAACCTTCCCCAATATCCCAGATCTTCCTTCTCACATTGTCATGTCTGCACATTCTGCTCTCTCTGTTTGCACTGCCATGTCCCCTCACTCTCAGCCTGGCATACACTCATGTATCTGTCAAACATCTGCTCAAATAATGCCTTTTCTAATTAACCAGGCTATTGACTGGTCTCCCTCTGTGCTCCCATAGGATTCTACCCATACTATTTATTATTTATCATGTTTGATTATCTCCCGCATTAGCTCATGAGTTCCTTGAAAGCTTATAATGCTCTGTATGATAGCCCAGTGTCTGGCACAGAGTAAAAACCCACAGCAGGTTTTCTGAATAAAAGTTAACATAGCTAACATGTTTGAGTGTTTCCTGTGTCAGTGTCACTCAGTTAGGCAACTTATACACATTACTCATGAACTCCTCAATTTGACTCTATGAATTAGGTACTACTAATATCCTTTTTTCAGATAAGAAAACTGAGACACAGGGAGATTAAATAAATTGCCCAAGGTCACTCAGTGAACAAGTTGCAAAGTCAGGGATTTCAGCCATAGTAGTGTCTTCAGAGCCTGCACTCACTGTGTATGGCCATTCTGAGTAGATGAAGAAATGAATGAATCACTGCGTGAAGCAAATGCTGCTTTTAGACGCTGTTTATGCATGCATGAAAATTTGGTAGCCCCATGTATTTACTGAGCATATATCAAATGCTAGATACAGAAGACACAGCTATCACTTTCAGAAAATTCAAAGAAGAAATAGACATTATGTTAATAATGGGTAAAAAGCTGTCATAGATATTCTTATACTAAAAGCAATAGGGACACAACAGCGAGAGGTTAGTCCTACAAAATTCGGAATAGTAAAAACTTTATGGATGATTCTTAAGTCTTTCAAAGACGAGAAGGTTTTACCAAGTGAGAATCAGAGGAAGGGAAGATCAGGTAAAGGGGCTACAAGAACAAAACATCAATATTCACATCAGTCCACGTTAAAAATATAAATAAAATTAAATAACCGCCACCACCAAAAATCATTTACTGTAGTCCTGTTATATGTAAGGATACACTCACCATTCACATTTATCCTATATCATTTTATATATATAATATATATCTAGATATATATCCATACCTATATCTTTCTCTATATAGCTCTGAACCTGATATTCTGCCTGAGAAGAGAGTTTTGGTATGCCTTAGGCACTGGGCCTCTCTGTATCAGTTTGACCAGATCCTTTATGCTAACAATATGATTTATGGTGAATACCTCTTTTGCTTGGTGGTGTGTGGGGAGATGGTGAAGGAGTGAACTGCCCTCTAATAAAAAACCTGACACAAAGATTCAGATGAGCTTTCCTGATTGGTGACACTTTGCAAGTGTTATCACACAATCTTGCTGGGAAAATTAAGTATTTCCCTGTGAGGCTCAACTATGAGGAAAAGCCTGGAAGTGTGTGTCTGGCCATCCTGGAATTTCCCCCATGCACTTTTCCCTTCTGACTGACTTTAACCTGTATTGTTGCATTGTAATAAACTGCAACTGTGAATATAATATCTTCTGAATCCTACGGGTTCTTCTAGTGAATTTTCTAGACTGAAGACAGCCTTGGGGACCACTGACCCAGAAACATTGACCTCATAGAATCAGTTGGGAAGTATTACCTTCTTTTGAATTTTCTGAAGGAGTTTGTGTAGAACTGGTGTTATTTCTTACTTAAATATTTGGTAGAATTCACCATCAAAGCTATTTGTTCCTGGAGTGTTCTTTGTGAGGATCTTTTAATTACCAATTGAAATGCTTTAATGGATTTAAGATTATTCAGGACTCCCTGGTGGCGCAGTGGTTGAGAGCCCACCTGCCGATGCAGGGGATACGGGTTCGTGCCCTGGTCCGGGAACATTCCACACGGGAAGATTCCACATGCCGCAGAGCGGCTAGGCCCGTGAGCCATGGCCGCTGAGCCTGTGCATCCAGAGCCTGTGCTCCGCAACGGGAGAGGCCACAACAGTGAGAGGCCCGCGTACCGCAAAAAAAAAAAAAAAAAAAAAAAAAAAAGATTATTCAGATCATTTATATTTTCTTGAATGAGTTTTGGTAGTTTGTGTTTTTCAAGGAATATCATCATTTCATCTAAGTTGTTACATTTATCTGTGTAAAGTTGTCCATAATACTCCCTTATATACCTTTATATATGCAGAATCTATAATGATGTCACCTATTATTATGAATACTGGTAATTTTTTGTCTTCTTTCTTTTTTATCCTGATCAATCTGGCTAGTAGTTTATCAATTTTATTAATTTTCTCAAAGAATTGGCTTTTGGTTTCATTGACTTTTTATATCGTTTTTGTCTTTGATTTAATTAATTTAATCTTTGTTCTTTATTATTTCCTTTCTGCAGCTGACTTTTTCTTTTCTCCTCATTTTCCGGTTTCTTAAGTGGAAACTGAGTTCATTGATTTAATTTGAATTTTTTTTTGTTTAGTATAAGCATTTAGTGCAATAATTCTACTCCTAATTACTGCCTTAATATCATCCCCCCAAATTTGATAATTTGCATATTCAAAACATGATTTGTATTTTTATATTCAGTTAGCATGGATTATTTGGAAGTATGTTTTTAGTTCCCCAAATTTGGGAATTTTCCAGAGCTCTTTCTGGAAATTTCAGATTTAAATGAGAATCTTTCATTTCTCATTTAATTCCATTTTGGTTTGAGAATATACACTGTATGTCCTAAATCCATTTAAGTTTATTAAATTTTTCATAGTTCAGAATATGATCTACTTGGTAAATATTTTATATGTACTAAAAATAATATGTATTCTCTTGGTGTTGGGTGGCATGTTTGATAAATGTCAGGTTGGTGAAATGGTTTATTAGGTTGTTCAGCTCTTCCATATTATTAAAGATCAATCAAGCAAAATTATTGATTCTACCAATTGTATTGCAATTTCCCCATAATGTGGATTTTTCCATTTCTTCTTGCAGTTATAGCTGGTTTTGTTTTGTATATTTGGAAGCAATATTCTTAGGTGCCTAAACATTTAAGATTGTTATATACTCCTATTGAATTGACCCTTTATCATTTGAAATGACCTTTTTTATCTCTAATAAGGTTCTTTGCTTTGATATGCATGGCATATCTTTTCTATCCTTTTAATGTTAACCTATTTGTATCTCATTATATATAAGTGTGTTTGTGGTAGGTAGCATATAGTTAATGTTTGCTTTTTTATCCAATATGACAATCTCTGCTTTTTGATTGGGATGTTTTATACCACTTATGATTAACTGATTATTTATATGGTTAGTAGTAAATCTATTTTGCTTCTATTTCTTTTTACTCATATGCCCTTTGTTCCTGTTCCTCACTTTTTCTGTACTCTTCTTCCTTTGATTAATTAATTTTTATGATTTCATTTTATTCCTTTTGTTACTTTCTTAGCTATAACTTTTAAAATATATATTAGTGGTTGCTCAAGAGTTTGTAGACTATCTTTAACTTATAACAGTATACCTTCAAGCAATATTATACCACTTCATTTAGAAAATAAGAACATTACAGTACTTTATTTCCATTTCTTCCTTACTGATCTCAGTGCCATTATTTTTATTCATTTGACTTTTACGTATCTTGTAAACCCTACATTTTATTGTGTTTACTTTTGTTTTAAAAAGTCAATTATGTTTTACAGAGATTGAAATAAAAAGGAAAGTTACCTTGTATATGTTCCCATGTAATTGTCATTGCAGTTAATTTTGTTCCTTTGTGTAGATCTATATTTCTATGTGGTGTCATTATCTTTCTCTATGAAGGACTTTCTTTAACATTTCATGTAGTATAGCTCTGCCAGTGATAAATTCTCTCCATTTTTGTATATCTGAAAAGATTTTATTATTGCCTTTATTTTAATATTATTATTTTTTTTCAGTACGCGGGCCTCTCACTGTTGTGGCCTCTCCCGTTGCGGAGCACAGGCTCCGGACGCGCAGGCTCAGCGGCCATGGCTCATGGGCCCAGCTGCTCCGCAGCATGTGGGATCTTCCCGGACCAGGGCACGAACCCGTGTCCCGTGCATTGGCAGGCAGACTCTCAACCACTGTGCCACCAGGGAAGCCCCTGTTGCCTTTATTTTTGAAACATATTTTTTTTCTGGATAAAGAATGTTAGGTTGATAATTTTCACCCTTGTCAGTACGCTAAAAATAGTGTTCCATTGTTTTTGCTTGCTTTGTTTACAATAAGAAATTGCCTTTTCTTCTATATATAATGTCTGTCTTTCCATCTCCTTTTTAGATTTTTCTCTTTATCACTGGTTATGAGAAATTTTATTTTTTATGTCCATGGTGTATTTCTATTCATAATTTTTGTCATAGGTGCATTGAGTTTATCGGATCCCTGGGTTTATAAATCTCATCTAATTTGGAATTCTTTTGGACATTATTTCTTCAAATTTTTCCCATGCCTCTTTCATTTCAGGGACTCTATTTACACAAATACTAGGTTACTTGAAGCCATTCCAGAGCTCACTGACGTTCAGTGCATTTTTTTAAGTCACTTTATTTTCTGTAACAGTTGGGATTGTTTCTATGGCTATACCTTCAAGTATACTAATCTTTTCTTCTGCAACATCTAATCTGCTGTTAATTCCATCTAGTATTACTTTTGTGTTAGCCATTGTATTTTTATTTCTACAAGTTAGATTTGGGTTTCTTTTATACCTTCTCTACTTACTTTTTGAACATATGAAATACAGCTGTGATAACTTTAATGTCTTTGTTAATTGTAAGATCAGAATCTATTGTCAGTCAGTTTCAATTGATTGATTATTCTTCTCATAAATTGTATTTTTCTGTTTCTTTGCATGCCTATTAACTTCTGACTGTATGCCAGACACAATTAATTTTACCTAGTAGTGAATTGGATATCTTTGAATTCCTATAAATACTCCTGAGCTTTGTTCTGGGATACAGTTAAGTTACTTGGAAATAGTTGGATCCCTTCAGATCTTGTTTTTTTAAAGTTTGTTATGTGGTACCAGTAACATATTTAGTTTAGGCATGATTATTCCCTAATGCTGAGGCAATACCTTAGGGATACCTACCCAATACCTAGCAAATTACAAGTTTCTCCAGTATAGCTAATGAGAAAAGACACTTTCCAGACTTATGTGTGTGCCAGATTCTCTTTTCTCTAATATTTTTTGGTCAGTTCTTTCCCTCATCTTGGATAGTTTCCACACATGCGTATGCTAATCAGTACTCTACTGAACTCTCGAGGGTCTTCCTCTGCAGATCTTTGGAGTTCCCCTGCTGCACAGTTACCTTTTCTCCAATAATCTCTCCTGAGTACTCAGGCATCACGGTCTTTCTGGTTTCTTAGCAAAGTCTCTCCTATTCAGGAAGTCTATTAAGCTCTGCCTGGATCACCCTTCCCTCCTAGGAAAATTATAAGGCTCATGCCATTTATTTTATGTATCTCAGGGACACTGTTCTTTGCTGTCTAATATTTCATATCTTAAAAACCATTGATTCATATATTTCATTGTTTTCTGGTTGCTTTAGGCAGATGCAGAAGTCTCTTAATAATAAACAGCATTGCTTGATTTCATTACAGTCCAACTTATTAAAGTTTTAAAATAATTTGTGTTTTTTGTGTCCTGCTTAAGAAAAATCTTTGCCTTTTCCAAGATTACAAAAATGTTGTATATTTTCTCCTTAAATTTATGTTATATCATCCACATTTATGTTAATTATTCATCTGGAATTGATTATTTGGTATAGCATGACGTAAGGATCAAAATTTCTTTTAATCACATATAGATATGGAGTTGACCCAGCACCATTGAAAGAATCACTCCATTTTCATTACACTTTAATATTGTCTTTATTATAAATGAGGTGACTACATATGCATGGAATTTCTGTCTCATCTGATTGTTCAGTTTGTCTATTCTTGTACCAATACCAATTTGTTATAATCATCAGTCTCATAATAATCATTGATGTCTATATTATAAGTAATCCAGATTTGTTCTTCTTTAAGAATATCTAGGCAAAATTTTGCCATTTGCATATCCATGCTTTTATATTTTTGGTAAAGATAATTTTCATTATAATATCATATATCCTTATTGTGAAAATAGGAAAAATACAGAAAAGTAGAAAATGGGAAACTGTTACTCATAATACATCTCCCAGAATTACCAAATTTTACTATTTGAAAGTATTATTTCTATTCTTTTGTTTCTGTTGATTTTTAGAATTAAATGATATAGTGAAATTATGCTACCTGCCTTTTCAAACATCAAATTTGTGACTATATAATCAATGTAATAATTCTATTATAAAAATTGAGAAATAAAGAATATACATATTTTAAAACATTCATTCTTACCACTGTTAAAATTTTGCCATATCAATTGACAGGTTTTAAATGCATTTTTTATAGTCTCATGAGATTATGACATAATGATTTTTAAACATCCTGAAACAAAACTTCACATATCATAGAAGAAATGAAGCTGGACTCATGACAGAAAATATATTAACTAAGTGGCTTATGGACTTTTCACAATTAAAAAATTAATGACTCAATCCATTTTTAAGAGTTTTAATGAGGCAGAAAGTCATTGTTCATGTTCCTGGAAAATTACAATTATGGTTCTTAAATCTACTTTTTTTTTTTTTTTAGAAGTTGAGAAAATGAGGGAAAAAATGTATTTGTGGATAATTCTTCTCCCATAGTGCTACAATCAAGTAAATAGTTTAGTCATTGAAATGATTACTGGATTAAGACATTCTTATAGTCTTACTGAATATAAAAATTTGCAGTAGAGTTTATCTGAACTATGAAGCCAAGCTGGGAATTTATAAGCAAATTTCTTAGAACTCAGGAAATACATGAGAAAGAAATGCCAAGAAGAGGATAATGATTTACTCACAGGTTTTTAAATCTATCTAAGAGATATTAAATTACTTGATTTGAAGCCTAAAATATGCAAGGGAAAAATACCCAGTTCTAATTTTCTGTTGTTTCCTGTTTTTTTTTTTCCCTGTATGCATGAATATATGCATTTATTTATCATCTTTTGGTCAGCAAGAATTGTTCTTAAGTACTTTTTAATAAATTTGGGGTGTGTGGTTTATTATGATTTTTTTTTTTGATATATTGAAAATATTTTTCTGTTAACTCTCATGTATTTAAGCTATATATAAAATACTTGGGTTACTGTGTCTTTATTTCACACCTCTATGGGTATTCTTATAGCATCTACTAGAGTTGGAATTTTTTTAATCTTTGTGGGTAATCTATTATTCTTTTAGGCACCTATATGATTTTTTTCCTTTATGGAAAGTAAACTATTTTTTCCTTTATGGAAAGTAAACTATTCTATGAGATTGTATCAATGTGTGGCACTCTATTGACTAATTTTGCAGTTCAGATAGCCTTTTACTTTGTATATTTATATTTCCCCCTCTCCTTAAGGAAATTATTTATGGCTTATATCTTTATTTATCACTTCACTTTCAATTATCTTATTTCCTTCTGAGATAGACTTACAACATGTAAGTTAAATTTTATTTCTTTATCATCCATAGCTTTCATCTTTTCCTTAATCAAATTCACTTTTGGCCATTCTCTCTGCATTGTATCAGGGAGCATTTGATGTTTACTGATCATGTCCCTAATTATGTCCCTATTAGAAATTTTTGAAAAATGTTTAAGATGATTTTTTTCATCACACTCATGTACTTTTTTACCTGTTTGTCTGCATCTCTTGCTTTTCTCTCATACAAATTTGCTTTAAATCTCAACATAGCTTAAACACTCCTTTCTCTCCCATATTAGACACCATGTCTTTGTGCATTCTATTGGGTATTCTTCATGCAGAGTAATCTTTTGAAAATCGAATCACAAGTCTAATCATGTGATTCCCTTGATTAAAATTCTTCAGTCAGGGACTTCTCTGGTGGTCCAGTGGTTGGGACTTTGTCTTCTAATCCAGGGGGTGTGAGTTCAATCCCTGGTCAGAGAGTTAAGATCCCACATGCCTCACGGCCAGAAAACAAAAAAAAAACAGAAGCAATATTATAACAAACTCAATAAAGACTTTAAAAATGGTCCACATCAAAAAAAAATTTTTAAAACATTCTTCAGGGCTTCCTTGGTGGTGCAGTGGTTGAGAGTCCGCCTGCCAATGCAGGGGATGCGGGTTCGTGCCCCGGTCCGGGAGGATCCCGCATGCCACGGAGTGGCTGGGCCCGTGAGCCATGGCCGCAAAAAATTCTTCAATCATTTCCTACTGCACTTAGTAAAAAACAAAGAAGTAAAATGTCTGAAAAGACACTGCATGAATTTTTCTGTTTCTATTGTCATATCTAGGAACTCTTCTCTTTCTTCACTGCTTTTGCATATGCTTATTTAATATGAAAATTTCATTTCTATAGGCACAACATCACAGCAATGTTAATATTTTAAAATATATTTAATATCTTGAACTATTAAAATTCAAATACTCATACATTCTTCTCAAGGGATTTATATGATGTTGAAAATCTATTGCTTAGAAAATTTCCAAATATATTAAAGTACAGATTTATGCTTCTCTCATGGTATTTGTATGTTTGATTTAATATTTGCTTGTGATTCTCTCACAAGCAAGACTGACTATACATAATAAATTGAATAAACTCTATTGCAAATTTTGATATCCATTTAGGCAATAACAAACACTGTCATAATTTAATAATCATTTCAATAACTAAGCTATTTACATGATTGGAACACTGTGGGAAAGGAATTACCTACAAATATGTTTTATGCATTTTCTCAAATCCTTTAAAAAAATTAGATTTGAGATCCATAATTGTCATTTTCACTTTCAAGGAACATGAACAATGACTTTCAGCATCATTAAAACTCATAAAAATTAATTGAGTCGTTGAGTTTTTTAATTGTGAAAATTTCATTAACCATTCAATTGAGGATATTTTCTATCATGTGTCGAGCACCATATCTTCTTACTGGGATATGTGAAGTTTTGGTTCAGGATGTTTAAAAATCATTATGTAATAATCCCATGAGACTATAAAGATGCACTTAAAATCTGTCAATGAATATGGCAAAATTTTAAAGGTGATAAGAAATGAATATTTTAAATATAATATATATTAATATAATTTATAATCTTTATTTCTCAATTTTCTATAGTGAAATTATTACATTAATTGTATAATCACAAATTTGATGTTTGAAAAGCCAGGCAACAAAATTTCACTGTATTATTTGACCTTAATTCTAAAAGTTCTTTGCACAGTTTAGGTCAAGTCTTTTATCAGGTATGACTTTTGCAAATATTTTCTCCCAGTCTGTGACTTGTCTCTTCATTCTCTTGATATCATCTTTTGCAGAGTGGAGGTTTTAAATTTTAATAAGTTCCTGTTTATCAATTATTTTTTCATGGATTATTCCTTATAGTATTGTATCTAAAAAGTCATTACCAAACCCAAAGTCATTTAGGTTTTTTCCTATATTATCTTCTAGGAATTTTATAGATCTACATTTTACATTGAGGTCTATGATCCATTTTGAATTAATTTGAGGAAGGGTATAAAGTCTGTGTGGACATTCAGTTTTTTGCACATGGATGTCTAATTGTTCTAACACCATTTGTAGAAAGACTATCTTTTCTCCATTATATTACTTTTGTCAAAGATCAGTTGACTATATTTATGTGGGTCTATCCCTGGTCTCTCCATTCTGTTCCATTGATCTATTTATTATTCTTTTGCCAATACCATACTGTCTTGATTACAATAGCTTTATAGTAAGTCAGTGTCTGATAGTGTCAGTCCTACAACTTTTTCTTCTCTTTCAATATTGTGCTGAATATTCTGGATCTTTTGCTTCTTTATATAAACTTTAGAATCAATTTGTTGATATCCATAAAATAACTTCTTTGGATTTTGATTGGAATTACATTGAATCTACAGATCAAGTTGGGAAGAACTGACATTTTGACAATATTAAATCTTCCTATCCATAAACATGGAATTGCCCTCCATTTATTTAGTTGTCTTTCATGAGGGGCTTGTAATTTTCATCACATAGATTTTGGACATATTTTGTTAAATTTATACCTAAGTATTTCATTTTGGATAGGGTCTAATATAAATGGTATTGTGTTTTTAATTTCAAATTCCAATTGTTTATTGATGAGATATAGGCAAGAGATTGACTTTTGTATGTTAATCTTGCATGCTGCAACCTTGCTATAAGTGCTTATTAGTTCCAGGAGTTTTTTGTCAGTTTTTTCAGATTTTTTACCTAGATGATCATTTCATCTGTAAACAGACAGTTTAATTTCTTCCTTCCCAATCTGTATACCTATTATTTCTTTTTCTTGTCTTATTGCATTAATAGGACTTCCAGTACAAAGTGGAAAAGGAGTGCTTGGAGTGGCTTTCCTTGCCTTGTTCCTCATCTTAGTGGAAAAGTTTTTAGTTTCTCATCATTAAGTATTGATGAGTGAGTTTTTCTTCATTACCCTGACATGTAATGTATTACATTAATTGATTTCTGAATATTGGATCAGACTCACAACATGTAATAAATCCCACTTGGTTGTGGCGTATAATTCTTTTTACACACTGATGGATTTGATTCGCTAATATTTTATTGAGACTTTTTGTATCTATGCTTATTAAAGACATTGGTCTGTAGTTTTCTTTAAAATCATTTTTGTTGTTTTGATATTAAGCTAATGTGGGCCTAATAGAATGAAATGGAAAATAGTTCTTCTGCTTCTATTTTCTGAAAGAGATTGTAGAGAATTGATATAATTTCTTCCTTAAATGTTTGGTAGAATTCACCAGTGAACCTACCTGGGCCTGTTGCTTCTTTTTTTTTGGAAATCATTAATTGTTGATTTAATGTTTTAATAGATTTAGCCTATTCAAATTATCTATTTTTTCTTGTGTGAGTTTTAGCAGATTGAGTCTTTCAATGCATTGGTACATTTCTTCTAGGTTATCAAATTTGTTGTCACAGATCTGTTCATAGTATTCTTTTATTACAATTTTAAAGTCCATAGAATCTGTAGTGATGTCCCCTCTTTTATTTTTCATATTATTAATTTGTGTCTGTCATTTTTAATTAGCTAACCTGTCTAGAGGCTTATCAATTTTATTGAACTTTTTAAAGAATCAGCTTTTGGTTTTACTTATTTTCTCTATTAACATCCTATTTTCAATTTCACTGATTCTGCTCTAATTTCATATTTTTTCTTCTGTTTATTTTAGATTTCATTTTCTCTTTAAAAACCATTCAATACTTTAAAAATATTTAGACATATTGATTTATTCTCCATTTTAGAAGTTACCTGATATTGCTAAATTGTGTCATAGGAGTTGAGAAAACCTTTATTCATTGAATGGGTGTCATATGCCTTTTCGGAAGTAAGAAATTAACTCATCTTTGTCACCAAAGCTATTTTGTAGCAAAGATTTTTATGCATACTGCTTTGTGTAGTATATAAGTTGAGCTTTATAATCCAGTTATTTAAATAAGTGTTTTGCAAACTGCTAAATATATCAGATGGTGGTCCTAAATTTTACTACAAAGAAGAGCTGACATTTATCACAAATGTATTACCTAACAGATATATACTAATTCGGGTCAACCCCACAACAGCCTTATGAAACTAGTTACCCCACTTTTACAACCAATCAAAAGGAGGTTTAAAGAGAAACTAACTAATTTGCTTAAAGTCTTCCACTTTTAAACTATCAAATTTATCATCAAACATAAACAGTTTGGATGTAGAACCCCTGGTTTTAGCCACTAAGCTACCTAATTATTTCAGCAATAGATTATTCTTAATATATGAATGGTAACAAGAAGCACTTGCATTATATACATATTTATATGCAATCTGAATAATTTAAAATAGAAAATCAATTAAATTTACCTAAAAGCATCTGAAAGTCCTTAGGTAGATTTCATCCAATTTATCAATATAATAACCAGTTTAATAACCAGCATTGTTACTAGGTTATGGTTCTTCAAATTAAAGACAGATGAAAAGGAGCAAATATTATTTTAGCATCTCTTCTTAATATATTCAAATTATAGTTTTGCAAAGAAAATAGAAACAATATTTTGAAAAAATATAGATAACCTAATAACCAATAAAACAATTAATTTAGGAAATTGACTCTTTAATGAATGGAAATAATCCTCTTTTAAAGATCACTTGTTAGTTTCTGATGCTTACTATTTTGCAACTTGCTTTTTAAAGAGCCCTTTTGTAATTCAGAGTTATCATTACCAAGGAACACAAAAAGCATTTCTAAAATAAAAACAGCATTTGGAGCACATCTGTTTCAATGATATACTTTAAAGAAATTTGCATCTATTCAAATCTGAGGGCTTGTTTGTGTATTGTTTTGAGAAGGTTCTCTGCATGACTCAAAATTAGCCTGTGTATCAGAAGAGATAGGTGTTGCCATGGCAAGTACACATTTTTTAATTGAATAGCAAACTAATAGGCACATAAAACCCACATAACTTGTTAGCACATAACTTGCCTCTCCTGGGGCCACAATTAAATATATTCCTCTTCTAAAATATTTTGCTATTTTTTCTGTGTTTTGTTTAGATAGTAGAGTCATATATCTCCTTTTGTAGCCTGAAGACTTTCTTTCCTCAGCCACCCAGTCTTCCTCACTTCCCTTCACTGATGGAATTTTCCTAGTGCAAGGAGGAACTGCTTTGTGTACAAAGAAGGTATTTATTAAGATGTTAAAAGTTATACAAACCTATGCTCTAATTTCTAATAAATAACCTGAGTATTCGCATCTAAAACATTATGGGGAAGCAATACAAAATATGACTCAATAAATTCCTCATTTTCATTCTAGAGTTCCCCATAAAACAGGGATTCCTGTATAAAATGATTAAAAATGAACACTTTCAGATTTTACTAGATAAAAGTCATTAGCTAAATTTTCAAACTTAAAACCACCCTGTTCACTCAGAAGTCTGGTAGTTATTAGTCTTAGAGCCTTTCTCTGCTTTCTTACACCCCACCTCCACCCCATCCAACCCAATTTATCTATACCTTTCATTGACAAAGCAGTAAAAGCTTTTGTCTTTTTTTTTTCTTCACTTGCGTATTATCAACTCACATTTCCTTATTCATCCTTTACTTCAGAAAGGAAAGCCCTTTCATGGCATTTCACAGGTGATACAGCAATCTGCAGGATGGTGCTCTGCCTCTTTTTCCCATTTTGAAGATTATTTTTTCTGGTTTTACTTTAATCACAATGAAGCATGTGGAGAGGACAGTCATTTGGACTCCTATCCAGGTTATATTTGGAAGCACATTGATAAATTTTTAAGTAGACATTGTATTTTACAAAGAATGCTCTTCTGAGATCACTCTGGCTTGAACAATAAGAAAATTCAAGACTACGGGAGGCGAGCACAACAGGATATCCATAAGTAACAACCCCTGCTTATCAACGAGGGGGAGCTTAACAGACTTGTTCCTGACTGTGACAAACAGTGAGCAGAATTTTTAGAGAGGCTGTAAGTAGAGAAGGAACACAAAAGATAACTGTGGAAAAGATTTGGTGTAGTGCCCTAAGATAGCTTCCTGGTGCAAATCAAGAGCGATTTAGAACAATAGTGACTGATGGGTCGTTTCAGCAGCTGCCTGGAATTTTATTCTATTTCCTTGTAGAGTTCACCCACCTTTGTTTTCTCACTTTGATTTCAGAGTTCATTTTTCATGATGTTCATTTTTTATGATGAAAGTGGACCTGTCTTGAAGGAATAGATGAATAGTGCCTTGTGGGTTCAAAGACACCTTTAACAGCTTGGAACAAAAGGAAATTATTATACAGATCAAGAGACTACATGGAAATGTTTTTACAGATTTTAAATAAAATATAAACAGCTGTGGAGAAAAGCAAGGCAAAGTAACAGTTGTTACCAATCCATTAATAATTTGAACACAAATTCAATCCTGTTCATTATGTGTAACCCACATTCCTCTATGGGGAAAAGAGTCAGATTTGAATGTGTAAAAAATGGATTAAACAGCAAATCAGAAAAAATATAGAGAAAGGAAATGGTGGATCAAGCCTGAATTTATTATGTAATTTTCTTGAAAACCAAGTAATCAATATTTTCTAGTTATGTAATGAGTTGTGCTAATAGTGATAGCCTGCTTTTATTGGCTACCATTCAAGGGACTGTCATTTAAATGATGAAACACTCCAAGGAACTCTTTCCTCCTGTCTTCTTATATTTCCCATGCTAGTAAAATGCAGTCTTAGTTTCTAATCAGGAGCATTCAGCCTTTCTGGATAGCTGCTTATTGAAACAGAAAAAGTATTCCTCATTTCTCCTTATAATTCACATCTAAACTTGCTACGTGACTTAAATTCTCCTAATGATATACCTTACTAAATCTCTCAAAGTCCCTTTGATGTGTGTGATCTATTGGGTGGAAATAAGAGGTTGTGGAATTCTTTCTGAACATCTTATTTAGTTGTGAGTTACAGAGCCCAAACAAAGAGATTATGTTCCACTTTGCATTAAAAGACATAAATGCAGCAAAAAGATTTCGCCAAAGCAACTTGATTACTCTCAGTTGTATTTGTATTGGTGTCACGTTATATAATTGAACAGAGACCATAGCAACCAGAAAGACTACATCAACTTTTTTTTTAAAAGTTGGTGTACACAGTTAATGCCATCTGGTTGTAGAGTAAAATGGTTATAGAAAATGAGATTGCACAGAGCAATGGGAATGTCTCTCCTCCCAAACAACTGACCTGTCTGTTGGGTATTCTTATGTACTTGCTCAAAGTAAGACAATCCTTTCTTCTTCAGGGTGCCGCAATACAGCTACTCTATGTTACATTAAATAAACAAGGAGGTCATTAGACTAAGGTATTTCTAATGCCTTAGCAGCCTACATAAGCAACCTAAAACCTAAGTGTCAACACCTCAAGGTTAAGAAATCAAAACTTAAGGACAACCAATCACAAATGGCCAAATAAGGCAACCACTTGAGCTATAGCCAAATAATTTTCTTACTTTGCTTCTGCCTTTCCTCTAAAAAAGTCCTTCCCCTCATTCCTGTCGGTGAATCTCCCTAGCCACTTCTGGTTTGGTACTGGCCAACTGAAATCCATTTTTGCTCAAACAAACCTTTAATATTTTTAATATGCCTCAGTCTGTCTTTTAACATCTATCAGCATGAAAATATTTGCTGTAACTATGCTATGCTGGATGGGTTTCCTAACAAAAATAGTTTCTCAAATTATACTCCCTTGGAACACAGCTTGAGAATCATTAAGAAGTATTACATCCCATCTAACAAAAAGCCGCTTAAGTTATAGGTACTCCCTTACAGAGAAATATAATGTGTGCATAAAGAATCCTAATTGATGTAGGAAATCCATGGAATTCTAGGAAAAACAAGCCATAAAAAATTAATTTATTTTTTGAATAAATGCAGAAAGTTGGCTCGAATGTATTTATTGAAGGCAATGTATTATGATTATAAAAATGTCACATAGGTACACTATTAATAAAATCTTCTTCCCTACCTACTGTATAGAGAAAAACAATATCTGTGACCTTACCGAAATGTTCATACATTTTCCTATGCTATATTTTAAATTTCTTTCCTCTTCACGTTTAGATCTTTCTAATGTCTTTGATCATCCCATAGGAAAAAATAAGAATAATAAAATGGCTTTTAACAGAAAATCTCTTGCTTAAAAGAGTAAATAAATAGCTCCATTTTGTAAGTAAAATGAATATGTGGTATGTTCAGTGGTGACCTAGCACATAATGAAGGAAGAAACATATTTAATAAGCTCATTAGTGGTATTTATTAGCACACTTATGCAAGAAAGGAACGATCATACAGGAACAACATTTTCATCATGCAAAGTACCCCCTGGAGAGCCTTATTGTCCCCAGGAAGTCCAAACATGAGCCATGTTAACATCTGAACAATGGTATTTCTAAACAAAGTAATTAACAGGCATATGTGTCCTGATGATCTAGACATCAAAGGACAAAAATTTCACATCAAAATCAAACAATAAAACACCATACAGGAAAGGGCATCTTTTGTTGTTCTAGCAAATCTGGCCTGATGCATTTTTAAAGTATAGTTATATATGGTTATACTGAGAAAATATGTATTTTTTCTCAATGACTTTCATTTCAAATTTTCTGTTTACAAGTCAGAGATGATTTTTCTCAATTTTTATGTTCCATGAGCCTAGGATTTGGAAATCAAACCGCATTCTCACTGTCTCTTCTCCCGGCCACTGATAAAGATCTATAATTACAATGAGGCCAAAAATTTTCTTGATGATGTCAAGAGGCAGAACACAATCTCCCCTGGTCTTTCCTAAACACATTACTCTGCTATGCCACCTGTCAAGGTTTCTTAAGTCAGTAAAGCAAAAGGCAGGGCTGGAAGGAACAGAAATAGCCAGAATGCTTTTCCCTCTTCTGCACAGCACAGGCAAGCTGCACAACCTTTACTTTGTCCTGAAAGAGCCTACCAAGGCTTTGCTCTGTGTCCCAGAGTCAAATTCCAGCTTAGGGCCAAATTCTAGATTAGACCCCCTCTGTTTACCAAAGCCAATAAAGTTGGTCTAACTGATTTTTATTATTTATGAGTGAACTTTTGTCACACTCCCTTTCTTCTCCCATTGTCTGAGCCCCTCCCTCTGTGTGAGAGGCAGTGTGGAGTAATGGTGAAGGCCATGACCTCTGGAGCCAGATTCCCAGGGTCCATTGCTTGGTTCTGCCATTCAGCAGCTATGTGATTTGGGACAAATAACTATACCTCTTGCATCTCATTTTCTGTGAAATGTGGATGAGTATTTATATCTGCAAGTTGCTTTTATGAACTGAAAGCCTAAAACAGCTACAAGGGCTTAGAGCAAGGCTTTGTACACAAGGAGTGCTATATATATATGAAAACCCTTGTTGTTATTACTGCTATTATTATTTGATATTATCTATAGCAGACACTTGGCTCACTTAGTGTATGTTCCAATTGTCTTCTAGTTTCCTTTTCTTTACCATATTGAGGCAGGAAAGCTAAAAACAAATTTTCTTGATCCCCTTTCAATGAGGCTGGAGGTCTGTGATCAGTTTCTTCCAATCAATGCACCTGCATAATGTGGCAGCTAGTCAGAAGGAATTCAGATGTTCTGGACAACATGATGGAATATTGGCATCCAGGACAGCCATAGGGTCCTAAGAATGGGTATCAACTTCACAGCTGTTTCCCCTAGAAGAGTCTCATGGTGTGGTTGGACATTTTCCCCTGACCGTGACACACAAATCTTGTTCTCTGACCTTCTCCATGTTCCATAAACTATCAACTATGCCTCAGTAAACCTATTTCTTCTTAAACTAGCTACAATGCATTTTGCCACCTGTGATAAAGAACCCTGGCTGTCACACCATATCATTTAAGATTCCATGGAGCAGTGTGGCCCTAACTTGTAAGTGTGACTACAGTGTAGCAAGGTTGTGCCTCTCATAGAGAAGAGGGACCATTCTCATGCATGTGACAAATCCTGCTCTGTACAATTGTCAAATAGATGTATTCCATTCCTGCAATTCTTTATGCCACTTTCAGCTTCAAATTTCCAGAGAATTAGGATGCGACATGATTGTGACATGTCCATGGCTCTCCCCCTGCACTTTGTGCTTTTTCTATTGCCTTTCCATCACCGTAGGCCAGGTCCACATGGTCAGCAAACAAATCCAATGCCTAATTTTGTGTCACTGGAAAGCAAAGAAAATTCAGTGTAAACAACGTAGACAAAGATTTCTAGTTTATAGATGGTCTCAAACTTTCCAGAAATTTCTGGTTCCATTTCCAATTCCACCCTTCTGTGAATATCTCTTCAAGACTGGTGTTAATTTTCTGTTCACTTAATCACTAAGGAGTCAAGATTTTTCTCAAGGAATCATGAATCAAAACTGCCTAGTTAGATAAAAGCAGAGTTGAGAACAAAGCATAGATCTTCCAGTTTCTTGTCCAGAACTGTTTTTACAACTCCTTACTACCAATCTTGATCAGACCAGGAGTTATCCTCAGTTCAGGCATAATCTAGCTGGAGAAAAGAGTGCTGCATGCTTCCAGACTCTTTATGTTGCAGAGACTAGATTTTCATTGAAAGCTTTTAATAGACTTGTCATGGTAATTGACCAGTGAGGGTATCACAATGCTCACCCTAATACCATGGAGTCATCTAAGTGACTGTTGCCACTTGGATTAATCTTATCTGACTAAATCATGATCATTTAAGATATATATTTAATCTTACTAGCATGAATAGTAATAACAGGACTCAATATTTTATATATATTATATTTAGAGCAATTATATTTAATATCTTTGATCCCTCAGGGTGTTTTATTTGTGATTTGTGATGCCAAATTAGAAAGGTTGTCTATTGGTACCACAAAGGCATCTAGGAATTTAGAAAGTAAATTTGCTCCGAGGAGCCTCCAGAGTATTTTGGCATTCTCTGTCTGCAGTGCCCTTCCTTGTTCCTAGCGCTTCCCTTTCTACATTCTATCATTTCTCCCACTCTTCAAGCAGAAGCTATCTCTTTTTTTTTTTTTTTTTTTTTCCCTGCGGTACGCGGGCCTCTCACTGTTGTGGCCTCTCCCGTTACGGAGCACAGGCTCTGGACGCGCAGGCCCAGCGGCCATGGCTCACGGGCCTAGCCGCTCCGCGGCATGTGGGATCTTCCCGGACCGGGGCACGAACCCGCGTCCCCTGCATCGGCAGGCGGACTCTCAACCACTGCGCCACCAGGGAAGCCCCAGAAGCTATCTCTTGCTCCACTTAATTGTTCCTCATCACCTCAGCTGGATATGTCTGCTCCCACAGCCCTATTCTCTTAACAGCATATATGGAATGTATCGAACACTGTCCTATGTTGCAATCTGTTGTCTACGTAATTTTGCTTCCCCATCAGCGCACTAACAAGATCCAAGGAGACGTATATCAAGGCTGATGCTTCTGTTCTTGAGTCCCTCAAAAAGTCTGGGGCTGCTTCTACAGACCATAAATGTTTGATAAATAAACAGGGTCATGATCTCAACCACCTGCAGGGGGTGTCCCGTCAACATGACTGAGTAAGCCTGATAAAAGGAATATAAGTGTAAGTCGCTTGTATTGTGACCTAGCAGAAGCCTGCCTACTCACATTGCCTCAAAAATGCTCTGTGGCCTTAATGAAGGAAAAACGGGACACATCCAAAGATCAAGGTAAGCCCACTGCCTGCCAGTGTGTCTTTTGAATAAAACACTAGTTAGCTTCCTTCACTATAGTAAATATCAGCCCAGAAATTTAAGCCACTTGTCCTAGGGATTGAGTTAATTTTGTTCCCCCTCTGATTTCAAATGAGGAGGGGGTGTGTGGAAGTTGGAGACAGTCGTATTCATTAGTCAGTCAATGATCTGGTCTTATTACAATCAGAGAAATGTCACAATATTATAAGTTTACATCTTACAAGATGATTTCACCTACATTGCTTAAACAGGCCCATCTTTTTTTTAATGAATGAGAAAAATCAAGACTAGAGAGAGTCAAGTATCTTGCCCAAGTTCATGCAGGACCAAAATGTGGTAGAGATATCATTAAACCCAGCATATCTGATGCCTGCTGCAGGGCCCTTTGCCCAATATTATTCTGCTCAGCCCCAGAATGCTGTTAGGATCTATGTTCCCAGGTTAACCACAGAAGTGAGAGGCGGCTGTTATTGAGAGAGGATTGAGTTATCTAGTGTTTGGGGTTTGTATATTTTCTCTTTTGTTGACATACTAGATTCCACATAATAGCATATGCTTCTTTTGCATGTAATTATCTGCTATTTTCAATTCACCAGTTATATGTGCATGTTTGCAAATGATGGCAATTAGCATCCTCAAGACTTTATCCACTTTACAGTGCTTATCCTAAATTCAAAAACATAGAAACACACACACACACACACCCCAAAATTTACCTTGCAGAAGAATGTTTACCTCAAGTAAACCAGCAGCCAAATTGAAACTTCAAAACTGCAACTGGAGCTAATGAAATATAAAATTATCTATGATAGGGCTTCCCTGGTGGCGCAGTGGTTGACAGCCCGCCTGCCGATGCAGGGGACACGGGTTCGTGCCCCGGTCCGGGAAGATCCCACATGCCGCGGAGCGGCTGGGCCCGTGAGCCATGGCCGCTGAGCCTGCGCATCCGGAGCCTGTGCTCCGCAACGGGAGAGGCCACAATAGTGAGAGGCCCGCGTACTGAAAAAAAAAAAAAAAAAAGATTATCTATGATAATACCAGCAATGCCCAATAGAATCCACGCTATTCAAGGAGTGTTATGCAGATGGTTTCCACTGGCCTAGTGGGTTTTGAAGGTTTGTCTGCCAATCCACCTTCCTCTTTTTCATGGACTCATGTAAACTTTTCAACATAGGAAAGCAGTCACTGTTTTATTCCCGTGTTCACCTTCTCTGGTGAAAAGTTACGTGGGCAAGACTCCTCTAAATCTAATTTGCCGAGGAGCTGAGGGAGAGGATTAGAGGCCATGACTCAGAATGGTTGAAAGTGTAAATATGCTGCTCTGGAGGTTGAGTCTTGATGATACAGAAAGAGAAGGAGAGGATGGGGCAGGTTGGAGGGAGGTGGGGGATTGGGGAGTGGATGGGAAATCTCTAATTTTCCCAACGATCTTCTATAGTGAATAACTAACATTGGATATTGGTCACGAAAAAAGTTCATGAAAAAAGATGAGGGGTGGGAGGAAAGCTGTGAGAGAAGAGGAATAAAGTGGACTGCTGCTACTCACACAGCTTCCACTAGTATTCATAACAATTTTGTCACTCAAAATGTATTCATCTCATTATTTTGGTTTGCTAACTCTTGACAGTTATATACCTGTCCATCCTCAAAACTGAAACAGTAAAAGAATAGAAAAAAAGTAAAGGGAAGAAGGGAGGGAAGGAGGAAGGAAAGAAAGAAAAGAAAAAATGTCTGCATTGTCTAATAGGTAGAAAATATGATGTTCTTTTTGCCATTTGTAATAGAAATTTTAGGAAACCAAGAAAAGTTCTTCTATGAAGGTTATCCTCAGCTAGCTCCCAAGTAGGAACTCCACAGTCAAAATAATTTTGGGGGGACAAATTATTTCTTGAAGGATAGAATTAGGGAAGTGACTGGAAAGTTCATGGTATGTAGTGAAAAGGAAAGGTCAATTTAAAAATTGAGTTCACAGAACACAGGTGTGTGTATTAACTTTGAGGCTCGGAAGAGAACATGTTATGTTTTATCTTGGAATACTCCTTTCTAATTGGGTAAAATATGAATTTTGGGAAGTAGAGTCCTGTGAAATATTTTGTTTGCCAAAACTGAGGTTCCTTTCGCCACAATCACGCTCACTTCTGCATCATCCACATGGTGAGGAAGGAAGCCCTAATACACAAACCATCAGTTCACGGTCTTCCTTATGGAAACTTTTCTACACATTTGCTTGAAACAAATTACACTTGGTTCCAAAAGACTTAAATAAATGGTTTGTTTATCTACTTTAGAGTTCGTTTTTAATGTCCAGACTTGATGCTTGTCTACATGTTTACTCTCAATCTGGTCAACTGTGGAAATAAAGAACATTCTGTTTTTACTACATCTCTGTATTTGTTTAACTTAACGAAACACTGATATCCATACTTTAAGGAAAATTTGACTTCATAATCTTTGAACTGCTCTCTCTATGGTCCTCACATTAAATGTCTGATGAGAAGCAGTGAGTTGGCTGTCAAGACCTAATAGTTGATTCAAATCTCATAATTCTTTGAGCTTAGAGTTTAATACATTCCTTTGCAAGCCTTACCAATTGAATATGGTTTTTGTCCCTTGATTCTGACGGAAACTGCATTTGTCAAGGGCACTAATGATCTGTATTTTCAAATCCAATTGAAACTGCATTTTTTTTTTCTGAATACTCAGCAACATTTGACACAACGACTTTCTGTTCTTGAAACCATCAGTCCTTCCTGCTTCTGATATGCTTTCCACAATGGAAAGAGTGGAAAGCTAAAAATTTATGTTTCACTGACTTCGTGGAACCTGAGATTGAAAGTAAGATCTAGGTTTAACCAATTCATGTCTTTTCCTATAAATTGGGAGGCAAAACTGAGATAAAGGGAGAACTCCTGCTATTTTTGCTGCTTCTGCCAGGCAGGCACGGTCTGGGGAATCATTGGTACAGTTTACAACAGACAGTCATTCCATTCATGGGTTTCAAGAGTGAGGTATCTATTTCATTTTTGTGGATTATGGCAGGGAAGTCTGATTTTGGATTTGGCAGCAGTACTAAGCAGCCCAATGGCAATAGGATTCTGTAGTCACAGTTGCCTGATCTTAGAAAAGGCAGCAATTCCCGTGGCAGTCAGATTATATGTTGTAGCTTGAGATTCATTTCTGAAATTTCAAACTTAAAATCTTTTCTTTGGTCCTTCTAACAATTCTTAGTGCTCTGTATAAAAGCCTTCTATCCTTGAAACCATCAGTCCTTTCCACTTTTCTCTCTCCCTCTGTCTGTTTTGCTGTCTGTATCTCTTTGTCTCTCTAGATAGGTAGGTAGGTAGGTAGATAGATAGATAGATAGATAGATAGATAGATAGATAGACAGATGTATTTATATGTATGTATATAAGACTGATCTATTGATAGAACAGAAAAGAAATGTTAATATTAAGTGTGGAGGTAAGAATATACTCTAGCTTGTATAAGCTGTTCTTTCAATATACTAGTCTTATTTCTACTACCAAGATTTTTTGAGTTGTTTCTTCTGTATCAAATGCCTTTCTTCCAGTTATTTCTCATACCTTGCTCCTACTTTCAGGTCTTAGTTGAAATAGCACTTCCTCAAAAAGGCCTTCCCAGACTATCAAAATATTCTAACACCCTATATGATCCTTCATTGTAAATATAAAATCTAAAGTAATATTTACTTGTTGATTTTCCCTTTTCCTTCATCATAATTTAAGTCCCATGAAGGGAAGGATCTTCCATACAAGTGCTAGAATAATGAAAATCCTATAGTTGGCATTAAATAAATAGTTACTTAGTGAAAAGAATGAATGGATAAATGAAGGAATGAAATAGGAACGTTTTTACTGTGTTAGGGAATTAAAGACTTGAGCTATCTAGATATTATTTATCACACGGTTATTTTTATCTTTTACTTGCATACACTCATGCACATATGTGTATATATTAAAAATACAGATATTATCATTACTTTTCTTCTTTTCAGAGCTCTCTCTCCAGATAGACCTCAGAAAAGAGAAAACCCTTCTTTACTTATCAATCTCTGTAGATTTCATATTTAAGTCCAAGCCTTCAGATGACAAATATTGCTTATTTTTAAAATAGACTTTTTATTTTAGAGCAGTTTTAGACTTACAGAAAAGATGCAAAACTAGCAATAGAGTTCCCATATACCCCACATCCAATTTCCCCTATTATTAATATTTTACATTAGAAAGGTACATTTGTTCCAATTAATGAACCTATATTGATAAATTATTATTAACTATTGTGTATTTTTTTCAGATTTCCTTAGTTTACACCTAATGTCCTATTTCTATTCCAGGATCTTATTCAGGATACCACATTACATTAAGTAGTCATATCTCCTTAGGCTTCTCTTGTCTGCAACAGTTTCTCAAATTTTCCTTGATTTTGATAAGCTTGAGAAGTACTGGTCAGGTGTTTTGTAGAGTATTCCTCAATAAGGATTTGTCTTATGTTTTATTCATGATTAGATTAGGCTAAGTTTGGGGGAAGAAGACTGCAGAGGAAAAGTCCTATTTCATCATATCATATCAAGGGTATGTACCATCAACATGACATTGTTGTTAGTATTGACCTTGATCACCAAATTGAGGTAGTGTTTGTCAGGTTTCTCTATGGTAAAGTCAGTCTTTTCCCCATTTTCCAAACTGTACTTTCTGACAGGAATTCACTATGTGCAGCTCACATCTCAGGAGTGAAGAGTCTTGCTTCATCTTTTAAGGCAAATTATCTACATAAATTATTTGGAATTCTTCTACATGGAGATTTGTCTCTTTTTCTCCACTTATTTAATCATTCAACCATTTATTAATGTCAGTATGGGCTAATAGATATGAATTTTATACTTTGTAATCCAATCATACTTTATTTATTTTCAAGCTCCTATTGTTTCAACTTTGGCCACTGGGAACCTTTAGTTGCCTCCTGTATCTTTTGACATTGTCCCAGTATTAAGGATTTTCTTTTATTACTTCCTTACTTTCTTCACTACAAAATGCTCCAGGCTTGGCTTATCTTATATATTTCCCAGCCCATTCCTAGAGTCAGTCATTTCTCCAAGGATCCCTGGTTCTCTTGATTGTAGAATGGTATTAGAAATCAAGATCTGGGCAGAAGTGTGCTCATTGTTACTTGGATATTGTTGCTTCTAGGCCTTCCCTGCTGACAGATCAAGGAGATTTTTGTGTGTATGCTAGCCCTTGCATATGCACATATCTAAAAATATTTCTTTATGTAACCATTTGTATCTGTATCATCTATGTCACATTCATACTGATGTCTCCAACTCCAATTCATTACTACATGAATCATTCTATCCCCCTCTCCCTGCTGAAATCTAATTTCCCAATATCTGCTGTCAAACTGATGAGCTGTTAAGTTCCAGTTTGCATGTATCATAGTATCAGAATTCTTATCTTGTAACTCTGTGGGGAATAATTTTATTAACTATAGGACAGTTTTTATCTGCAATTTTTTGTTCGTTTGTCTTTCTTCTCACAGACACCACAAGTTTCTAGAATTGTTTACATCAGTAACTTTTTCCTCTACCTTTTTCAGTGAGACTGTTTCTTACATATATAATATAATTATATTGTTTTGTCACATTTTGCATTCCATCCACAGATACCATGACCTCCTAAATGATTTTTTTTAATTTGCATGCATAAAGTGTCACTTTCTGTGCTCTAAAGCTCTATGAATTTTAACAAATGCATGGCAACATGTATCTATGATTACAGTGTCATGTAGAATAGTTTATTGCCCTCAAATATCCCCTGTGCTTTACCTATTCAAAATTCCCCGAAACAAAACTCCTGGAAACCACTGATATATTTACTGTCCCTACAGTTTTGTTTTTAAAAAATGTCATACACTGGCAATCATGAAGTATGAAGCCTTTTTGGACTAGCTTCTTTCACGTAGCAACATACAATTATGTTTCTTCATGGTTTGTCAGCTCATTTTTTATTATAACTGAATAATATTCCATTGTATGGATATACCACAGTTTGTTCTTCCATTCATTTATTAAAGGGCATCTTTTTTACTTTCAGTTTTTGGCAATTGCTATACATGTGCAAGTTTTGTGTAGATATATATATATATATATATATATATCTCCTATTCTACTCTATACATATGTATATATATATATATATACACATACAAATACATATTTGATACAACATCAAAACATATGAAGCAACTGAAGTGTTGTTGATTTACAATGTTGTGTTAATTTCTGCTTTACAGCAAAGTGATTCAGCTATACATATATAAATTTTTTAACATTCTTTTCCATTATGGTTTATCACAGGATATTGAATTAGTTCCCTGTGCTATACAGTAGAACCTTGCTGTTTATCCATTCTATATATAATAGTTTGTTGGGAGCAATTTTTAAACAGAAACAGTCTTGTCTTTTCTACACTCTTGTCTTATCTTTGACTATAACCTATATTTTTCTCTTTTTCACATATGCCTAAATAGTTCTTGAAGAGAAAAAAAAAAAAAAAGAAAACAATACTTCTTCAAGCAGAGCACATGAGAGGATTTTTCCTGACAATGTGACTGTCAAATATTGTTCTTAAGCTGAAGACAGCTGTTGATACAAACAACTCCTTAATGAGCTTGGCTAATTGCTAGTGGTATGTAAAAAGCATGAAGGACAATTCTATTTTCTTGATAGTTTTTGATGATTTTTTTTCTTTACATAGCTAAAGGAAATACCCTTATCAGACTGGTTTCATAAAACCTTTCATTGGAAGACATATGGTTCCCTTGTTAAGACACTGTTCACCCATATGAACATTCACTGATTTATTCCCTGCCAAAAGTCTGTGGGTGTTTTAACTGTCATTTACCTGTCAATGTACCATAATACTTCACTCTAAAAACTGAAAGTCATTTAACATTCACGGAGATTAAAAGCTAGCAGAAGATAGCTAAGTAAGACCAGAAATGTAGTTAGATGTTCAGTGGAATTTTTTGTTCCTCATTTATTACATGGTCTTCGAAATAAATGTGTGGGTGGAAGAGATGTAGATGGCTCATTAATGATATTCACATATCCCATATTAGGAAAATTGAAAGTACAAAGCCAAATTTATATACTTTGTGTCTTTGTGATTCACAGATACAATAAAGAGGAATCTGAAATCTTGTTACATACAAAAGTGAAATAGAAAATAAAAGTATATTTAGAAAGGAATATAGAAAAAGCCACATACATTGTATATAAAAAGAGAAACTATGAGAGCTATTGTTTGAAGTGTCACAGAGCAATACATGTAGATGATTCCACAACAGAGCTGGATATTACTTGCTTGCACATTTATCACTATAAAATCAATTCACATTTAATTCTCTGCCATATGATAAGATCATTCATCTTGTAACAGTCCCATTTCTGAAGTCACACTTGCATGAGTGGGCAGTGAAGTGGAAAGTTAGGTGAGGTGAATAGTTTAGATAATTATATAGATAATTTTCATTGAAGATATCCACTTTCTTTAATTTTGAAATTAGTTTTAGATACAGTGAAAACGCTTTAAGATTTTCGGCATTCTTCAGTTCTCATATTTGAAAATAATTCCTCCAAAAAGCTTTTACTGACACCCCCCAAAAGCATGAGGTGTTTCTTCTCCAAATGTTCTCTTAGCATCTGGAAACATCCTAACACTTTTCACTAATTGTAATTGCCTCTTTACAAGCTACGTCCCATAACGAAGAGTAAGTTCTCATGGTAGGCTCTTGATAGTTATTTGCTGATTCAATAAGCTTGTGGTTTAGCATTGGAGAGACATGGAATTATGAAGATTAACTCTGTCATTTACCGTGAAACCTTACAAATCTTATCTGAGCTGTATTAGTCTCTGTTTCTTCATCTTTAAAACAGGAATGCTAGTAATTACTTCTCACAGGAGAGTTGTAAGTAATAAAGGAAGTAATGTATATAATCCAAAAAAGAGAATGTCTGGCACATAGTAGTGCTAACTAAATGTAGTTTTCTCTAACTTCATCTATTTGATAGCTGTATAATCACCTAATTATAATGATAGGAATAAACACATCCATTGACAACAACATAGAGAAAGGTAAAATAAATTCAAGAACTTTCCACAGCCCATTCTGTTTTTTGTTTTAGGGGGTTTTTGTTGTTCTTTTGTCTTCCTCTATGTATATTCTCCTATCTACCTGAGTCCACTGCCTTTCAGGAATTTCCTGGTTGCTCAAACTCCTCTCTTACATAGTTCAGTCGGCTTTGTCTTTCCTTATATACCAGCAAGGGATTTGAAGTGGAGAGACCTGGGTAGACCATTTTCACATTTAAAGCCTTATACAGACCACTTTCCCTGTCTGAATTTCAACTTAGCTACAAAACAATTAAAACAGGTCCTACTTTGACAGCATTTTCTTGGCCTTGGCATCTCTCAATTAACATAGATACAGCAGGAAAAGACAGCCATGAGCTCAGTTCTCCTGGAACTTAGGCATTAAATTAATATTTGTGTAAGCCATTTTCAATAAGTACAAAGTAGAATAAGTATCATGTGCCAGGTGCATATATGTATACACACACATACATATACATACATAACTATTATTTATATACACATACATACATATAACATATATAAAATGCATAGCCTAATCTCAAAAGTAGAGAGTAACAAGTAAAAGTGCTTTATAAGTTGCCAAATCTATATAAATGCAACATGAGTATTTTTATTATTCTCGGTAAATATCCTTATTTCATTTCTTCCCTTATAGCTCCCATAAAACTTCTTTAGTCCTGTTTATCAGTTTCCACCCCAAAAAATGTATACATTTGTTAATATTCAGTGAGGAGTAAAGTTCCTTTAATATGAAATGGAGCAAGAGACCACGTCGTTAAAACTAGAATTGCTTAGTATCAGATGCTGAAACAACTCCTCTCTTTGAGATAATTCCTATTAAGTTCTTATTGGTTCCACTTAGGTTTTATCACTCCTTGGTTTTTCTGGTCAGTGAGTTAGCTTCCAAAGACTGCCTACTCCTTCTCAGCCTTGACACCCAGCTTTTCTTTTTCTATTCACCTATAAACTTGCACACAACTAACATGGGCTCACTTTCATTTTTTAACTCTACACATGGTTCACAGCCCAGTTCCAAACAAGTGTCTCTTGACCATGATTCAAAACCATTTCCAAGTGTTTTATATGCCAGCTACTCTTCCTGTCTCCATGTCTGTCTAAAACAGTAGGATTTGGCAATTTTGACACCAGCTATGGCTAATACCCAAACTACTACCAATTACCAATTTTTGCGTTAGTCCTCTTGGGTAGAATATTTTTATTTAATTAAGACTATTTTGAAGCTTAGAACTTAATTCTCAGTCATGCAGCCTGCCATTCCAGAAGATGTATCTGAAGAGCGAGGCCTTTCTATCACCCATAAATGAACATCTAAGAAGAGGTAACATGCTGCCATACTTCAGATTCAACCTTGATGCCTCTTCTTTAAATAAAGAAAACAAAACACTTCATAGAAGAGACTTCTTTTGTAACCTTGGAAGCAATGTATAGATCATCCAAGATTAAAGACACTTCAAACATTCAGATGAGCAAAGCAATATAATTTCTTCACATTAGTTTTATAAGAAAGCATAAGAACTGATGAATTAGTGGTTAAACATTAGTATAACTATAAAAACTCATGCATCATGTTATACAAATTATCATGTCATTTCATATTCTTGTCTTACTTGATTGGAATTGCACACCCTTCTCCCTCCCTCACTATCGGCCATTTCAGGGACTTAGTGCTTTTCCCTTTGCCCAGAATGTTGCTCCAACCACACATAATTTATTCATTGCTCTGACCTAGCTTCCTTATGCCTGACACATAGTAGGTGCTCAATAAATAGATGTTAAGTGGAAAAAAATATTTCTAATGTATAAGCAAGGAAACAGACTCAGACATGTTCTCAAGGTCTCAGAGCAAGTAAATGGCAGCACTCAAACCCAGCTTTTTTGACATTAGATTATGTACTCCTTCTTTGTTATACCACATTGACTGGTTGCCATGGTTCCTGTTACCAAATGGGGTTTTACAAGGAAACTCTTAGGGTTCCTAGAATTCTAGAACTTCAGGCTTTTATACTAATGCTGAGGAGATCTAAATAGTCTGCTGAACTGTGCTAGTAGAAGGGATTTAACAATAGATCTATTATAAAATAAGGCTTTTCATCTCTTCTTATCCAAGATCCAACAATTGTGGCTAAAATGTTCATCAACTTACATATGAAAACATCATTGATAGAAAAATCCATTTTCATCAGTTAATTCCCCTGAATATAAGCTAGGATAGAGAAAGTTTTTATGGATACCTCCAGTGACCATTTCTATAGGGAATGAATGAATACTTAAAATAAATTTTTACTTTATTCCGATTGAAATCTTCCTCGAAGTTACCAAAATAGCTTCATAACCACACTTTTTACACACACACACACACACACACACACTTTTGTTTCAACTCTGCAATAATTACGTCTTGTAAAAGGTTTTTAAGAGCAAAAAAAAATGGGTAATATTTAAACTGATTGTAATTTTTCTATACAAAGGAAGACATATTCATTTTAGAAAATTTAGATGGCAAAGAACAGCAAAAAGAAAAATCACCAAAATATCATTGCCCCACAATACTTTGAAATATGTATTTCTAGTCTTAGCCATACATCTATCAATATTTATATTTTACTTTTTTACAAAATGAGAATCTTATATACCTAATTTTTGCACTTGACTATACAGAAGGAACATTTTCCAAATCTGTAAATATTCTTCTATAATATGGCTTTAGTGATTAGAGAATGCTATTCCATATGAATATATCATATTTTATCAAAATATCAATTATTGGTCATTAAGATGTTTCTAATTTTTTGCTATTATAAAATGTGCTGAAAAGCATTCTTGAGCATGGTTTGTTCTCTATCTCAGATACTTTTAAGATATATTTCTAGAAAGTAAATTATTATATCAAAAAGTTAACATTTTAAAATATTTGTGACATATGACTAAATTGCCTAAAGAAGAATTGTACCATTTCCTTCCGGTACATCTTAAATTACTTTACACAGGAAAGTTTGGAAAGGCAAAATGACGCAAGTCTAAACCCTCCTTGTTCATTGCCATGTCTCCAGCATCTAGTACAAATTCAGTAATATGTAAGTTGTGCAATATGTGTTTGATGAGTTATTGATTTATGAATGAATAAATGAATGAATGAATGAATGATAGAGTAAGAGAGTAACTCTTTCTAAAGAAAAAAACACCTTTTTCTTCAAAGAATATTTTGTAATTGGTTACTTCATCCATAAAGGAGGAAACATTGGTCACTGCCCAGGTGACAGAAAAATTCTATCAAAACATGGGTATTTTGTTTCATCTCCTTTGTTGATATGTAGCATGTTTATGGATCATTAACTTATTCAAGTTTACTCATTATTGTTTCCAAAATTGCTTCTTCTCCAGTGTTTTTTGTTTTATTTTGTTTTTAATTTCTGATTTTTTAAATTGTAGTGCAATGGATATACAATATTATATGTTTCAGTTATACAACATAGCGATTCAATATTTATAGATTATATTCCATTAAAAGTTATCATCAAAAAATGGCTATATTCCCTGTGCTGTACAATATATCTTTGTAGCTTATGTATTTTATACATAGTGATTTGTACTTCTTAATCCCATACCCCTATCTTGCCCCTCCCTTCTTCCCTCTCCCCACTGGTAACCACTAGTTTGTTCTCTATGTCTGTGAGTCTGTTTTTGTTTTGTTGTATTTATTTGCTTGTTTTATTTTTTGGATCCCACATATAAGTGATAACATACAGTATTTGTCTTTGTCTGACTTATTTTACTAAGCCTAATACCCTCCAGGTCCATCCATGTTGTTGCAAATGGCAGAATTTCATTTTTTATGGCTGAGTAACTAATATACACACAAATAACAGCTTCTTTTTACATCCATCTGTTGGTGAACACCTAAGTTGCTTCTTTATCTTGGCTATTGTAAATAATGCTGCTATGAATATTGGGGTGCATATATCTTTTTGAATTAGTGTTTTTGTTTTCTTCGGATATGTACTCAGAAGTGGAATTGCTGGATCATATGATAGCTGCAATTCTAGGTATTTTTTTTTTTAATCAGTAAATGGCACCACTGTGCCTAATTACACAGACTATAAATATAAAAGTCATCCTACAAACCATCCATGCCCATCTCTATTTTCAATTAATCACTCAATCCTGTCAATTTTACCTCTTAAATGTCTCTCATCTCTATTATTTTCTCCATTTTTACTGCCACCACCCTAGCCCAAGATTCTATAGTCAAATCTCTGAATTACAGAAATGTATTTTTTCTCAGTTAGTCTTCTTTACTCATTCTTCTCATTTTCAATCCAGAACAACATTCACATTGTATCCAAGCAACCTTTTTGAAATGAAAATATGGTTAAATCCATCTTTGTTTAAAACCATTTTGTGTCTTCTTCTTGGTTTTACAATAAAGGCCATAACCTTTGCATATTAACAGGAAGCACAACAGAGTGGGGACTCCCTCCCCAGCCCATCATGCTCCATTATCTCTGTCCTCCTGAGACTCTGGCCTTCTTCAAGTCATCTGCTTCAGGGCATTTGCACATACTGCTTTCTATACACACAGCATTATTTCCATTAACTTCTACCCTCTCTTTTTATTTTTATTTTTTAAATTTATTTTGTTTATTTATTTTTGGCTGCATTGGGTTTTTGCTGCAGTGCACGGGCTTTCTCTAGTTGCAGCGAACAGGGTCTACTCTTCGTTGCGGTGTGCGGGCTTCTCATTGCGGTGGCTTCTCTTGTTGCGGAGCATGGGCTCTAGATGTGCGGGCTTCAGTAGTTGTGGTGTGTAGGCTCAGTAGTTGTGGCTCGCAGGCTCTAGAGTGCAGGCTCAATTGTTGTGGCACACAGGTTTAGTTGCTCTGCGGCATGTGGGATCTTCCCGGCCCAGGGCTTGAACCCATGTCCCCTGCATTGGCAGGCAGATTCTCAACCACTGCACCACCAGGGAAGCCCCCTACCCTCTCTTTCATTCATGTCTATCTGTCCTTTAGGGATCAGTTGAATACAGTGTTTGAAGGAAACATTTTCTAACCCAGACTCTATCATATTCCTCCACTTACTCTCCCAGCACACTTTATCTTTCTTGTTTCCTGCTAACTAAATTGTAATTTAATAACTATTTATGTAATTAACTGTTTTGTCTATGTGCTCTGCTTGAATATGAGCTTCAGGAGGGCAGAGACTGAGTCCATCTTTTTTATTCCTGTTATCTCCAGCTCTGGTTTACATAGTTGAAACTCAATAAGCGTATATTTAATGAAAGAAAGAATGAATAAATGATGAACAAGTGAGAGAAATTTGTAAAGAAATCTGTGTGAGTGATTGTGATTAGTTTCAATTAAGTTTTTAAAAATAACTATTAACTTAGGTAAGACAAAAAAAAAGAATCACCTTTAGTTATCACAGTTATGACACTCTGTCAGTCTCCAGTGCATATCTTGTATTAACAGACCTCTTACCGAAGAAACAGCTTTTCCAAGCTGAATTTTGAGCACAGGTACAAGTTTGTTGTTGATTATTCCACTCTAACCCTAAGCTTTTGGATTCTAAGTGATATCTACTCCAGACACCTTGAAATCTGACTGTAACATTGCTTGCACATCACCTCATGACCTTTGCTCAGCCAGTAAATTGAAGTTTTATGTCCCTAGAGTTAAGTTGGAATAAACTGGAAAATAGAGTTTTCTTCACTATTAGTTCTAACCTAGCTAATATTCTTGTTCAAGGGATTCACCTCAGCTCAATTATCACATCCAGAAGAAGATATAAGTTTTACCTATTTGTTCATCAGCTAACAATTTCCAGTGCGGTCATTGATACCCACCAGCCAGGACCAGTGACCACTCGACCTTGTGAGAACCCAAAGGATTATAAAATAATATGAGGTGTGAATTGTGCCTTTTTATGTTCCTAAGTTAACTTTTCTAGGCCTCTCAGATAATAATTGCCATGGCAGTTGGTTAACAAAGTGGATTGATACTTTTATCTAAGGAACGTAATATAAATTTTTAATGTCTTAGATAACATTCAAATCACATTTTCACTACGTCCATAACTAACTAGAAACTTGTGATAATAAGATAGAACCATTATCCAGTGAAAATGTTGAAAATATGTCGAGGTTTGACATACTTTTATTATTTTTAAGAAAGGCATTCCTTATTTTATTTATTTTTAATTATTTACTTACTTATTTACTTATTTATTTTTGGCTGTGTTGGGTTTTCGTTGCTGCGTGCTGGCTTTCTCTAGTCGTGGCGAGCAGGGGGCTACTCTTCGTTGTAGTGCACAGGCTTCTCTTTGCGGTGGCTTCTCTTGTTGCGGAGCACGGGCTGTAGGCGCACGGGCTTCAGTAGTTGTAGTGCACCAGCTCAGTAGTTGTGGCTCGTGGACTTAGTTGCTTTACGGCATGTGGGATCTTCCCAGACCAGGGGTTGAGCCGTGTTCCCTGCATTGGCAGGTGGATTCTTTTTTTTTTCGCGGTACGCAGGCCTCTCACTGCCGTGGCCTCTCCCGCTGCGGAGCACAGGCTCCGGACGCGCAGGCCCAGCGGCCATGGCTCACGGGCCCAGCCGCTCCGCGGCACGTGGGATCCTCCCGGACCGGGGCACGATCCCGCGTCCCCTGCATCGGCAGGCGGATCCCCAACCACTGCGCCACCAGGGAAGTCCCAACATACTTTTAGTATAAAGAGAATTTTTTTAAAGTGTAGTTGATTCACAATATTGTGTTAGATTCAGGTGTATAGCATAGTGATTCCATGTTTGTGCAGATTATACTCCATTATAGGTTATTACAAGATAATGGCTACAATTCCCCGTGCTATACAGTATGTACTTGTTACTTATCTATTTTATACATAGTGGTTTGTATCTGCTAATCCCATACCCCTAATTTGTCCCTCGTGAGAAACTGTTTTTTATTATTAGTCACCAAAATAAATGCAGTCAACAGATTTTTTAAAAATTTGGATTTAACCAGTAACCAGATCATAGGTTCTGTTTCCAAGCTATATGGCAGAACTGTTTCATGTACAATTATCACATTTGTAGTTTACTTTTGTTTTTCTAATAGTGACTCTCAAATAAAGTTCAGGTGCTATCATGTGGTCCATCTCTGCTCCAAGAGTCATCATGTAAACAAGACTATTTGCTAAATGTATTGTGAAGAATTCAGCAGCAAGCGAGGAAGTAAACAGCAAAGGGACCAAGTGAGATACAAAATCACTCTCCCCCAGCCCCAGACTACAAGTTGCTTTCTAAACACAGAGCATGTTTCTCATATCCTAAATCAGCAGGGTATACAACAAAACATCAAACTTGGGAAACAAACATCTTCCACCTATTAAAGCATAAACAGAAACATATTCCTGTAATCCAGTAAAGCTTCCCTACAATAAGATACAAAGCTTTCATTGCCTTGATTCAATTGTACATCTCTTTTATTATTCTAACATTTTTTTTCTTGAACTGTTCTGTACTTTCCATTCAGTGAGTAACCTCCTTGTTATTACAAGCAGGAATTACAGACCCTCTATATCTCCCAGAACAGTGCTGGGTAAATACTAGTTGCTCAGTAAATATTGGAATAATTACTTTATTTTACCCAAGTTTTGAATGGAGGTGATTATATGGTAACATGGCAAGATAGAAAATAAACATTTTTGCTGCTGTTAGATTTTTTACTATTCTTTCTTCTTAATTCCTGTCTGCCCCTCTTTCATTTGGCCAACTCCTTAGCCATACTTCAAGTTCAACTCAGTGTCACCTACTTCACATAAAATCTTCCTTGATACCCATAAGGAAAAGGTAGTATGTCCCTGTAATACCTTAATCATCAGTCTTTTAGTATTTATCAACAAAATAAAAATGATTTGTTAGTACTCTTCTTTCACTCAAGATTGTAGATCTGCTGGGTACAGAGGTGTACCTTTTTTCATCTTGGAACTGAATTTAAAAAACAGTTTAATGTTAGAAATAGATTTTTAATAAGAGTCATATCAAGAAAGGGGGATGATATGCACCGAATGTAATTTCCATTAAATTTTAGACATTCTTTTTCCTCTTCTTTTTCTTTCATTTTAAAACTCCATATATATATCTTTACTCTAAATGTGAAATGCATTCTTTATAATTTCAATATTTTCATAAAGTTGGCTAATTAGCAAAACTATCCTTTAAAAACAAATGCCATATTTAATACAGGAATTTAGATAAAAATCAGAAGAGTAAAACTTGCCTGTCCATCATGTCAATCAATGACAAACTGGTTAAAACAAATTTCTAAAAAGAAACGTAAAAGCAGCTTTTCCAATAGTCTTTTATTACATCTTTTGATTTAGTTTTTCAAATATAACTTTCTTCAATACAAAACTCTTTGTGAAACTCAAATTTCTTACACTATAGTTCAATAAACAGGATACAAATTTTATATTTTTTTCTTTTTTTTTTTTTTTTTTGCGGTACGCGGGCCTCTCACTGTTGTGGCCTCTCCCGTTGCGGAGCACAGGCTCTGGACGCGCAGGCTCAGCGACCATGGCTCACGGGCCCAGCCGCTCCGCGGCATGTGGGATCCTCCCAGACCAGGGCACGAACCCGCGTCCCCTGCATCGGCAGGCGGACCCTCAACCACTGCGCCACCAGGAAAGCCCAAATTTTATATTCTGAATGGCTTTTATTTTCCCACACTTTTCAGAACATGACAATAATAGAGTTTTGTGTGTTTTGTGTTTGTGTGTGTGTGTGTGTGTGTTTGAATGATTGTTAGTCTCTTAGGGTTTTCAAAACAAGTTTTGAATGCCTCATTACCTTGTAAATAATTTTCTGCAGTTCAGGTTTTCATAAAAAATCCTAAGTTTATAGGGTATTCAATTATTTTTTCCACATTGGGCTCTAGTGATGTATTTTCAGGACTTTTGATGTCTTGTGTTATAAGCCTCACCTCCGTGTTGAAATTCTTAAATCCTCTTTAATGTGTAAGGATTCCTTGCAGCTTATATTTGTATGTATAAAAAGATAGGCCAAATCTCCATGGGAGAACATTCAAAATAGAAACAAATGTATCCCTACTTACTTTATGCATTAAACATTTTTCTCCAAATATTTCAGGAAAGAGTTTAAAAAAATTAATATCCTTAGTATTTTAAAATAATATTCTTTAGTTAGCTATTAATTTTTCATATTATGGCAATTTAACATCCTTGGGGGTCTGGTATCTTTATAAATTCCCTTCTGTCTTTCTCCTATGAAATTTTTTTACTATGAAATCCTATGAAATATTTTTTTTTCTGAACACAGATTAATTTAAACTCCATGATTTTAGTTTCAAAGTCCAAAAGTTTTAAGTTAACAAAAATCTCAACAAATCATGCTTACCTTTATTAGTTAAATTTGAATTAAAACAGATATGGTCATTCCATGTTTTTCAGAACAAACAAGAAAACCTAAGTTGCTTTAAAAGAGTGAGGTCCATATGAGATCTGAGGTTGTTAAAAACGGGAAAATTTACATTAGTTATAAGGAAACCTGAATGTAAACATCTGGAGTTACTCACAGATTTGTAAAGAATGTTGATTTTGCACCTGGGCATGAGTAGTTTCACTTCTGTGACTCATTGTGGTCAATGTTGGCTCTAGGTCCTTTGCTCATAGATTATTGCACCTTAACGGCACCATTCACATGCCATGTCTAGTTGGCACCTCCATGCGCCACTGTTCATGGTTTTCTAGGACTCCTCCATCAATCTCCGAACATGTTCACATACTATTAAATCCATCTTCCTTATGAGAGTTTTCTCACTTTAGGACTCAAGAACATAATGGCCCAGAATTTCTCCCTTGCCATCTTTAAAATCAATAACCTTCAAACAATCTTATTGCTCCCTTCTGAATGTAGGGCCAAATCTGTATTCCAGCTGGAGTCAAACAGGCACATAATATACACCACCACACACACACACACACGAAAATTTCTAGCTACAGTTTCTCCTTGTGTGGTAACATGGGATTTCCATCATATAACTTCTAGACAGGGAAACCTGAAACCTTGACTGCTTATGTCTCATGTATCTTGAAAAACCATTAAAAGTATGTTTCTTTGCACAGCCCCAGGACATTGCAGATTTTCTGTCCTACTTGGAGTACCACCTTCAGTTTTATCATTCACATTTCAAAGTCAATTTGCTAAGGGAACATGGGATTCTTAAGTTTACAAAGAAAGAGCTGCATATTTAAAAGCCCCTAGAGTATCACAGATAAGACAATTCAAATTTATTTAAAGCTCATGCACACAAGATTTTATATAAGTAAATTAGGAGATTGGAGCAAGAGAGCTAAAATATCACATCTCCATCCTGCTTTGTCAATTTCTATTTCTTGCCCTCCTTTTGTTCCTTCATAGTATTTGTTACCACTCAAAATAATATGGATTTATTCATTTATTTTTGCACTAAAATGAAAACCTTACAAGAGTAAGGCTTTGGGGGGCTTCCCTGGTGGCGCAATGGTTGAGGGTCGGCCTGCCGATGCAGGGAACGCAGGTTCGTGCCCCAGTCTGGGAGGATCCCACGTGCCGCGGAGCGGCTGGGCCCATGAGCCGTGGCTGCTGAGCCTGTGCGTCCAGATCCTGTGCTCTGCAGCGGGAGAGGCCACAGCAGTGAGAGGCCCGCGTACCAAAAAAAAAAAAAGAGTAAGGCTTTACCTGTTTGTTCACTGCTGAATTTGGCTCTAGAATAGCACCTTGCACATTATATATGCTCAGGAAATATTAGTGAATGGACATAAAGAGAATAGAATCATAATCGCAAGAAGCTGGCTGATTTCACCAGCTGTATAAATGTAAATGGTAAATGAATACTAAATGTCACAAGAGACGTGGTTTGTGTTCACCAAAAGCAAATCCTTATTTGCTGCCTGGGAAGCAAAATAAAGTGACGCATAAAGGACTTAATTAAGTCAGAGGTATTTTGTACTATACTAAACAATGAAATGGTCACTGACATTTCTGAAGTCAGCTGTGAAAATCAGAAGCAGGAGTGTAGAGCTCTTCCATACTATGAGCTAATGCTTTATGATTGCATTGTGATGGAAAAAGCATCAGACTCAATGTTCTATCTCAATTAATGGGTAAGTACTCAGTAGATGTTAGAACTTAATATTATCATTAACATTTTTTATTATTAGTTACACAATGTATATACAGTTGACCCTTGAACAACATAAGTTTGAACTGCACAGGTCAACTTAGGAACAGATTTTTTTCAACAGTAAATATTACAGTACTACACCGTCCCGGTTTGATTGAATCCACATCTGTGAAACCACAGATATGGGAGGAGCCAGGTATATGAAGAAACCATGTGTATGGAGGCCAACCATAAATTATAGGCAGATTTTCAGTGTCATAGAGGGTGAGCACCTCTAACCCCTCCTGTTGTTCAAGGGTCAAGTGTATATGTATATCTTTACATATTACTATGTATAATGATTAAGGGGGCCAGTTGGATTTGGTTTCAAATCCTAGCTCTTGCCACATAACAACTGGTGACCACGGGCAAGATACTTAATCTCTCTGAACCTAGTATCCTCATCTATTTCCCTGAATTGCTGTCAGTACTAAGAGGCACAATATATCAAGGTGCTTTACCCATGTCTGGCAGGAAAGTGATAATTATGATGATAATGGCAATGTCGATTCATACAAATTAAAGTCATGTCAGTGTAACAGACTCAAATGTCAGCATGCTAAGGAAAATTATCTTTCCTTAGAAAGGTAGAAACATAATTTGTGAGAAAGACCTTAAGAAGACTTACATTTCCTTCTAATTCCTTGATATTATAATTCTGTAAAAGTAGATTGTGTGATTCTGTCACTTAGAATTATTGCAGCTGAAAGAATAAGAAACAAAATAGAGAATATATATGCACTGTTTTATGAACAAAACACACAAACATCTAAAAGATCTTTAAAGATAAAAAATAGTTTAACAATAACTCAAAGTTGGTATTTTCGAAAAGATCTCAAAATAAAAATACTTTGCCTCTAGGCCTCAAAAAGTATATTTAGCTATCCCTCCATTTGGAGTGCGTTTTAAGGCTTAAACATAGACTGATGAGTTTACTTATAATGGTCCTTGTTTTCTCCTTGTTCTCTGGACACTGATTTTACTCCTCTGACTGGTGAAATTTTATTGCATATTTTCAGAACCCATAAACACACATATGCTTCCATATTGATTATATTTTTAGTCAGGCAATATATTACTTTAAATAGTCACTGGTATATATCACAATTTCATCAGATACTGTTTCTAGTAATAACAAAATACATATACAGCTACATTACTAGCCCTGTCTATGAAGCAGTCTAACCAAAAGGGTTTTATATATATATATATACACATTCTCAAGGATTAAACAAGACTTCTCAGTGCCTATCTGGACCGGTGACCATCAAGTGAGGAACAGTTTTGAAATAAGCAAATTTTCCCTTTGCTATTCTTCACTTTGCATTCTGTATCCTTCTCAATTCCTCATCTCCAGTATGAAAAATTGCACCAGGACTCTTATTTACCAAAGACAAATTCCCAGTATAAGTCTTTCCACAGCACTGCCTTCTCTGAAGAGTGCCCAGGCTACAGGGTCTCCGTGGACCACACATGGGCCCTGTGTCCCTTGTCCTTACAATATGATTGCTATCCAACTATAGATTACTTTAATCCAGCACTGTTGTTTATATCAGAGATTGGCAATCTATGGCCTAAGAGCCAAATCTAGACCACCATGTTTTATGCAAGTAAAGTATCTTTGGAATGTAGCCACATCCGTTCATTCATGCATTGTCTATGGTCTCTTTCATACTATAGTGGCAGAGTATGTAGGCACCACAGAGACCACATAACCCACAGAAGATAAAATATTTGCAATTCCACCCTTTACAGAAAGCTTGCTTACCCTAGACCACTACCATATTTGACTCACTCAGACTCACTCTGATTTTAATTTCGTTTTGTGCCTCCAAGTCTGTCTCAAGATCTAGTTCTGATCAGCTCAGCTTTGGAACTCTTACCCCATCTTCTCTGACTTCTTTTCTGTCCCTGGGATGTGTCCTCTGAGACATCTCCTGACCCTTCTACAACCCACCTGGCTCTTTGCTTCAACTGCAATGCAATGCACACCCATTAGACCATGAGAACTTCCACCCATTTGAATGTCATCCAAGCCTGATCCAGTCTGGCTTCTACTCCTCAACTTTGACCCACAAAGCTTATTTCTTTTGGATTCACCTATTCTCTCAAATATGGCCTCTGACAGATATACTGAATGTTAATGCATTAGGTCTCTAAATTAACATATACAAATATAGAAAAACATTGTCTTGCCTAACCTTCCCTCAACATAGAGAATTTTTGTTCTTCGAAACAACGGCCAGGTTTCAAGAAGTTGGTTTACTTTTCCAAAGAAGAAATAGCAGATTAAATCTCTTTAACTTGTAGAATTCCTCTAATAAGAGTAAATTTAGAGGTAGTCAGGGAATTTTGGCTAAAAAGAAGCTGTCTTTTTCCAAGTTCACCTGTGGCTCCTTCATTCTTCACGGTGTTCAAGCTACTGCCATATTTCCACAAATCACTGTGTTTTTATATCAGAGAGAAATATGTTGAGGTTTATAAGTGGGAAACTGTTATTCATAGAGTCATTCATTTTGGTTAGGTTTGAGTTCTGTTCGTAGCTAAAAAAATATCCGTTTGGGTTAAAGTCACCTTAGTTTACCTTGTATATTATTGCCTGTAGTAAAAGACAATATGCTTGTATTTCATAAGTCTCTGGGAGCTATATAGAAACTATCTTGCATTGCTTGGTGGGGGTTCTGAACTCAGCAAATTTTTTTTTTTAAAAGGATAAGTTTTTGAAGTGAAAAAATCCAGGAGTCTTACTTAGGCTAATAAATGATTATCATGACTTACAAATACAATGCTGATGAATGAATTTTCTAAGAGCCATTCCTGTATCCCTCTCTTTAGACATGACATTTAGTCCCAGACAACAATTTACTTAAAAGTTTCACCAAAAACTTAGAGGAACAAAAGACAGAGCATAAAAGGGCTTTCATTTTTGAATTTATCTTTTTTTACGAGTTATCACCAGTTTATACAATAGCTACTCTGTTTGCCTACAGAGTTGCTAACAGTATCTCATTCATTATTTATAAAAGCACATTAGGATCCTTTGAGTGAGGAAGATGCTACAGAGAACCAGTTCTCCTCTTCTTGTTGTGTTAATCCTGGATTAAAATTAATGAATTTTATAGCAGAAAGAAAATGAAATAATACATAAAGCATATTAGGCAAATACAATGGAATTCAGAAAATTAATTTTTAATACATTTCACTTTGTAACTTCTTGGTTGAGTCTGATGTGATGTCCACTTTTATTCTGATATTTCTATAGATCTTGTGGTAAAATATTATTACAGTATATGGTCTATCTTCACTAACCTAGCAGTGGTGAAGCTGTCCAGAAATGAAATATGGATTTAACCACAACAATGAATCAAACTGCCTCAAGACATCATATGTACACTTTATTCCTATAAATCCATGTTCTGCACTTTCCCACCTGAAAATTTCATGTTCAAGTTATTAGGATAGGAAGTTATATTACAGCTTTAGACCCATGACATAAGAAACAAAATCTAAGCCCACAAAGCCTTGCTTGAATAAGCATTTGAAGCAAATATTGTTAAATATAAATAAGGGAGAAAGCATAGGCAAAAACCAAAATAAGAGATTTCACCCAGCATGTGATTTCCATAGTACTTTTTATGGGAAACATGTACTGCTTGTATGGCTTAGGGTAAAATGGATTTGCCACTTTAGACATCATTTCTTGTCATCTGTAATGTGAGGGATGGATGAGAAGAGGGATGTGATCAGAATATACAGCACTATTATGATAATTAGACAAAGATGTCCCTCTCTGGATAGATGCAAATCTTAAGAACCCATCTTGATTCAAATTAGAAGAAGTTATGTCTTATGCTAGGCTGACAGACCCTAGATCAGATTAAAAGACTTGGTCAACAGAGTGGAAATTTGATTTTATCCTTCACTCTCCTCTTTAGCTGGATACTCCTGTGCAATTAACAACCGCAGAAAAATGTATGGTGGGGGGAGACCTTCAAGATGGCAGAGCACTAAGACATGGAGATCATCTTCCTCCCCACAAATACAACAGAAATACATCTACACGTGGAACAACTCCTACAGAAAACCTACTGAGCTCTGGCAGAAGACCTCAGACTTCCCAAAAGGCAAGAAACTCCTCAAGTACCTGGGTAGGGCCAAAGAAAAAACAGAGACAAAAAATAGGGACAGGACCTGCCCCATGGGGAGAGAGCTGTGAAGGAGGAAAAGTTTCCACACACTAGGAAGCCCCTTCACTGGTGGAGTTGGGGGGGTGGGCTGGGGGGAAGCTTTGGAGCCATGGAGGAGAGCTCAGCAACAGGGGTGCAGAGGGCAAAGCAGAGAGATTCCTGCACAGAGTATCAGTGCTGACCTGCACTCACCAGCCTAAGAGTCTTGTCTGCTCAGCGGGGGGGGGTGGATGGGGGGACCTGGGAGTTGAGGTTCAGGCTTTGGAGGTCAGATCCCAGGGAGAGGACAGGGGTTGGCTACGTGAACACAGCCTGAAGAGGGCTAGTGCACCAGAGCTAGCCAGGAGGGAGTCTGGGAAAAAGTCTGGAACTGCCAAGAGGCAAGAGAACATTGTTTCAGGGTGCACAAGGAGAGGGGATTCAGAGCACCGCCTAAATGAGCTCCAGAGACAGGCATGAGCCACCGCTACCGCTATCAGTGTGAACCAGAGACGGGCATGAGGCGCTAAGGCTGCTGCTGCAGCCACCAAGAAGCCGGTGTGCAAGCACATGTCAGTATCCACACCTCCCCTCCCAAGAGACTGTGCAACCTGCCACTGCCAGGGCCCCGTGATACAGGGACAACTTCCCTGGGAGAACACACGGGGCGCCTCAGGTTGTTGCAACATCACGCCAGCCTCTACCACCACAGGCTCACCCTGCATTCCGTACCCTTCCCTCCCCCCAGCCTGAGTGAGCCAGAGCCCCCTAATCAGCTGCTACTTTAACCCTGTCTTGTCTGAGCAAAGAACAGATGCCCTCTGGTGACCTACAGGCAGGGCCAAATCCAAATCTGAACACCAGGAGCTGTGCAAACAAAGAAGAGAAAGGGAAATTTCTCCCAGCAGCCTCAGGAGCAGCAGATTAAATCTCCACAATTAACTTGATGTACCCTGCATCTCTGGAAAACCCGAATAGACAACGAATCATCCCAAAATTGAGGCAGTGGACTTTGGGAGCAACTGTAAACTTGTGGTTTGCTTTCTGCAACTAATTTGTTTCTGGTTTTATGTTTATCTTAGTTTAGTATTTAGAGTCTATTATTGGTAGATTTGTTTATTGATGTGGTTGCTCTCTTCCTTTATATATATATATATATTTTTTTTCCTTTTTCTCTTTCTGTGAGTACATATGTGTATGCTTCTTTTTATAAGTATGTAATATATAGCTTTGCTTTTACCATTTGTCCTAGGGTTCTATTTATCCTTCTTTTTTTTTTTTATTATAGGATTTAGTGCTTGTTCTAATTGGTGGGTTTGGTTTGGTTGGTATCTTCTTTCTTTCTTTTTAATACTTTTTATTTTTTTAATTTTTTATTTTAATAACTTTATTTTATTTACTTATTTATTTATTTTCTTTCTTTCTTTTTCTCTCCCTTTTCTTCTGAGCCTTGTGACTGACAGGGTCTTGGTCCTCCGGCCGGGTGTCAAGCCTGTGACTCTGAGGTGGGAGGGCCAAGTTCAGGACATTGGTCCACCAGAGACCTCCTGACTCCACATAATATCAAACAGTGAAAGCTCTTCTAGAGATTTCCATCTCAATGCTAAGACCCAGTTCCACTCAACAAACAGCAAACTACAGTGCTGGACACCCTATGCCAAACAACTAGCAAGACAGGATCACAGCTCCACCCTTTAGCAGAGAGGCTGCCTAAAATAATAATAAGGTCACAGAAACCCAAAAACACAATACCGGACATGGTCTTGCCCACTAGAAAGACAAGATCCAGCCTCATCCACCAGAGCACAGGCACCAGTCCCCTCCACCAGGAAGCCTACACAACCCAGTGAACCAAACTTAGACACTGGGGGCAGACACCAAAAACAACATTAACTATGAACCTGCAGCCTGTGAAAAAGAGACCCCCAGCACAATAAGTTAAGCAAAATGAGAAGACAGAGAGACACACAGCAGATGAGGAAGCAAGATAAAAACCCACCAGACCAAACAAGTGAAGAGTAAATAGGCAGTCTACCTGAAAAAATATTCAGAGTAATGATAGTAAAGATGATCAAAAATCTTGGAAATGGATTGGAGAAAATACAAGAAAAGTTTAAAAGGAGCTAGAAGACCTAAAGAACCAAAAAAAAAAAAAAAAACTATAATGAACAACACAATAAATGAAATTAAAAATTCTCCAGAAGGAATCAATAGCAGAATAACAGAGGCAGAAGAATGGATAAGTGACCTGGAAGATAAAATAGTGGAAATAACTACTACAGAGCAGAATAAAGAAAAAAGTATGAAAAGAATTGAGGACAGTCTCAGAGACCTCTGGGCCAACATTAAATGCACCAACTTTTGAATTATAGGGTTCCCAGAAGAAGAAGAGTAAAAGAAAGGGATGGAGAAAATATTTGAAGAGATTATAGTTGAAAACATCCCTAATATGGAAAAGGAAATAGTTTATCTAGTCCAGGAAGCGCAGACATTCCCATAGAGGATAATTCCAAGGAGAAACAGGCCAAGACACATATTAATCAAACTATGAAAAATTAAATACAAAGAAAAAGTATTAAAAACAGCAACGGAAAAACAACAAATAACATACAACGGAATCCCCATAAGGTTAACAACTGATCTTTCAGCAGAAACTCTACAAGCCAAAAGGGAGTGGCAGGACATATTTAAAGTGATGAAAGGGAAAAACCTACAACCAAGATTACTCTACACAACAAGGATCTCATTCAGATTCAACAGAGAAATTAAAACCTTTACAGACAACCAAAAGCTCAGAAAATTCAGCACCACAACACCAGCTTTACAGCAAATGCTAAAGGAACTTCTCTAGGCAGGAAACACAAGAGAAGGAAAAGACCTACAATAACAAACCCAAAACAATTAAGAAAATGGTAATGGGAACATACATATCGATAACTGCCTTAAATGTAAATGGAGTAAATTCTCCAACCAAAAGGCATAGATTGGCTGAATGGATACAAAAACAAGACCCGTATAAATGCTGTATACAAGAGACCAACTTCAGACCTAGGGACACATACAGAGTGAAAGTGAAGGGATGGAAAAAGTTATTCTGTGCAAATGGAAATCAAAAGAAAGCTGGCATAGCAATTCTCATATCAGGCAAAATAGACTTTAAAATAAAGACTATTACAAGAGACAAAAAAGGACACTACATAATGATCAAGGGATAAATCTAAGAAGATATAACAATTGTAAATATTTATTCACCCAACATAACAGCACTTCAATACATGAGGTAAATGCTAACAGCCATAAAAGGGGAAATAGACAGTAATACAGTCATGGTATAGGACTTTAACACCCCACTTTCACCAATGGACAGATCGTCCAAGATGAAAATAAATAAGCAAACAAAGATTCAAATGATACATTAAACAAGATGGACTTAACTGATATTTATAGGACTTTCCATCCAAAAGGAACAGAATACACTTTTTTCTCAAGTGCTAATGGAACATTCTTGAGGATAGATCATATCTTGGGTCACAAATCAAGCCTTGGTAAATTTAAGAAACTGAAATCATATTAAGAATCTTTTCCAACCACAACTCTGCGAGACTAGATATCAATAAAGAGCAAAAATCTGTAAAAAATACAAACATATGGAGACTAAAAATACACTACTAAATAACCAAGAGATCAGTGAAGAAGTCAAAAAATACCAAGAAACAAATGACAATGAAAACAGGACAACCCCAAACTTATGAGATGCAGCAAAATCAGTTCTAAGAGGGAAGGTTATAGCAAAACAATCCTAACTCAAGAGACAAGAAACATCTCAAATGAACAACTTAAACTTACACCTAAAGCAGTTAGAAAAAGAAGAACAAAAATACTCCCAAAGTTAGCTGAAGGAAACAAATCATAAAGGTCAGATCAGAAATAAATGAATAAGAAATGAAAGAAACAACAGCAAAGATCAATAAAACCAAAAGCTGGTTCTATGAGAAGATAAACAAAATTCATAAACCATTAGCCAGACTCATCAAGAAAAAAAGGAAGAAGACTCAAATCAATAGAATTAGAAATGAAAAAGGAGAAGTAACAACCGACACTGCAGAAATTCAAAGGATCATGAGAGATTACTTCAAGCTACTATATACCAATAAAATGAACATCCTGGAAGAAATGGACAAATTCTTAGAAAAGCACAACCCTGTGAGACTGAACCAGGAAGAAATAGAAAATAAAAACAGACCAATCACAAGCACTGAAGTTGAGACTGTGATTTAAAATCTTCCAACAAACAAAACCCCAGGGGCTTCACTGGTGACGCAGTGGTTGAGAGTCCGCCTGCCGGTGCAGGGGACACAGGTTTGTGCCCTGGTCCGGGAAGATCCCACATGCCATGGAGTGGCTGGGCCTGTGAGCCATGGATGCTGAGCCTGCGCATCCTGAGCCAGTGCTCCACAACAGGAGAGGCCACAACAGTGAGAGGCCCGTGTACCACCAAAAAAAAAAAAAAAAAAAAAAAAACAGGACCACATGGTTTCACAGGGGAATTCTAACAAAAATTTAAAGAAGAGCTAACATCTATCCTTTGCAAACTCTTCCAAAATATAGCAGAGGGAGGAACACACCCAAACTCATTCTACGAGGTCACCATCACCCTGATACCAAAGCCAGACAAAGATGTCACAAAGAAAGAAAACTACAGGCCAATATCACTGATGAACATAGATACAAACATCCTCAACAAAATACTAGCAAACAGAATCCAACAGCACATTAAAAGGATCATACACCATGATCAAGTGGGGTTTATCCCAGGAATGCAAGGATTCTTCACTATATTCAAATCAATCAATGTGATACACCATATTAACAAATTTAAGGATAAAAACCATATGATAATCTCAATAGATGCAGAAAAAGCTTTTGACAAAATTCAACACTGACTTATGATAAACACCCTCCAGAAAGTGGGCAGAGAGGGAACCTACCTCAACATAATAAAGACCATATATGACAAAACCACTGCCATCATTCTCAATAGTGAAAAACTGAAAGCATTTCTCCTAAGATCAGGAAAAGACAAGATTGCCCACTCAACACTATTATTCAACATAGTTTTGGAAGTTTTAGCCATGGCAATCAGAGAAGAAAAATAAATAAAAGGAATCCAAATTGGAAAAGAATTAAAACTGTCACTGTTTGCAGATGACATGATACTAGATATACAGAATCCTAATGATGCTACCAGAAAACTACTAGAGCTAATCAATGAATTCGGTAAAGTAGCAGAATACAAAATTAACGCACAGAAATCTTACATTCCTATACATTAATGATGAAAAATCTGAAAGAGAAATTAAGGATACACTCCCATTTACCATTGCAAGAAAAATAATAAAATACCTAGGAATAAACCTACCTAAGGAGACAAAAGACCTATATGCAGAAAACTATAAGACAGTGATGAAAGAAATTAAAGATGATACCAACAGATGGAGAGATATACCATGTTCCTGGATTAGAATAATCAATATTTTGAAAATTACTATACTACCCAAAGCAATCTACAGATTCAATGCAATTCCTATGAAACTACCACTGACATTTTTCACAGAACTAGAACAAAAAATTTCACAGTTTGTATGGAAACACAAAAGACACCAAATAGCCAAAGCAATCTTGAGAAAGAAAAACAGCTGGAGGAATCAGGCTCCCAGACTTCAGACTATACTACAAAGCTACAGTAATCAAGACAGTATGGAACTGGCACAAAAACAGAAATACAGATCAATGGAACAGGATAGAAAGCCCAGAGATAAACCCACACATATTTGGTCACCTTATTTTTGATAAAGGAGGCAAGAATATACAGTAGAGAAAAGACAGCCTCTTCAATAAGTGGTGCTGGGAAAACTGGGCAACTACATGTAAAAGAATGAAATTAGAACACTCTCTAACACCATACACAAAAATAAACTCTAAATGGATTAAAGACCTAAAAGTAAGGTCACACACTATAAAACTCTTAGAGGAAAACATAGGCAGAACACTCTATGACATACATCACACAAAGATCCTTTTTGACCCACCTCCTAGAGAAATGGAAATAAAAACAAAAATAAACAAATGAGACCTAATGAAACTTCAAAGCTTTTGCACAGCAAAGGAAACCATAAACAAGACGAAAAGAAAACCCTCAGAATGGGAGAAAATATTTGCAAATGAAGCAACTGACAAAGGATTAATCTCCAAAATTTATAAGCAGCTCATTCAGCTCAATATCAAAAAAACAAACAAGCCAATCCCAAAATGGGCAGAATACCTAAATAGACATTTTTCCAAAGATATACAGATCACTAACAAACACATGAAAGGATGCTCAACATCACTAATCATTAGAGAACTGCAAATCAAAATTTCAATGAGGTATCACCTCACACCAGTCAGAATAGCCATCATCAAAATATGTACAAACAGGGCTTCCGTGGTGGCGCAGTGGTTGAGAGTCTGCCTGCCGATGCAGGGGACACGGGTTCGTACCCTGGTCCGGGAAGATCCCACATGGTGCGGAGCGGCTGGGCCCGTGAGCCATGGCCGCTGAGCCTGCGCGTCCAGAGCCTGTGCTCCACAACGGGAGAGGCCACAAAAGTGAGAGGCCCGTGTACCGGAAAAAAAAAAAATCTACAAACAATAAATGCTGGAGAGGGTGTGGAGAAAAGGGAACCCTCTTGCACTGTTGGTGGGAATGTAAATTGATCCTGCCACTATGGAGAACAGTATGGAGGTTCCTTAAAAATTTAAAATTAGAACTACCAGACGACCCAGCAATCCCAGTACTGGGCATATACCCTGAGAAAACCATAACTGAAAAAGAGTCATGTACTACAATGTTCATTGCAGCTCTATTTACAATGTCCAGGACATGGAAGCAACCTACATGTCCATCGACAGGTGAAAGGATAAAGAAGATGTGGCACCTCACCGAGTAGTGAGGTGGATGGACTTAGAGTCTGTCATACAGGGTGAAGTCAGAAAGAGAAAAACAAATACCGTATGCTAACACATATATATGGAGTCTATATATATATATATATATATATATATATATATATATATATATATGTATATATATATTATATATATATGTTTCTGAAGAACCTAGGGGCAGGTTAGGAATAAAGATGCAGACACAGAGAATGGACTTGAGAACACGGGGAGAGGGAAGGGTAAGCTGGGACAAAGTGAGAGAGTGGCATGGTTTATATATACTATCAAATGTAAAATAGATAGCTAGTGGGAAGCAGCCATAGCACAGGAAGATCATCTCGGTGCTTTTTGACCACCTAGAGGAGTGAGATAGGGCTGGTGGGAGGGAGACGCAAGAGGGAGGAGATATGAGGATATATGTATATTTATGGCTGGTTCACTTCATTATAAAGCAGAAACTAACACACCATTTTAGAGCAATTATACTCCATAAAAGATGTTAAAAAAAAAAAGAAAGAAACGTGTATGGTAACCCCGGATATGAGTTAGAGAAGTAGACAGCCTCTAATTTCTTCATCTCTCCTGCCTTCCATTCTCTCTATGACCATAATACAGAAGCATAGTGTTCAGAACAAGAAAGTTTATGACATACCAGGCATAGAAAACTGCTTAGATACATTGACAACTTAGAGCATGTATCTCTACATGGTATAACATAACTATAATTTTGATGATCACCAAACCATTCCGTGTAAAGGAATGGATAGAGACTGGAAATTTTTGCATGACAAAGGAGTGGCTAACAGAAGAAACAAGACAAGAAGGTGCATGTTTTTTTTCTGCATGCAAATAACAACACGGCTGATTTTACTGTAACATAAGAAAAAATTTTAACAGAACTATTCAAGCGTGGATTAAGTTAATTTCAGAAATAGCAAGCTGCAAACAATTAGAAGTGTTCAAAGTAATATTGAATGGTCACTGGTTTTGATATTTTAAAAGGAATCTATGTACTCAAAAAGGAGATCAATGTTTGTGCAAATGCTATTTAACATTATGATAAACACAAGAGTTTTAAGAGATAAAAATTCTACTCCACATTTTTTGAAACCTGCCATATTGCAAATTCTGTACCATCTGCTAGGAAAATGCAGATAAATAAGAACTATCTTTTTTTCTCAAGCTACAACAAAACGTGAAAATAAATATACACAATTAAATATACTATCAATATAAGCAACACTGTAAGTTTTTTTAATGATAAATCAAAGAAGGCTTCTTGAAGTAGGTAACATTTCATTGAATCCTAAGGGAAAACTGGGCCAGAAATCACTAAAATTTTCATAATGAGAAAGAAGTGATTGCCTGACAAAGCCAAATAGTTTTCTAGGTGGAGTCTACAATTTTATATTTACCTTAACAAGTTCACTATTTTCCAGTGACAAGTGAAAAAAACTATTCACTATCTTACCCAATTAACTTTTATAGAACACCCTAAACAAGAATAGAGAATATAAATAATTTTCTAGTGCATCCTGGGCCATAAAGAAAACCTTAATACATTTAAAAGTATTCAAGTCACTAAAAGTTTGTCCTCTGGATACAAAGGAATAATTTAGAAATCAAAAATAGAATGACCTGTGATAAATTTCCAAATATTTGCAAATTAAATAGCATATTTTAGATAATCATGTTCAAAGAAAAATTGAAAATGATATTAAAAATTATTTTTGTCAGAATGAAAATGAAAACACAATATCAAAATTTGTAGGACACCGCTAAAGTGGTACTTAAAGGAAATTTTATATCACTAAATTCTTAGAAAAGAAGAGTAGTATCAAATCAATGATCTCAGGTTTTACCTTAAGAAACTAGAGAAAGAAGAGCAAATTAACATCAAAGTAAGTGGGAGAAAGGAAACAAAGATAATTGTGAAATTAATGAAATAATTGTTTTAAAAAAAACAGAGATTAAATAATAGAGAAAATCGGTGGAACCAAAAGTAGATTTTTAGAAGATCAGTAAAACTGATAAACTCTAGACAGACTGGTCAAGGAAAAAAAAAAGAAAAAATGTTACAATATAAGGAATGTGAGAGGTGATGATACTATAGATTCTTCAGATATTAAAAGAATAAGGAAATTTAAAAAAAAATTATTGGGGTATAGTTGATTCACAATGTTGTGTTAGTTTCAGGTGTACATAAAAGGGAATCTGTTATACATATACATATATCCACTCTCCTTTAGATTATTTTCCCATATAGGCCATTACAGAGTACTGAGTAGAATTTCCTGGGCTATACAGTAGGTTCTTATTAGTTATTTATTTTATATATAGTAGTGTGTATGTGTCAATCCCAATCTTCCAATTTATCCCCCCCCCTTTACCCCTCAGTAACCATAAGTTTATTTTCTACATCTGTAACTCTATTTCTGTTTTGCAGATAAGTTTGTTTGTAGCCGTTTTTAGATTCCACATATAAGCAATATCATATGATATTTGTCTTTCTCTGTCTGACTTGGTTCACTCAATATGACAATCTCCATGTCCATCTATGTTGCTGCAAATGGCATTATTTTGTTCTTTTTTTGGCTGAGTAATATTCCATTGTATGTATGTACCACATCCTCTTTTTAAAAAATATTTATATATTTATCTTTTGGCTACATTTGGTCTTCGTTGCTGCGCAAGGGCTTTCTCTAGTTGTGGCGAGTGGGGGCCACTCTTCATTGTGGTGCATGGGCTTCTCACTGTGGTGGCTTCTTTTGTTGGGGAGCACAGGCTCTAGGTGTGCAGGCTTCAGTAGTTGTGGCACACAGGCTCAGTAGTTGTGGTGCATGGGCTTAGTTGCTCCAAGACATGTAGGATCTTCCCGGACCAGGACTCAAACCTGTAGTCCCTGCATTGGCAGGTGGATTCTTAACCACTGTGCCACCAGGGAAGCACCACATATTCTTTGTTCATTCCTCTGTTGATAGACATTTAGTTTGTTTCCATGTCTTGGCTATTGTAAATAGTGCTGCAATGAACATTGGTATGCATATATCTTTTTGAATTATGGTTTTCTCTGGATATATGCCCAAGAGTGGGATTGCTGGATCATATGCTAGCTCTATTTTTAGTGTTTTAAGGAACTTCCGTACTGTTCTCCATAGTGGCTGCACCAGTTTTCATTCCCACCAAGGGTGTAGGAGGATTCCCTTTTCTCCACACCCTCTCCAGCATTTATTGTCTGTAGATTTTTTGACTGCGGTCATTCTGACCGGTGAGAGGTGATACCTCATTATAGTTTTCATTTGCATTTCTCTAATAATTAATGATGTTGAGCAACTTTTCTTGTGCTTTTTTAACCATCTGTATGTTTTCCTTGGAGAAATGTCTATTTAGATCTTCTGCCCATTTTTTGATTGGGTTGTTTGTTTTTTTGATATTTAGCTGCACGAGCTATTTGTGTATTTGGAAATTAATCCCTTGTCAGTTGCTCTGTTTGCAAATATTTTCTCCCATTCTGAGGATTGTCTTAATAAGGAAATACTCTGAACAAATTTATTTTACCTTTTATGAAATTATCTAATCCTTGAAAGACACAAACTACTAAAGCACACTTGAGAAGAAAGAGATAGGCTGAATAGTCCTATATCTCTTAAAGAAATTGAATTAGGAGTTAAACATCTTCCCGTATAGTCTACAATTTAATATTTACTTTGGTAAATTGACTGTTGTCCAGGGGTCTGAACTTGAGATTTACAAATTAATAAAAATAGATCTGATCACACTGTCCAAATGTGGAGAATGCCAATCTACATTAAACAATTTCTTTTGAGGCAGAATCTTGAGTCACCTTTTCCAAAATAAACTATAAAAGAAGCCATATTGATAGATTTCTTGGTGAGTATAAAATTAGAAAAGTTACTTAAAAGAATTCAAATAATGCCTTCTTCTCCACAAGAGTGCAACAGCTGACAGGAAGGTGAAAAACATCAAGTCACCCTAGGAAACTAGCTTCTCCTCAGGAAAATAATTCGCTGAGCATTCAAAACATTTGTGTTTGTAAGCCTTTTATTCTATACTTCCAAGGTTTACAAATATCTCTTCTGGTAATTATATTCTTTCTTTAGATATATTTGTATTTTATCAGGTTAGGACAAATTTTTCAATCTCTGCACCATTGAAATTTTTGGCTGGATATTTATTTGCTATGGGGGTTGCCAAGTGCATTTTACGACATGTACCAATATCTCTGGCCTCTACCTATGAGAATAACTCTGTCAAGTTGTGAGAAACAAAAATGTCTATAGACATTGCTAAATGACACTTTGGTAGCAAAATTGTTTCCTTTTTGGAATCACTAATTACGGTTAAGTACTGCTGCCCTTGGAATTGGTCTAGACCTTTAAGATAGGCCTTTATAGCTTTCTTTATTATCATGTGTTGTGTTGATTTCAGAGTTCAAATCTCTGAGAACAATATTTTTTAAATTTTCTTATCCTTGTCCTCCATGTTTCAAAAATAAGTAAGTATTTTGCTGTATAGTGAATAGTTATAAAGGGCATTTCAATCAGAGAGATCAAGGTGAGCAAAAGAATATGTATAGTTGCAGAAAATCCAAACCCCCCAAAATTAGTGTGTTTAACAGTCTTAAAATCTCCTTGATTTAAATATTAACCTCTTTCATTCTGTACTAATAGCTAGCAATAATTAATATTTAAGTTTAGAACATGTCAAGAAGAACATGCTCATGTAATGCTTACAAACCCTAATGACATAAGTACCATTATTATTCCCATTATGTACATGACAAAACTTAAGTAACTTAGTCAAACACATGTAGTAAGCAGCAGAACTAGTTTACAAACTCATCTTGTCTGCTTCTATAATCTGACTTGTAGACTTTATGCTTTTACTGCTTGGGTAAACAAAGATAAATAACATAATTTATCAAGAAGCTCATAGTCTAAAAAATCTTCAATAATCCAGTTTTATTTTTGCATGTTATTTTATTCTTTTAGAATATCTAACCATTAAATTTTAATTTAAAGAAACATTAATTACAAAATTGCTCTGTAGTTTATTCATTTCCTATGCCTTGACCATAGTATAACCTCTAAATATTCATGTCTTTGGAAATTTTCATTTCAAATACTTTGGCCCTGAAGTCAGTTGTATCCCCTCCTATATGTGAGAAGTAAAAGTAAACACTGCGGGGGGAAGTACAGTGATGTGATTATGCCTATAGTTCAGGGAACAGATAGAACCAGCTGCCTCCAAGGAAGAGGCATTGCCTGGGAAAATTATTGACTTAGAAAATTATTCGCCAAAGCCTTAAAGGAATGTGTTAGGTATACTGGAAAGCAATAGCAGAATGTATAACTCTGTATGCAGATGGTTTTCTATTATTTTGTTATTGTTGTTAAAGATAAAGCATCTTTGTGTTTTTTTGTTTGTTTGTTTTGTTTTTTTTGCGATACGCGGGCGTCTCACTGTTGTGGCCTCTCCCGTTGCGGAGCACAGGCTCCGGACGCGCAGGCTCAGCAGCCATGGCTCACGGGCCCAGCCGCTCCGCGGCATGTGGGATCTTCCCGGACCGGGGCACGAACCCGTGTCCCCTGCATCGGCAGGCGAACCCTCAACCACTGAGCCACCAGGGAAGCCCTGTGTTTTCTTTTGCATTATTTTGTGAGACAGGTGGGCTGAAATAGAAAAGCCTTTAAAAAAAAAAATCACATTGATGTGAACGTGTTTTCATCACCTTAAAATATCTGTTGTTTACAATTGAATCATACAATATAAACAAAGAAAGACATTCAACTGAAACAAGTAAGCTCAGGTCCCCTGTTCAATGAGAGAAAGACTATCTGTTCATACAGTCAAAAGATTTTTTGATTCGCAGACTCCTCTCAAATGTTTGGATTTGCATCCTCAATTATGTGGGCTCACTAAGTATCAGCCTCTGTCATTTCATCTTCTATCGTACTTGATGACAGTCCTGGTAAATAGAAAGTAATGATTTAAAGAAAAAGGTCATATTTGCTTAAAAACAAAAAGAAAGAAAGAAAAAGGATAGTATTCTTTGAAGAGAAACTTTCTATTTTACAAGGCTGCAGGTCCACAAAAACTCTGGCAGATTTTCTTTCAGACAAGGGCATGGAGGAATGTGACTAATATCAAAATTAAAGAGATGTGTGTGTGTGAATGTGTATGTTTTATACCTTTCCTCCAAAAATGTTTGAAGAGCCTACCAAAGGAATTCTATCAGATTTGATGGCCACAGACAAGTACAAATACTCTTGTCCACAGAATCCTTTGGAGAAGACAGAACCTCTTTACTTCACTGCTGCCGCTGTAATAATTTTCATTTAATTAGCATTTAAAACTTTTCCCCTATCTCAGAGTAATATTAGTAATAGCTAAAAAAGAGGCCAAGTTAAGACTCTTTCCCAAGATTCTCTAGTGTTTAATATGTAAAACCCACGTGAAATATTCATTTAAAATACAGGTTCTTGAGTCTCATCTCAGAGGATTTGAGTAAGTAGGTCCAGGATAAGGTCCAAGAGTCTGCATTTTATAAGCCACTCAGTTGATGAGTTGGTCCCAGAAGACAGTTTGAAAAACATTTGTGGAGAGAGCCCAGCAATATGATATAAGATGTAAAAACTTTCAGTCATTGAGGAAGTAATTATTCCTTAGGTCATAATGAAAGAAAAACATTTAATATTTCTAAAAATAAATTTCAAATAAAAGAGAACTTATTCTGAAGGCCTTTAGGTCTAGAAAATCCTACTGAGGCTCGTGTGAGACCTAGAATCTCCTCTGCAGCAACATTCAAGAAAACTTCAGCCACCAGATGGGGGACTCAACCAACAGATCAAAGACAAGTGTCATCATGAAATCATAATACATCCAGTAGTAAGTTATCATCTTTTGTAAAAAACATAGAAAGAGCAATCAAGGCAGTCAGAACACAACCTTGATTTTAACATCCCCAGTCTGAACTTCTTGCTTCTCCCACATCCCTTCAATAACAACAAAGGCCTCAGAAATCATCTGAATGAAAATGATAGAGTACAGATTTACTATCCACTTTCTTTTCAATGCAAACCATTTTTGAATCCGTCATCTTAGCTCTTGTCTTGCTGGTTTTGAGACTTGTCTAAAACGATCTGAGGAAAATAAGGTATATTGCACTGTTTGTATAAGTGGAGTTGGTACATGTATTTTTTAATGGGTTATGTTTGTGACAAGAGCTTTCCTTTACCATGTGATGATTTTAAGACATTTCCTTAACTGACAGACAAGTAGTTCCAGTGCAATCAGCTATTTAAAAGAACACAGGAAGATGGTATACTTCTGCAACAGGTCTTATACAAAACCTCCCAAAGCACTCTATAACAGCCTAATATATATTATCCCTGAAGGAAATTGTGAGGTTAAAGAAGCAGCATTGCATAGTGGTTAAGGGCATAGATTCTACGACTGAGCTGTTGAATGGAATTCTTGTCACTAGATGTGTCCCTGGTCAAATCACTTAACTTCCATGTGGAGCATAACAGTAGTATTTATTTTTTGGATTGTTAGGAGGATTACATGAACTAATACATGTTAAAGTCTTAAAACAATGGCTGGCACATGGCAAGCACTGTTTTATTTATTTAGTAGCACTTAAATAGTGCTATATGTACCATAGATGAAGAAAGATAGGAGATGGCTAGGGGAAAATGATAATATGTTAAATATAACTAAACATATTAAACATTTTAATCTACCAAACACAATGATTATATCATAGCAAATTCCAAATGGAAAAAGAGAAGAGAAATGTTTCAGTATTTAGAGTGTCTAACTCCAAATAATTAGTATTTGGGCTGAGAAAAAATGCATGAATAATATCAAGATGAATTCAAAATTTAAATATTTAATCAGGCATTTGAGATATTGAGAGAAAGGAATCTAATGGGGCTTAAATAAAGACAAAAGGAGTAGTTTTAAGTGCCCAGCTAACAGAACAGAGCAACTATCTCTAGCACACATTTTGTGCAGTGCCCGCTGTTCGCTGAGTCAGCCTCAGACCCTTATCAAACGGCATGTAACAGGCCCAGTGTCAAATAGTACATGGCACCTTTTCCTGAGGCAACACACTGACAAGCTCCGTGTCAGTTTACTACAGTCTAGGGGAGTAGTGAGAAAGGGGATACTTATCAAAGAGTAATCAGCCTCAATGAGGTCAAGAGGCAGGTAAGAATGAATAGGAAAGGAGGCAAATGTCACTTCCCACCCTCAACAGAATGCATTTAAATGGTTTTCCTTATGGTTATTTCTAACTAGGTATCTGGGAGAGGTTGAATAAGTGAGGAGTCTCTCCCTGTGCTTGATATAAGAGTACAGATGGTTCATTTGTAGAGATGAGAAAAAGACCACAGCGCACCATTTCATCAAGTTCAGTTGACTTCACTCCTGAATCTGCAAAATTTCGGTTGAAACCTTGTGAGACACAAGTTTCTTGTGAGATTTCTGTGCTTTCAGATTCCATTCAAGTGGAAAATGAACAGGCTCGCTCTCAGCAGCACACTGCTTCTACTGAGGGTAAATCAAGGCCATCTGGGGGTGAGGTTCCACGAACCCGGAGTCCCAGCATACTTTCTCCGATTTTATACACTGTAAGTTCCAAGGAAAATCTGCCTCCCCAATAATGAAGCTCTTGCTCCCTTTATTTTGCTAGCAATACTTTCATATCCCTTGTTCTACATTGACACCCATCATTAATCCCCTCTGTTCTTGAAGAAACATTTACTGTGGAGTGACCGAGAAAGAAGGGCGGCGCATGTAAGAGAAATAGAAAGAGCACAGGTATCACAAGGAGCAAAATTTCTGGGTTAAAGGATTGGAACAAATGATGCTGCATGTGGTAAAGGCACTACCCTGAATCAGTATTCTGTGTGAGGTACATAAAAGAAACACCTCTCTTTAAACAATGGTTGTAATATGCATCTTCTTTCCTTTCCTTTCCTCATCAATACTTATTTCCTCAAAAATTGCTGTTGCAACATAACCACTAAATTTTCTCACATTTTCTTCCTTCACCTTCCTTCACCTTCAGGGTTTCAAAGGACACTGTAGCTGCAAGATCTGTCTAGTCACTTAACCTCCTATCACAGAGCGTCCGTTTGTAATGACGCACATGAAACACACACATTGGAACAGTAGCGGTGGTTCCTTTTTGAAGAATATTGCAAACACTACTAAGTGTAAATAGCTTTGAGCTAGTGACAAATAATTGTATCTTATATGCACATAAAAGGGCCCCCACGGTGCGGTGACTTACATGGAAGTGAAAAGAGGAAAGAAGCTGAAGGAAAAGGAAACAGGAATGTTCAAGAATATGGAGAAAAGATACCTGTTAGGCAAGTGAGCTTCCCATGTCAAGCCCATGAATAATCTGAACATTTTCATGTCCAGGGATTTCTATTTGAAAGCCCATTCTGGATTCCATTTTTAGTCAGTGCCTACAGTAAAAACAAGACCTTGAATAAAATCACACTTTCTTTTATTAGATAAACCAATTTGGAGTAAGAACAGCATCTGGCCATTCATGTTGTTTTAATAGAAGAGCTCATACTATGTATCTTTAGGTATGGAACTGAATTATGTTTGTGAAGTGGTGTTAATGAAATGAATCACTTTTTCTAAGATTAAACAATTTAATGAAGTAGGTTTAACTAGATTGGTGTTTGGTATGACCAGACCTTAGGAAAATAATGCTGGCTAATTTAGAGTTACATGTTACTTGCAAGGGGCTTTTTGTAAGATTCACTTTGGGGAATGTTTATTTAGGGAGAATATAGGCATCACATTTCACTTTTCCAAGTCTTAAATCTATTTTTTGAAAAAAAAAATTATGTAAAGCTATGTCCAGAAACTGGGCATCAGGGAATGTTTCTGTTCAAGTTTTAATGCACATATAGAGAGAGCCCGGTTACTGAAATTGTTACATACACAATTCAACCAACTCTGCAGGTGCAAAGAAATATTTTTTAATGTGCATTTTACCAGGACTGCATCTTGCAATACATAGATGTAAAACCGTAAAATGTTGCTTCTCCTATTTATTATTAACAAGGTTTTGGGAAGAGAAGAGGACATCATAGGGTTGAGGAAGTCATTAATTGTAGGTGTAAAGAATGGTGGGTGGGGTAGTTAAAGATATGTGAGAGGTTTGGTTTTGTTTGTCAATTTTTTAAGAATAATTAAATTTATTTTTAACCCATTGCATTATAAAGCTTTGCCACAGCAGACTATCATAGAAGCCAAAATATATATTGAATCAAGTAAATTTTTTTCCCCCATTGGACAAATAATATATAATGGATTTTCTGAAGAAAAATTGAACTTTTCTCAGCACATTTGATATGTGGCTTTTAATAAACAATATAAAAATGTTTAACTAGAGTTACCCGACCCATTCTTGTATTTAAATGGATTGTTACAAAAATTATACACTAATATTTTTATGGCAATAAGCCAGAAGAAAATTATTTGGAACTGGAACCAGCACAGCACATTGAAGAGGTGTTGATTTCTTGATAAAAGTAGGAATTGCATGCTGTAAAAGTCATTTTTGTTTTCTTTTTTCCAGAGGCCAGATGGTGTTATATTTATGTTGTTCCTTTAATACTGTGATTAAACATTTTTATTTGTACTATCTCTAGCTGTTAATCAACATCTGGGTAAAATGTTAGAATCACTTTTCATCTTTCTTAAGTGCATTTGTTACTGCTCAGCAGCTGGGGTAAGAGTCACAGGAAGGAAGTGGTCGCAGCCTCCTGCCTGACATGGCGGGTCTACAGAGGAAGGGAGGGAGGCGTGCTCCAGGCAGAGTCTCTTTGTTCTAAACTCTCTTTGACGCATTTGACCTAAATATGGTCAATTTCACAGCAAGTTCTGAAGACTGATTTAAAAGCAATTACTCTTAAAAATTAAGATAAGGCAAGAATACCTTGAATACATTAAAATGGCTAGTGATTTTAATTGCTCAGAGTTTAATTATGACTCAGCAGCATGTGTGTTGCCTTTTTTCTTTTCCAGTGACAGGAAACAAGACCAGGATATAAGAGAGCAGTTAAGAGACTGCAATCACCAATGCAGAACAAAACTGCAGTCAAGAGTCCTGTTTACCTCTAGACTCTGACTCACTGATGACCAGTAGACAACTGTCTTGTTCTCTTTGCTTAATGTTTCATACATGAAAATAATAGCCCTGGTATAAGAAACGATACCTCTCAAGTGAGTTGTGAGTGTCTTTAATTAATGCTCAAAGGGGAGTTTAATATATTTAGAAGCTAGCTGTTGTAAAAATGCAAGGTAATATGGCCAGGCTGAATTCTACAATTCTACAATTCTAATTTAATTTTCGCAGTTTTTTTCAGTGTCCTTTGCTAACACTAACTGATAAATCTATAAGATATCCTTTTATACTTGGGCTGATCCTAGAGGGAACTAAAATGAGCAAATGACTCCATTAGCGTACAATGTTCAACCATGTGGTGTAATTTCCTACTTCCAGCTCTCCAGAGTGCCTTTCACAGTACCCAAAGAAATAATTCCTTTAAATTGTTCCTCAGTGGCCTAGAAAAGTGAAATCACATAGATAGGGTAGAGCCTCTGTAAACTTATCATTTATAGCAGCAGATCTAGATTTCCAAAGTTGAAACTTGAAGTTGTGGTTAAATCAACATAGGCACTGAAGAAACATTCTCATTTCTGAAGATGCCTTTCAGTGTCACTGCTGTTTTCTACCTGTAACAGGACTTGGTAAGAGTTCAAGTCTCCTGAAGAAGAGAGGAATTAACTATTATTTGCCCAGTGGCCACAAAGGAATGCCTGAGTAGGCTCACATTATCAACCCTCCTTGAGAGGGACAAGAAAATCAGGGCAGGGCCTGAAGGTTAAATGGTCAAGTAACTCTTACACATACAACCAAATGGCTTATCCTATGGTGGTTTGACGTACACATCTTAAAATCAAAGGAAGTGTTTTTCCTTTAAAAAACTATTTTATGAAAATAACAAGTGAAGATCCTTTCCTGCCACTTACCTTTTCAGCCTGAATTGTGACATATTTTCTCCCATGGAAGTTAAATTTTAGACAAAATAAGATAAATTATACTTTTCAAGGAGGTCCCAAAACAGAATCCAACATCCCAAACTATTTGTAAGTTCACAAAATATTTCTCCTCTTTCCTAATACCAAAAGTAAGAAACATTAATAATCTCAAGAATTATGTTATCCACATAAGCACACTAATTCTGTTAAGGTGTCAACTAATTCCTCTTGGTTGTGGATGGACCTGTGCTAGTATAAATGAGGATTGTAACTGATATTCCATTTATAGCAGTATTCTACTTAAAAACTAAAATATCCCAGCAGCTAGGTCCCCAATGAACATTATCAGTTACACAGTACTAGATAAATTCATGCCAACTTATTTATACAACAGTGTTTGTTGAGTCAACAGGCCAAAACCTTGGTGCAGTTGTAGTACAAACTTACCCCGTATCTGTTCTGTCACAAACTAGAAGATTTACATATAGTTCCGATTAGCACACATTGTTCTGAATTGCTGCCACACTGATATTGGATCTTTGGGGTAGAAAGAGTTGAAGAGACAGAGTTGGAGAGTCATTTGTGACTTGAGTGGCAAAGTATAGCACTAAGTCTTAACATCTAGAACTGTATGCAACCCAATCTGAACAAGGAAAGTTTTCTCTAAAGCTGTAGCAAATTGAAAGGCATGATGCTAGAAAGTGTTTAGTGAGGAGTCAGCTTAACAATGACTATACTTTCACAGACAGATCTAGAACAACTTGCCACCATCATTATAAGACTAGTTTAACGTTCACTTCTTTACAAGAACTAAATACAAACACACCACTTCCTCCCATTTAATTTGTCCTACGATGGTGGCAGTGATTGGACTCTTTTTCTGTCGTTCAAGTGTTGTTTATGAAATGACCCTGCTGTTGAATTCCAACAATTCTTTGCTTTAATCTTCTTTGCTTATTTAATCCAATACAACTGACAAGAGTAATAGATTATTTGTAACACATTAGAAAATAAGTTTTTTTTAATTTTAATTTACATTTCTTATTTGATTATCTTCATTGTTTAAGAAAGACAATAAATTGTGACCCTACTAACCAGAAGAAACACCTCAATGAAAAATCTAGTCAAAATTAAAGAGCTTTGCTCTGTATGATCATTATTCTTGAAACTTAAAAGCTTAGAGGGAAGGAAGTGTTACAAATAAAAATTAGGTTTTATTTGTTTGGTTGTTTGTTATTTGATATTGTCACACACTGGGACCTTTTAGGCATGCAGTTAGAGTTAGCCTGAATATAAGGGAGCAGAATTTGCTTTATTCACCAGCCCCTCCCAAGTACCTGTTAACTCTTCTGGAATTGCTCTCCCTACCTCTTTTTTTTTTTTTTTTTTAATTTATTTTCTTTTTTACGGTATGCGGGTCTCTCACTGTTGTGGCCTCTCCTGTTGCGGAGCACAGGCTCCGGATGCACAGGCTCAGCGGCCGTGGCTCACGGGCCCAGCAGCTCCGCGGCATGTGGGATCTTCCCGGACTTGGGCACAAACACGTGTTCCCTGCATCGGCAGGTGGACTCTCAACCACTGCGCCACCAGGGAAGCCCCCTACCTCTTTAATTTGTATGCAGAGATTCATTCCTCCTTCCCAGCTCATGACATCTAGTAGGGAGACCAATCAACATTTTGCTCTAGAATACAGAATGTGTGTCAGGCCCAAGTCAATCAGGTTATTGCATTCTACTAATCACAGTGAATGGTCTAAGAATAACATATAATCTAAGACAGTCCAATTAAAGTGGGTATACTTTTTGGTACATATACCTAAAACCAAGCTCTATCTTTCATGCAAAGCTTCCTACAGGATGAATAGAAAAGGATGTGAGGATCAGCAAGGATATTTTAACATGACAAATGGAGAAAGAGGTTGTGAATGCACCTGCACAAAGGAAATCTACTGTGATATATAGAAAGAATACCCAGGGTCTAGTAACATTGTTTGAACCCTGGATCGAGCTTTACCTGAAGCAGATTATTACTACACTTGAGAGTTTTGAAAACTAATAAATCAGTTTGCTTTTTCATAAACTGGTTTGTCTTTTTGTCACTTCTTTGTCATTTTATAATTGATATTTAATCTTATTCATCCTTCCAACAACCGTATGGTGTAGACATTGTTATCTGCATTTACAGAAGCAAGACAATAATCTTAGTGAGGTTTAGCAAGTTGCCAAGGTTATCACTTGGTAAATAGCACAGTAGAGTTTTAAAGCTATGTCTGCCTGACTATAAATCTTACCCTCTTAAACATTACAAAATAAAATGCTCCCTTAAAAGGGGCAAAAATAATGTGATTTCAAAATCGAACTCCTTACAGCTGAACTGTCACTATTTTTTTACTGGCTTCAAGTTTATGGAAAAATAATCCTGTAAGGCTGCAATAAATATAATTCAATAATAAAGTCATGAAACTTAGAAATAGTTTGTACAAAGATATGTCATATGATTCAGTTGTGCTTTATATAATTTATACTTGTTGTAATTGTATAACCTTCCTCCCAATAGTAGAATGAATCCTAAACTGACACTTTCCTTTCCCCTCCCCCTCACTCATTCTGGACTGGATATGACTCATTCTGTTGATCTTAGCTTCACCATAAGTCTTCCTAAGGAAAACTTGTTTTGATTAATATTTCAAGTACCATGGGGATTGTTTCCTGTTTTTCTTAAGCTGTCTGCCCCCTTGCCATTCTCTCACAGATGATTTGTTAGGCATGCAGGTTTGTATTGTTTCTGATACTACAAGAAAAACAAATAGATCAGTGTTTTTTAGACTGTTATACCCAGGAAGCTGCAGAGAGGAATGGATGTTACATATTGAGTTTCTGAGGACAAGTTCATATTTTTTTTCCAAAAAGTTCCCTGCTTCTTTCTAAAACATTTGAAATTCCTAACTAAAAATTTATTTTAGAATCATGTCACCTTTATGCATGGGATGATTTGCATTTTCTCTGTCCCTCAGATATTAGGGCAGTAAGAAAACCAGAAAACTAAACAGTGCATACTTTCCTATCTGACTTTGAGTAAACAACTTATCTGATTCTTAGTTTTATTCATCTGTAAATTGGAGATAATAACAGAGTGCTGTATGATAAGTTCTACAATATGGATGTGATGATGATGCTAAGGGGGAATATTTAATCCCCATCCCAGAAGGAGGAGAAGAAAGATTTTTGAATTGATATGATAGCTCTATGAACTTTACAAGTCAAGTATAACTTTATCTGAAAGAGAGGTAAGGGGAAAGAGTAGAACTGCTTCATGTTGAGTGTACCAAGTGCAAAGAACCAATATATTTGAAAATCTTGTACAAGATAGAATGTAGGGAAAATACATGCCTAAGCCTGTTGTGCATCAGTAAATTGCAAGTAATTCAGTGTAGAAAAGGGAGAAAGTGGGTAATAAGCCAGGATCAGTGGGAGACTAAAGATTTCTTAGGACAGATTAAAGATTTCTATCCTCAAGGGAATAAGGAGTCATGGAAATATTATAAACAGTTGAGAGAAATGATTAAATTTGCATTTCTACATACCACTCAGCTGGCAATGTGAAAATGGATTGGATGAATCTGAACTCTTTACTACATGGTAACTTGATGAGATAGAGAAGGTAATTTACAAAAAAAAAAAAAAAAAAATGGAGGCTCCTAACTGGGTCCTTGGGATAAATAATGATGCTATTCATTGAGAAAGTGACATTCAGGAGAACACATAATATTTGGTAGATAAAGGGATAACTTAAAATATTATTTTATTCTTTTTGTAATTACTTTCTACTAAGTAAATCACCATTTGGAAGTTTCCCTATTCAAATAACAGATGGTTTCTGTCTCCTGGCTTGATCTTTACTAACATATACTTAAGTACATAATTACTGAAAATATGAAAAAAAAATGATATAAAATAAGAAATAAGTAGCAATAATAACAACAGAGAAAAAGTTGGAAAACTTTGTATTTGGGGAAAGAATTAAAACATTATAAATAATTCACTGGTAAAAAAAAGAAGTCAAATTAAAAAATTTAAGATTAGGTATAAATGAAATAGTTCTTCATGTGAAAACTTCCAGAATGCTATAAGACATATTCAATATTACTGAACTAAATTTATAACATGTTAGGAAAAATATAGTAAAATAAAAATAGGAAGATGGATTAAATAAAAGATTGTAGCAGAGACTAATAAAGTAGAATATAACACACAATAAAGTAGAAAAAACTCAAAAGTTGGTTCTCTGAAACAGCTGATAAAAATGAAGGCTCTCTAGTTAGATGAGTAAGAAAACAAGACAGCAGGTATGCATACAAAAGTAGGAATGAAAATGAAATTATAATTACAGACGATTAGTCTTTGAAAATGAAACAGAAATATCTTTGTTTCTGAAACCTTGAAAACTAAGTAAAAATGGACAAATTTCTAGAAATCTGTAACAATAGTCAGTGCAACATGGAAGTTTAAAAATCTGGATTTTGGAGCCAGCTTCCTGGCTGGCTTCACATCTTGCCTTCAAATTTTCCACCAGAGTAATCATGGGAAAATGATGAATTCTCTGACCCTACCTTCTTTATGTGTAAAGTGGAGGCAATAATAGATCCTAAGACCAGTAATTCCAAAACAGCTTAAGAAGAATTAGAATATTTGACTACCTTTACCCAGCAAAGATAGTAAATCAGTAACTTAATTTTTTTTTTTCTAAAAGAAAACTATCCATGCTGAGATCTTCCTGATAGGGTCTACCAGTTACAAAAGGAAGAAGAAATTAAAATTTTATTTAATTGTATTTTTTTAACATTTTTATTGGAGTATAATTGCTTTACAGTGGTGTGTTAGTTTCTGTTTTATAACAAGCTGAATCAATCATACATATACATATATCCCCATATCTCTTCCCTCTTGCATCTCCCTCCCACCCTCCCTATCCCACCCCTCTAGGTGGTCACAAAGCACCAAGCTGATCTCCCTGTTCTATGTGGCTGCTTCCCATTAGCTATCTATTTTATATTTGATAGTATATATAAGTCCATGCCACTCTCTCACTCTCTCACTTTGTCCCAGCTTACCCTGCCCCCTCCCCGTGTTCTCAAGTCCATTCTCTGTGTCTGCATCTTTATTCCTATTCTGCCCCTAGGTTCTTCAGAAATATATATATGTTTTAGACTCAATATATGTGTTAGCATACGGTATTTGTTTTTCTCTTTCTGACTTGCTTCACCCTGTATGACAGAGTCTAGGTCCATCCACCTCACTACAAATAACTCAATTTCATTTCTTTTTATGGCTGAGTAATGTTCCATTGTATATATGTGCCACATCTTCTTTATCCATTTATCTGTTGATTAACTCTTACATTGCTTCCATGTCCTGGCTATTGTAAACAGAGTGGCAGTGAACATTGTGGTACATGACTCTTTTTGAGTTACAGTTTTCTCAGAGTATATACCCAGTACTGGGATTGCTGGGTCGAACGGTAGTTCTATTTTGAGTTTTTGAAGGAACCTCCATACTGTTCTCCATAGTGGCTGTATCAATTTACATTCCCACCAACAGTGCAAGAGGGTTCCCTTTTCTCCACTCCCTCTCCAGCATTTATTGTTTGTAGATTTTTTGATGATGGCCATTCTGACTGGTGTGAGGTGATACTTCATTGTAGTTTTGATTTGCATTTCTCTAATGATTAGTGATGTTGAGCATCCTTTCACGTGTCTGTTGGTGATCTGTATATCTTCTTTGGAGAAATGTCTATTTAGTTCTTCTGCCCATTTTTGGATTGGGTTGTTTTTCTGATATTGAGCTGCAAGAGCTGCTTGTAAATTTTGGAGATTAATCCTTTGTCAGTTGCATCGTTTGAAAATATTTTCTCCCATTCAAAGGGTTGTCTTTTAGTCTTGTTTATGGTTTCCTTTGCTGTGCAAAAGCTTTGAAGTTTCCCATTTGTTTATTTATGGTCCCATTTGTTTATTTATGTTTTTATTTCCATTTCTCTAGGAGGTGGGTCAAAAAAGATCTTGCTTTGATTTATGTTATAGAGTGTTCTGCGTATGTTTTCCTCAAAGAGTTTTATAATGTCTGGCCTTACATTTAGGTCTTTAATCTATTTTGAGTTTATTTTTCTGTATGGTGTTAGGGAGTGTTCTAATTTCATTCTTTTATATGTAGCTGTCCAGTTTTCCAAGCACCACTTATTGAAGAGGCTGTCTTTTCTCCACTGTATATTCTTGCCTCCTTTATGAAAAATAAGGTGACCATATGTGCGTGGGTTTATCTCTGGGATTTCTATCCTGTTCCATTGATCCGTATTTCTGTTTTGTGACAGTACCATACTCTCTTGCTTACTGTAGCTTTGTAGTATATTCTGAAGACTGGGAGCCTGATTCCTCCAGCTCCGTTTTTCTTTCTCAAGATTGCTTTGGCTATTCGGGGTCTTTTGTGTTTCCACACAAATTGTGAAATTTTGTGATCTAGCTCTGTGAAAAATGCCATTGGTAGTTTGATAGGGATTGCACTGAATCTGTAGATTGCTTTGGGTAGTATAGTCATTCTCATAATGTTGATTCTTCCAATCCAAGAACATGGTATATCTCTCCATCTGTTTGTATCATCTTTAATTTCTTTCATCAGTGTCTTAAAGTTTTCTGCATACAGGTCTTTTGTCTCCTTAGGTAAGTTTATTCCTAGGTATTTTATTCTCTCTGTTGCAATGGTAAATGGGAGTGTTTCCTTAATTTCTCTTTCATATATTTCTTCATTAGTGTAAAGGAATGCAAGAGATTTCTGTGCATTAATTTTATATCCTGCTGCTTTACCAAATTCATTGATTAGCTCTAGTAGTTTTCTGGTAGCATCTTTCGGATTCTCTATGTATAGTATCATGTCATCTGTAAACAGTGACAGCTTTACTTCTTCTTTTCCAATTTGGATTTCTTTTATTTCTTTATCTTCTCTGATTGCTGTGGCTAAAACCTGCAGAACTATATTGAATAATAGTGATGAGAGCGGACAACCTTGTGTTGGTCCTGATCTAAGGGGAAATGTTTTCAATTTTTCACCATTGAGAACGATGTTGGCTGTGGGTTTGTCATATATGGCCTTTATTATGTTGCGGTAAGTTCCCTCTATGCCTACTTTCTGTAGAATTTTTATCAGACTGGTGTTGAATTTTGTTGAAAGCCTTTTCTGCATCTATTGACATGATCATATGTTTTTTTTCCTTCAATTTGATAATATTGTTTATCACATTGATTAATCTGCGTATATTGAAGAATCCTTGCATTCCTGGGATAAACCCCATTTGATCATGGTGTATGATCCTTTTAATGTGTTGTTGAATTCTGTTTAGTAGTATTTTGTTGAAGATTTTTGCATCTATGTTCATAAGTGATATTGGCCTGTGGTTTTCTTTCTTTGTGACACCTTTGTCTGAGTTTGGTATCAGGGTGATGGTTGCATTGTAGAATGAGTTTGGGAGTGTTCCTCCCTCTGCTGTGTTTTGGAAGAGTTTGAGAAGGATAGGTTTAAGTCTTTTCTAAATGTTTGATAGAATTCACTTGGGAAGCCATCTGGTCCTGGACTTTTTTTTGTTGGAATATTTTTAATCACAGTCTCAATTTCAGTGTTTGTGATTGGTCTCTTTACATTTTCTATTTCTTCCTGGTTCAGTCTCGCAAGGTTGTGCTTTTCTAAGAATTTGTCCATTTCTTCCGGGTTGTCCACTTTATTGGCATATAGTTGCTTGTAGTAATCTCTCATGATCCTTTGTATTTCTGCAGTGTCGGTTGTTATTTCTTCTTTTTTATTTCTAATTCTATTTATTTGAGTCTTCTCCCTTTTTCTCTTGATGAGTCTGGCTAATGGTTTATCAATTTTGTTTATCTTCTCAAAGGACGAGTTCTTAGTTTTATTGATTTTTGCTATTTTTTCCTTCATTTCTTATTCATTTATTTCTGATCTGATCTTTATGATTTCTATCCTTTTTAATTTTTTTTGTTCTTCTTTCTCTAATTGCTTTAGGTGTAAGGTTAGGTTGTTTATTTGAGATGTTTCTTGAGTTAGGATGTATTTCTATAAACTTCCCTCTTAGAAGTACTTCTGCTGCATCCCATAAGTTTTGGGTCATCGTGTTTTCACTGTCATTTTTTCTAGGTATTTTTTGGTTTCCTCTTTGATTTCTTCAGTGATCTTTTGTTTATCAAGTATTATACTGTTTAGCCTCCATGTGTTTGTATTTTTTACAGATTTATTCCTGTAATTGATATCTAGTCTCACAGCGTTGTGTAGAGAAAAGGTACTATTCTGTTGTTTTTGGATGGAATGTCCTATAAATATCAATTAAGTCCATCTTGTTTAATGTATCATTTAAAGCTTGTGTTTCCTTATTTATTTTCATTTTGGATTATCTGTCCATTGGTGAAAGTGGGGTGTTAACATCCTCTACTATGATTGCGTTACTGTCGATTTCCCCTTTTATGGCTGTTAGCATTCGCCTTTCGTATTGAGGTGCTCCTATGTTGGGTGTGTAAATATGTACAATTGCTATATCTTCTTGGATTGATCCCTCGATCATTATGTATTGTCCTTCTTTGTCTGTTGTCATAGTCTTTATTTTAAAGTCTATTTTATCTGATATGAGAATTGCTACTCCAGCTTTTTTGATTTCCATTTGCATGGAATATCTTTTTCCATCCCTTCACTTTCAGTCTGTATGTGTCCCTAGGTCTGAAGTGAGTCTCTTGTAGACAGCATATATTTGGGTCTTGTTTTTGTATGCATTCAACCAGTCTATGTCTTTTGGTTGGAGCATTTAATCCTTTTACATTTAAGGTAAATATAGATATGTATTTTCCTATTACCATTTTCTTAATTGTTTTTGGTTTGTTATTGTTGGTCTTTTCCTTCTGTTGTGTTTTCTGCCTAGTGATGTTCCTTTAGCATTTGTTGTAAAGCTGGTTTGGTGGTGCTGAATTCTCAGCTTTTGCTTGTCTGTAAAGGTTTTAATTTCCCCATCCAATCTGAATGAGATCTTTGCTGGGTGAAGTAGTCTTGGTTGTAGATTTTTCCCTTTCATCACTTTAAATATGTACTGCCACTCCCTTCTGGCTTGCAGTGTTTCTGCTGAAAGATCAGCTGTTAATTTTATGGGGATTCCCTTTTATGTAAATTGTTTCTTTTTCCCTTGCTGCTTTTAATATTTTTTCTTTGTATTTAATTTTTGATAGTTTGATTAATATGTGTCTTGGCCTGTTTCTCCTTGGATTTATCCTGTATGGGACTTTCTGCACTTCCTGAACTTGAATGACTATTTCCTTTCCCATATTAGGGAAGTTTTCAACTATAATGTCTTCAAATATTTTCTCAGTCCCTTTCTTTTGCTCTTCTTCTTTTGAGACCCCTATAATTCAAATGGTGGTGTGTTTAATGTTTTCCCAGAGGTCTCTGAGACTGTCCTAATTCTTTTCATTTTTTTTTTCTTTATTCTGCTCTGCAATAATTATTTCCACTATTTTATCTTCCAGGTCACTTATCCATTCTTCTGCCTCATTTATTCTGCTATTGATTCCTTCCAGAGAATTTTTAATTTCATTTATTGTGTTTTTCATCATTGTTTGTTTGCTCTTTAGTTCTTCTAGGTCCTTGTTAAACGTTTCTTGTATTTTCTCCATTTTATTTCCAAGATTTTTAATCATCTTTACTATCATTACTCTGAATTCTTTTTCAGGTAGACTGCCTATTTCCTCTTCTTTTGTGTGGACTGGTGGGTTTTTACCTTGCTCCTTCATATGCTGTGTGTTTCTCTGTCTTCTCATTTTGCTTAGCTTATTGTGTTTGGGGTCTCCTTTTCAGAGGCTACAGATTCGTAGGTCCTGTTGTTTTTGGTGTCTGCCCTCAGTGGCTAATGTTGGTTCAGTGGATTGTGTAGGCTTCCTGGTGGAGGGGACTGGTGCCTGTGTTCTGATGGATGAGGCTGGATCTTGTCTTTCTGGTGGGCAGGATAGCATCCAGTTGTGTGTTTTGGGGTGTCTGTGACCTTATTATAATTTTAGGTAGCCTCTCTGCTATTGGTGGGGTTGTGTTCCTATCTTGATAGTTATTTCACATAGGCTGTCCAGCACTGTAGTTTGCTGGTCACTGAGTGGAGCTGGGTCTTAGTGTTGAGATGGAAATCTCTGGAAGAGCTTTTGCTGTTTTATATTATGTGGAGCCGGGAGGTCTCTCATGGACCAATGTCCTGAACTCGGCTCTCCCACCTCACAGGCACAGGCCTGACACCCGGCTGGAATACCAAAACTCTGTCTGCCACACGGCTCAGAAGAAAAGGGAGAAAAAAAGAAAGAAAGCAAGAAAAAGTAAAATTAAATAAAGTTACTAAAATAAAAAGTAGAAAATATTATTACAAATAAAAAAATATTTAAAAGTAATAAAAAATAAAGAAAGAAAGAAGAGAGCAACCAAACCAAAAACAAATCCACCAATGATAACAATTGCTAAATACTATACTTAAAAAATAAATAAATAAATAAAGGTTAGACAGAACCCTAGGACAAATGGTAAAATCAAAGCTATTCATACAAACTCACACAAAGAAGCATACACATACACACTCACAAAAAGAGAAAAAGGAAATATATATATACATATATATATATAAAGGAAGAGAGCAACCACATCAATAAACAAATCTATCAATGATAATAGACTCTAAATACTAAACTAAGATAAACATAAAACCAGAAACAAATTACAAGCAGAAAGCAAACCCCAAGTCTACAGTTGCTCCCAAAGTCCACCTCCTCAATTTGGGATGATTCGTTTTCTATTCAGGTATTCCACAGATGCAGGGTACATCAAGTTGATTGTGGAGATTTAATCTGCTGCTCCTGAGGCTGTGGGGAGAGATTTCCCTTTCTCTTCTTTGTTTGCACAGCTCCTGGGGTTCAGTTTTGGATTTGTCCCCACTTCTGCATGTAGGTCACCTGAGGGCGTCTGCTCTTTGCTCAGACAGGACAGGATTAAAGGAGCAGCTAAGTCGGTGGCTCTGACTCACTTAGGCCGTGGGGGTGGGGAGGGGTACGGAATGCGGGTCGAGCCTGCAGCGGCAGAGGCCAGAGTGACACACCAGCCTGAGGCGCGCCGTGTGTTCTCCCGGGGAAGTTGTCCCTGGGTCACGGGACCCTGGCAGTGGCGGGCTGCAGAGGCTCCCGGGAGGAGAGGTGTGGATAGTGACCTGTGCTCGCTCACAGGCTTCTTGGTGGCTGCAGCAGCAGCCTTAGCATCCCATGCCCGTCTCTGGGGTCCCCGCTGATAGCCTGGCTCGCGCTGGTCTCTGGAGCACCTTTAGGCGGTGCCCTGAATCCCCTGTCCTCGCAAACCCCAAAACAATGGTTTCTTGTGTCTTAGGCAGCTCCAAATATTTTCCCAGACTCCCTCCCGGCTAGCTGTGGCGCACTAGCCCCTTCAGGCTGTGTTCACGCAGCCAACCTCAGTCCTCTCCCTGGGATCCGACTGAGAGCCTCAGCTCCCAGCCCCGGCCCGCCCCAGCGGGTTAGCAGACAAGCCTTTCAGGCTGGTGAGTGCTGGTCCACACTGGTCCTCTGTGCAGGAATCTCTCTGCTTTGCCCTCTGCACCCATGTTGCTAGCTCTCCTCCACGGCTCGTAAGTGTCCCCCCCTGCCCTGTCACCCCGTTTCCACCAGTGAAGGGGCTTCCTATTGTGTGGAAACTTTTCCTCCTTCACGGCTCCCTCCCAGTGTTGCAGGTCCTATCCCTATTCTTTTTGTTTTTTTAAGGGTTCAAATATCTCCATATCCTTGATTTTTTTTTTTACAAGGGTATACTGTCATATATTCACCACTACAATCAAGATATATCACTCCAGAAAATTCCCCCAGCCTCTTTCCAGTCAATCCCCTCTCCCTGCCCCATTCCCTGTCCCCTGGCAATCATGGATTTGATTTCCATCACTATAATTTTGCCTGTTCTAGTTTTTCATATAAGCAGAATCATACAGTCATAGTCCTTTGTGCCTGGCTTCTTTAACTTCTGATAATGCTTTTGAAATTCATTTATTTTGTGTATATCTGTAGTTTGTTCCTTTTATTGCTGAATAGAATTCAACTGTATGGAAATACCACCACTTGTTTACTCATTCTCCTGTTGATGGACACTTGTGTTGTTTACGGGTTTTGGCTCTTATGAATTAAGCTACTATGAACATTCTTGCAACAGTCTTTTTGCTGACATGATTTTACCTCTCTTGGGTTAAAACCTAAGCATTAAATTGCTGACTTATAGAGTAGGTGTATCTTTAACTTCTTAAAAAACTTCCAAACACAGTTGCAAAATTGTTGTCCCCACCCCACCCCACCCCCACCCCATCTCTTCCAGTGAAGGGGCTTCCTAGTGTGTGGAAACCTTTCCTCCTTCACAGCTCCCTCCCACTGGTGCAGGTCCTGTCCCTATTCTTTTGTCTCTGTTTTTCCTTTTATCTTTTGCCCTACCCAGGTACGTGGGGAGTTTCTTGCCTTTTGGGAGGTCTGAGGTCTTCTGCCAGTGTTCAATAGGTGTTCTGTAGGAGTTGTTCCACATGTAGATGTATTTCTGTTGTATTTGTGGGGAGGAAGGTGATCTCCACGTCTTACTCCTCTGCCATCTTGAAGGTCTCCCCCCACCATACATGTTTCTGCAGGTTGTTCATTGCACAGGAGTATCCAGCTAAAGGGGAGAGTGAAGGGTAAAATCAAATTTCCACTCTGTTGACCAAGTCAACTTCAGATTATAATGTCGGCCTTTTCATATTTATCAAAAATTATGGTTGACTGTTTTATGTAACTTTGATTTTTTAAAAAATGGAGCTAGCACTTATAGTACTAAGATGTTTCTGTGCAGGAATGGTTATTAAAAACAGACACTGGCTAAAAGGTCAGAAACCACTGTAAAAGCCATAGAGAGAACCTTGAGAATCTCAACAGATTACCCCTCACTACTCCTGAAGGGACAGCAGGAGGAGGCAATGACCTGAACCAGAAATAGAGTCTGACATGATTTCTGGATTTTATAGAAAAATAGAGTTATTCCAAAACTGGCCTGGCAAGATGAAAGCCAGGGAGACAACACCTTTCCTTCTATCTCTTACTCTCCTACTTATGCCTCCTGTTGACTGAACCCAACTAAAAGAGAGTAATCTCAATAATGTATCACACAGATGTTGGCCCCTGTTCCCTTCCCCCAACAGGGAATACAAAGAATATCCAGCAAAGGAAGTAAAAATCCAGAGATAGCTGGTATACCTCAGTTCCCGAGAGTCACAACAGTAATCAGAGTAAAAATTATCATAATAATACTTTATTGAAGTATAACACTTTATAGTCTAGAAAGTACCTGCACATGTATGACATAGTTCATCTATCAAAAATCCACGAAGAGAATTATTAACCTCTCCACTTTACAAATTGAAAACTAAGGCTTGAAGATGTTGGTACTTGGGCATGGCCACATAACTGAAACAATAAGGAGCTTTCAATTCAAGACCATGCAGGCTTCCCGAAATATAACCAGGTATATATTTAAGGTTGGCAATTTCTATGTAATGAATCCCTTTACTAACTTTCTCTTTCCTCACCCCAAAACATGCACAGTGTTAAGTAAGGTTAGAAAGATTATGGTGTGTTGACTTTGCAGTGATCTATGAGAGGAAGTTTTTGAATCAGAGAGATTAGGATGTGAATACTGTACCTACACAGAGAAATTGTGACTTTTTTTTTTTACATCTTTATTGGAGTATAATTGCCTTACAATGGTGTGTTAGTTTCTGCTTTATAACAAAGTGAATCAGTTATACATATACATATGTTCCCATATCTCCTCCCTCTTGCGTCTCCCATGACTTTTTATAAGTAACTTACCTTCATATATCTAGCTTCAGAAATTCTCTTCTTTTTCTCCTGCATTCTCAGCTTATAGATAACTGGTTAAGAACATATGTTATGGAGTCAAATGTTTTGGGTTCAAATTATAACCTGCATTTACTATGTGTATAACCTGGGAAAGCATATCATTTCTGTGTCTCAATTTTTTCTACGTAAAACAGAATCCATTGTAAATCCTTCTTTGAAGGGATGTTGTGAGGATTAATTTAGATAATTCAAGTAAGTCTCTTATCACTACTAGTGTTGCTATGAAAGAAACACTAGTAGAGGTTTTTTATAAATCGTCTCCACTTCTGTATCTTTATTCTCAAAAATTTCTATTTAATGGTGTTTTCTCAAAGTTAGCCATGACCTCTATTTTTCTAAATCTGATGACACTTTTTCTGCCCTTGTCTTTTGTAAATTTCTCAGCAGAGCCTGATAAATTGGATTTTTCTTTCTTTCTTTTATTTTGGTGATACTACTCTAATTTCTCTCTCTCTTTTTTTTTTTTTTTTTTTTTTTTGCGGTACATGGGCCTCTCACTGTTGTGGCCTCTCCCATTGTGGAGCACAGGCTCTGGATGCACAGGTTCAGCGGCCATGGCTCATGGGCCCAGCTGCTCCGCAGCATGTGGGATCTTCCTGGACTGGGGCACGAACCTGCGTTCCCTGCATCAGCAGGCAGACCCTCAACCACTGCACCACCAGGGAAGCCCTAATTTCTCTTTTTGATCTTCAGCTTTGTATTAAATGTAACTTTTGACAGTTCTATCAAAGTTTCCTCATTCTACAACATTGCACTACTATTTCCCAATATAACTTATGACATCAGAAATTATCGTAATCTACTTTTTTCTTTTTAATTTCAATTCTACTAGATTGTAAGCCCCCAAGAATAAAACCTCATCTATCTTGGTCATTGCTGTATCTCCAATGCCTTAAACAGTGCCTGGCATATCATAGGCACATATTCATTAAATAAATTGATAGATTAAATGATATAGCATATAAACAGATGTCTGACACAAAGTAGATGCTTAAGGTATGATAGTTTTTTTTATCTTTCTAGTTTATGTACATCTCAGTTATCAATGATTTCTTTAGTTGAATGATTCTCTGAGTGGTATGACTAGATTCCCAAATATAACTCCAAAATAACCAGGGACAAACATTCTCCCTACACTGAAAGACCATCCTTTTATGTTCTTTCTTTTCCCAGTCAGTCAGAAATGCTGTTCTGTCTGGGTCACCAGCTCTTTTTCAGGGATTCACTCAACAGAGCAGTCAGTTCTTCCTTTGTTCTAACCTTTCCCTCCCAGATATGCTGTGTCTAGAAAGATCACCCCTTCACTCAAGCAGGCCTGCTGCTAACTTAGGTCCACTCTGCCACAGGTTTCCCTACACTTGTGATGTTTTTTCAAAGGACCCATTGTTTCTCCCGCCAGCCTCATTTCTTTAATGAAATCCATTCTCTCACAGAGGTTCATACTTATTAAAACTGAAGTAAGGGACATGATTCACCAAATTCTAAAGAACTATGTAAATTTAAAAGTATGGCCATGAACATTCTGTGTCAGGTAAAAGAACTCTCAAATCATCCTGTAGAAGTTAAGTTTGCCAACCAGAGAACATTAAGGGGTGATGTGGCTTAGCTCCTCCACATACTAGCCTACAATACTCTCAGCTCTGACCCTAAAATAATGTTACAGCAGAACCTTAACAATATGTTAAAAAGCAGTAACACACTTGATCATTTTTATGAGAAAGAAGTAAAACTGTTTTAAGAGATTGAATTGACCATTTGTTTGAATTAACTGATCAACTAAGAAAGAACTGAAGATCAGATGACCTGAACTTACACAAAACATTGTAATTTTCAAATCACTGTTACATACATTACTTCTTTTAATTTATATTGTTATGATAAAGTTAGAACTACCAAAAGCTATTATCACTAGAAAAGACCTAAGTTGTCATCTACTCCAATGTCTTTATTCCTATAATAATAATGGTGATAATGACACCACATTACTGATTTGAGTTATCTTATCCCTTTGTAGGAAAATTAATAATATATTTTTTAAATTAACTTTAAAATTGACTTTGACTAGCTAGGGTTCTTCTATCTCAGTAATATTGCAATGCATGTCAATCATTCTATATACATGATATTCTATTCTATTTGGGAGCAGATTTTTAAATTATATTCTCAGAATATTGTTTAAATTAAATATGGGATTAAAGTAAAATATGAAGATGCAGTAACATATTGGCAGTTGTCATCCATGTATTATCTTCTATTTGAAGTCATGGCAAATGCACAGAACTTGTACTACATTCTACAAACTCAGATACAAAGCTTGACATGTGCTAAGGCATCAAATCTAACAATGTCAGTTACTAGGAGCTTCTCTGGAAGTCTATTCCTTTTTCTGTCAGTTTCTTTCCATATACTATTTTGGAAGCTTCATAAGGTAATCATGACTAAGAGAACTCTATTAATTTTTTCCTGGTAATTTCTTACACAGCTTTATGGAATGTGTTCAGAAGAATATGAAAGTTAGAAACTTATCAGAAGTTTTGTCATTTAAAAAAAAATCAATTGCTTATCCATAAAAGGGGAAACAAACTTTGGTTGGAAACTAGTACTGGGGTGACCATGGAGTCACCCAGTAATACTAAAATGCTGTGGCAAATTATCATTGACAGTATAACTGCCCCATCCTTACTGCAAATATTTATATACCAAACAGACCTTTTCTGGGAACCCATATATAGAGAACAAAGTTGGAATCTGTGTTCTTGATTGTTTCCATGATTGTTTTGAGAGATGGGGGTTTGGTTAGGATATGTTTTATATTTTAAGTGACTTCCAGGAAATTATTATTTTGTTGAATCATAGATGTTAGTGTTACAAGAGTCTGGAAGAAAGCATCTGCTCCACTTGATTATTCTCACCCAGGTAATAAGTGATAATATCACTTTATAGAAGAAGTTGAGTCTCTGAGATCTCAAGTGCTTTGAAACAAATTACACAGTTCTTTCAACTGGAAACAAGTACTTCTGTTACAGCACTTAGTACACTGTTAGAATTGCCAGCTTAGTTCTTATTTATTGGTCCCATTCAAAACATTCTAAGCACAAAAAAATACCCATAAAGAGATCACATGTATGGCTTTTGACTCACCAGCTCTTAGTACCCTGCTTGGCACATAACAGAAGTTCAACAAATGTTATTTGAAAAAAAAGTAATAAAGAGTAGAATGGCAGTCCCAGGACTTACCATGAAGTAATACCCATGTGTGAGCAGAAAAAAACCATTTATTTTAGTTAGAAATTGTGAATGAAACATCCTATCTGCATTTAGTAGCATCATAAAATAAGATAATTTTTAGAACAGAAGGGGACCATACCATACCATACTCCCCCAAAAAGAAATAAAAAACTAAATTTGATTTAAAATTATTTTTCAAACTATAAAATGCTGTATAAAAATTGAAACAAAAAATAGGTATCAGTACTTATTCCATAGCATTTAGTGGAGCCCAGATGAGGCTTTATTTCTTGGGCTTGTTAATACCATTTATGAATACAATCTAAACAAAAAAAAATATAATCTCTTCAGGAAATGTTATATTTCCCTTTCTCTCACCAGAGGAGTTTCTTTCTGAGCCAGTGTACTCAATATAATTCACATTGAAAATTAACTTCAAAAGTATCGTGCTTTCCCACCATCATCATTATTAAAGGCCTTCAGGTGCTCAGTCCTCAACCTCTTTCAGGCAGTATATTGTTCAGGTCTTTTTGACAGATTTAGATACAGAGAACCAATAAATCCTTCTATAACCTCAAAGACCTATCTGTCAGTTACAGACTGACAGGTCTATGTTTTGTTTTGTTTTGCTTTGTTTTGCTCTCCTTTATCCTGAGGGCTGATAATGGCTGCTAATAATTGGGACATAAAAATAATCAAAGAAGAGACACAAACAGCATTATATATTAGAGAATACCATCAGATTGCCCTGAGCATCATTTTTCTCATCTCCCATGAACATGAATGGGTTTACATAATATGTTTCTTTCAAATACAGCTGTCAGAACACATCAGACAAAACTGATATTATTTTGCATTCAGATGGTCACTAATTCTGCCAGAGAAGAATGGAAGCAACATTTTGAAAGAGTAACTTTCTGATAGAAATTATCTCTTCTTTTAACATACACTTACTTACCAGAGCTCTATTATTAAATAAAATATGTCTTGGGTTTTGGATAATCATTTATTAGATCAACTTTGTAGTGATTTTATCTTTCAGTCAACTGGAAATTCATTCGTATTCACAAACTCTTTGTTCTGTCAGGTATATTCATTCTAAAAAAAAAAAAAAACAGGAAAAGAAGGGATGGAAAAAAGAAAGAGAGAGATGGCACTTTCTGACATATTCCATTCTGATGCACAGGTGATCGAGTCATTCGTAGGTCTCTTTCTCTGTTGTATAATCTGTAAAATGAGCTTCCTCAATTATTCTACTCTTACAATTCAAAGAGTCCCATCTACAGTTAGAGCTAATGCCCTGAAACTTCCAGAGAAAAAACTTGAGTACATTTTAGTTTTGAAGACCATATATAAAGTTTACATAAATATCTGTGCAATTGGTGAAAATTGCTCAGCAATTTAGCTGTCTTCTTGAAACATCTGAGGAATAATAATAATAGAGGCCTGATATTTGATTTTACTTTGGTTGGCAGTTTTATACTTTTAATTTAAATAAACATGCAAGCATTGTGGGTCATCTCATCTCTATGGTTCTACTCTGCTACTACAGATTTTAACACAATAGCTGATCTGAGGGTGCATTCCTATGATCAAAAGCAAAATAGACTTTAAAGAAATTTATCTTTTTCATTCAAGACTATTTTAATAGTCTCAAAGGAATAAGACCATTTTTGATTTGTCTTTTTTGGGGATTTTTCATTTGAGGCTAACCTAGAGCAAAATGACTAAATGAGAAGTAAATCTTAGGATTTCTGGGGTTCTCCTATGAAGCATCTTTTCTGGAAAGGCTATAATATCTCAAACAGTCTGTCAGTCCCCATGCCTACCTCTATGAAATACAGCTGCATGCTCGTCCTTTACAGAAGTTATCATGAATAGTAATAAGAATATGTATATCTGGCTACATCTGACAATCCAAGACTCAAATTCTGATGTCAAAGTGGATAAAGAGGCAGTGGCTTATGATGAATACCACCAAGTACAAAAATTCTGCCTATGAGAGGTGCTCTATACCACATAGTGACTAATAACTAAATCATATCTTCTCTCTCAGGGCATTTGATGATGAGACACACAAAGAGAAAAGATAGTAAGTGACTTAGAGGACAAAAGACTTCTGGAGTGAGTATTATCAGTTTAGATGCTTTCTGAGAGTAGCTAATAACATACTCCATCCTAAACTGCATTGAATAATAAGGAAATTAAATTTTCTCACATAAGTAATTCAGAAGCAGGTGTGGTCTAGGTGAGACATGTTAAGAATCCAGCTCCACTTCCCAATAAGCCGTATTCTGTACATGCCTTTGTTTTCAAGCTGGAAGCAAAATACTTGCATCAGCTTAACAAGTAGAATCCAGGGCCAAAAATACCTGGTAAAAGAAGATAAACCATTTCTTCTTTAGCTAGCCTGGCTTCAATGCAAGAAAACCTTTCCAGAATCCCTCCAGAAGACCTACCCTCCATCTCATTCATCAGTGTTTGGTTAAATACCCCTTATATCCCAGTCATTAACAAAAGGAATACGATGATTATCATGATTTATCCCATTTAGAAGATCCATTTGGAGACAATAGCCTTAAGAAGAATCAACATCAAGGAAGAAGGAAATATTCAAAGCAGAGATACTAAGAAAGTAGAAGAAAGGAAAAAAGCTGAGTCAGAATAGCAGCAAATAGAGTTTTTTTTTAAATCTTGAAAGCCATCAGATCTTTCTAAAACGTGGCTGAGGGTATATAAATTATTCTATTTTCTGAGCCTACTTCCCTGTACATCTTTGCAACAAAACGTGGTAAGTTGAATTAAATTTTGCATGTTTCTATCAATTTCTAAAGCCTAGCATAGCATCGTACTTACTAGTAACACTTCAAACTCCAGACCTTTTATGATTTTTCACTGTGTTAGAAATTACTTTTCAAAGTCTCATTCCTTTAAGCCTTACTCTTTAATATTTAGAGGAAAAATGTCATTAATTAATATAGGTCCTTCCCAGAATCAAACTGGCCTTGGTTTAATCAGAACTTTAAAAAAAATGTAGTAAAGGCATTTGCTTTAGGCTTCCCCACAGTATTGCCAAAGATACTCCCTATTCCCCACTCTTCTATTTTCCCACTCCTCAGTTACTGTCTTACTTTGCTATTGCCTTCTTTAACTCAGTCATGGCTGCAAGGAAATCAATCATTATTCTTCTTATGATTCTATTGTTATTGGTTATTCACCAAGAGTTTGCCTGTAACATTGCCATAACCAACACAGAAGAATGTGTAAAAGGAGAACCTTCTCCTGTGACTACAATTTTTTTGGCCAACTCAATAAACCACAGCTCTTTTAACACTGTAACCTTCAAAAAAGGGTATTCTCTACAGCTGTGTAATAAATTGTCACAAACTTAACACATTAAAACAACACAAATGATCTCAGAGTTTCTATGGGTCGGAATACAGATACAGTCGGCTAGGTCTTCTGCTCAAGGTCTCACAAACCTTTCATTAAAATGCTTGTCTTGGGCCAAGTTCTCATCAGAAGCTCAGTGTACTCTTCCAAGCTCACGTGATTATTAATAGAATTAATTTCCTTGCAGCTGTAGAATTCATGGAGCTTCTTTCTTCAATGACAGAAAGAAAATTTCTCTTACTTCAGGAAAGTCCAGTTCCTTTTAAGGGTTCACATGATTAAGTAAGTCCCATTCAGGATAATCTCCTTTTTGATTAATTAAAACACAACTGATTTGGGGCCAAATCATAGGAGTGATAATCCATCATATTCATGGTTCCATCCAGACTCAATGGGAGAGGATTATAAAAGGTGTATACAGTGGAGGGTGAGAAAACTGGGGAACAAATTAAAATCCTGCTTACCACAAAAGGCATTCTTCATTTTCACTTAATAGTCTTTATGTTTGAAATAAAAAGATGAATTGGGGATTCATTTGGGATAAAAAGATGAATGAGAGTTTATCTTTACTCAGAGAATTTAATCTAGAAGACATCTGTAAAGATATTAAATAAGGGCAATAGGATAAGTTTTCTGATAAAAATAATCATACAGTATGACAATTCAACAGAATTGGAATAGGAATGATAAGGTAGTTTGGGGGAGGAGAAAGAAATATGGGGCATTCCTTAAAGAGATGGAAATCTCTTTAAAATTTGAAACTCTGAGAGACAAACAAAAGTTGGCCAGGTTAAAAGATAAGGAAAGGATGATACAAGCAGAAGTAAGAAAGAAAAAAATAAAAGAAAATGGTCATAATCTTTGAAGTATATGTTATTAAATCAATTAAATAAGGAAGCCATTAGGGTGAGGTAGTTATAGTATCTTTATAACCTACTGAGCAGACCAAAACCTAAGCCAATAAAGGCCTCAAGGTTGAGAAATCATAATCTAAGAACAACTAATCATCAACAGTCAACTAGGCTTTCCCAAACAATGCAACATATTAAGCTACAGCCAATCAAATCATTTCCTTGCTTTGCTTCTGCCTCTTCTCTCTAAAAGCCTTTTCCCTGGTTCCTGTTGGTGGAGTGCTTCTAACCACTTCTGGTTTGGTGCTGCTTGATTTGAACCTTTTTTTTTTTTTTTTGCGGAACGCGGGCCTCTCACTGTTGTGGCCTCTCCCGTTGTGGAGCACAGGCTCCAGACGCGCAGGCTCAGTGGCCATGGCTCACGGGCCCAGCCGCTCCGCGGCATGTGGGATCTTCCCGGACCGGGGCACGAACCTGTGTCCCCTGCATTGGCAGGCAGACTCTCAACCACTGCGCCACCAGGGAAGCCCTGAACCTATTTTTGCCCAAACTCTTCAAACTGTTAACATGCCTCAGTTAATCTTATAACAATATCAACACATAACAGCTCATGAAATACTAGCAGTTTCTCATTTTGCTAGAGATGAAGGTTGGGACTGGAAACAGTTAAAACATACAGTGACATTATATTGAGAATAGTGCATGACATTGTGTAGTATAATAAATTATTCTATTGTGAATGGAAAGATATTGAAGAGGTTTTTGAGGGAAACTATTATTACATTTGTGTTCTTAGTATATCATATCATCTTTTAAAAAAAATTTATTGGAGTATAGTTGATTTACAATGTTGTGTTAGTTTCAGGTATACAGCACAGTGCATCAGTTATACATATAAATACATCCACTCTTTTTTAGATTCGTTCCCATATAGGCCATTACAGAGTATTGAATAGAGTTCCCTGTGCAATACAATAGTTCCTTATTAGTTATCTATTTTATATATAGTGGTGTGTATATGCCAATTCCAATTCAAAAAGATACATGCACCCCAATGTTCATTGCAGCACTATCTACAGTAGCCAGGACATAGAACAACTTAAGTGTCTATCAACAGAGGAATGGATAAAGAAGATGTGGTACATATATACAATGGAATATTAGTCATAAAAAAGAATGAAATAATGCCACTTGCAGCAACATGGATGGACCTAGAGATTGTCAAAAATATTTCTAGTACATATATCTTAAAAAGGACTTACATTGAGAAAATATGAATAATTCATAATGCAATAATTAGAAGTCAAATAACTCAATAAAAATGGGCATATGTTAAACAAATACTTCATAAGATAAAATATATGAATGGTCAAGAAGCCCTTAACAAATGTTTACTGTCATTAGTTACTAGGAAAATAAAATTAAAATTACAGTGAGGTTCTAAACTTGCTAAAATAGCTAACATTGAAGAGATTTGATATTTAGCAAAAAGACTGACAACACAAAGAATGGGCAAGACTGTGAAAGTACTGGAATTCTGATAACTTCCTGTGGAAAGAAAAATGGCACAACCACCTTAGATAACTTTCTGAGATTTTCCAAATCCAGCATGCCCCTACTATACTACTCAGAAATTCTATTCATTGGTATTCATAACAATTTTATTCCCAGTCTCAAACATTTAAAAATCCCAAGTGCCCATGAACAGGTGAATTGATAAATAAAATGTGATATATCCATCCATATGGAAAAGTATTTAGCAGCCAAAAGGAAAGTGCTACTAAATTACTCAACATTATGAATGAATTTAAAAAACATTTTGCTAACAAAGAAACCAGACAGGAGTAATTCCAGTAATATAAAATTCGAGACCATTAAAACTAATATATAATGTTAGGAATTGATGTTCACCTGGGGAAAGTGTTGGAAGACACTATAGTCTGCAAAGGTAAACAAAGAATGTACGAGGAATGATGAAAATGCTCTGTATCTTAATTTTACACTTTTAACGGATGCAATTTATTTTGTATAAGTTAGACAAAACAATATTTTCACTAAAAAATTTGAAAGAAAAGGAAATAAAGGTATAAGTATACAACTTAAGTCAGCCAATAAAAATATTTTAAAATAATAACAAAGCTTTCAAAAGTGGACTTAGGAAAAGAGGAAATAGGGTATAGAGTGAGTGAGCAAATTTTCATCTTTCATTAAAAAAAGGAAAATTAACAGATAAAAAATAAGTAACTTTTTTAAATTTATGGAAGAAAATACTCAGGGATTTAAAGACAGAAATATATGTTACTCTGAAGAGCAAGATTGGAGTGAAGTTTTAATGGTGCAGCTAATAATACTTATATTATTGCTTCTTTGTTTTTAATAGACTCTTCATTACCATTTAACTTTTTTCTCCATGCTAGTCTATTGTATGATTTTTAAAAGGCGTTTCTGATTAGTGCTTCCAGACCTAGTGCAAATCTTGTCTTGCTTTCTTTCTTAAGAGTAAGCTCTGGACATTTGCCCACACCCCTTGTGTCTTGTTTTTATTAAGGAATTATTAATTCTGGCTGTTCATAGAACTGAACAACAACCCCCAAATAACCTTCATCATTTTTCCCAAGAGGACTTATAAGCTATTTTTATGCAAATACAATTCCATGTAACCTTCTTTATGTAACCTTGTGTTTACTCGTAAGAACCTTATCCCTTTCCTCTCCCAAGTTATAAAATTAGAGTCACATTCAATATAGTAAATCATGGAAATTCCCAGGTGCAAGACCAAAAAAATAAAACAAAGCAGGGTGTTATAGGTCTAAGGCAAAAACAAAGTTTTTGTCTATACAGGTAAAATTACAGTTAGATCATAAGAATTTGATTTAACTCATCATATGATCATAGGATGTTAGAATTGGAAACATGTTGGGCCCAACCTGATGAAACTGTGTCTCCAAAGTCCTAAATATACTTTGTTTTTTAGTTATTAAACAGAGATTAGAAATCTGCTTTTAGGCCTCGATGTATATTCTTTTCTGAATTTCACAGTAAGACCCAAGTTTCAAATGTTCAGAAAAGGATAAGTTTAAGTCTTCTTTTGAGCTTCAGAAATAATTATTTTTATATACGTTTTTTGACACGTGTGAACCCTTGAGATTGTTCCAAAATCCTTAATAATATTGTCACACATGCCAAAATGCAAATAGTCATTCTGTCTGGAACTAAAATTACGGGGAAGAAAAATCTCAGAATGTTAGGCTATAGAAAAAAATTTTAAACTCAAAAAACATTGTTTTTAACACAAAATTTTAAATAATTTATCCATTGAAAAGAAACTGGACTCATATTCTATAGAAACAAAATAGATAAATTGGTCAGACTGTAAATCCACATTAGAAAGAATAACTCCTATGTATAGGTGGTAATGTATATGTATAAATACTAACTGAATGATTAGTTATGTCTAAAAATTAACAAAGAGACATTTAGTGTTCAAATATGATTATTGATATACTTTAAAATGATGTTAATAAAACCTCAGAGGAAGATTCCTATATCTTTGTTCTGAATACATAGTGGTTCCTGAGAGGAGTATCATCAACTAGTATTTAGATTTACTTCTCAGAAACATGCCAGGTTTTGGTAATTTCACCTCTCTTTAATTAAAAATTTCATTTAATTATTCTTGTTTTAAATCTTTGACCCCAAATATTAGCCAACTGCCTGACACAAATGTCTAATGTCACAATAAGAGCCTAATGAATTATTGAATGAATAAAGGGAATTAAATACCTTTAATGTTCTCATTGGAAGTTCCTCATGTCTAAATTATTCTCTAAAATAAAGCACCATCAGTAGTTATATTAGTTTTCACAGAACTTAGAACAACATAAAATAAAAAGAACTTTAAAAAAAATCCTACTTGCTTGAACATATCAATGGAGCATAAGTTTCCATTGTCAAAATCCAAGGATGCTGAGCCAACATATTAATCTACACAAATTACATTTTCACCCTCCCTGTGAGATAAATACAGTAATGTTATTGATAATGTTGGGGAGAGGGAAAAGTCCCCTCTACCTTCTTAAGTTCTTTTGGCTAGTGTAATGATTAAATTGACACAATACAGATTAACAGGAGAAAAATCAAATTTAATTTCATATGTATGGAGGTCTCATGGACATAGGACATAAAGAAATGACTAAAGCAGGCAGCTTTTATACTTTTTAAACAAAGAAACAATAAATTTGTGAGAAATAGAGAAAACAAAGCAACTTAGGTTTGGGTGCTTTATTAATTAAGCATCTAAACAGAATTTGGGCTTGGAGTAAGTAAATTAGTAAAGAAGTAGCAAGATTTGCTTATACAGCCTTATGGGCCCTGAATTCCCTATCTCTTGTGATAAGAATATCTCTCAGCTCCCTGATACTGGGAACTTACCTTTCACATGGGAGATTTATTTTCTGCTTTCAGAGGGTCAGAGTGTTCTTGCACCGACTGTTTCTTGAGTAACTTGAACTCAAAACAATCAATATACCATTGTGACATATTTCGGAATGACCCTCACTGAGCCCCAACAATAACAAAAAATGCTGTTAGGCAGTTATACTCTATAATTTGTTTACGTTCCCTATTATTCAGATAATTTGAATGCAAGTAGATGACCATTTTACTTTGCATTTGCAACGATAGGCTTTTTCTAAATACCCACTGAAAGAGATTTAATTTAGTGGGGGTTAGGAAAGGGGAAATTGTTAAATCTTTAGTTTATGAATTGCTAATCCCTTCTATGGAAGAATCAGCACAATTTTTATCAGAAGTTTTTAAAGAATTAAATCATAAGGGGCAAGGTTTTTATTATCTCCTTTTCAATATTCAAAATGAAGAAATGATTTATAAATTTTATTGCAGAAACTTTAACTACATTTAAAAAAATCTTTCTGAAAGGTGAATCAGTTGACTGATAAGAACTTGAGCTTTTTCATAAGGAATATACTTTAAATTAGGGCTTAGATTTATCTACAGTATAGCTTTTATATAGAAATGCAAATTTGTAGATTACTTAAATCTTGTTGAATTAATATGGGTGTAAGATTATTTTTCTCTCTGGGTATATTTAAGTATGTCAATTTCATGTAAATGTCCATCTTGTTTTATTTTCAATAGTAGAATGGAGAAATATAGCATTATACAAATTAACAAATCTCCAAAATAATCACTATTGCAAAGAAATCCGGCATAATATTAATAAAATAAGATATCTACATACTAGGTAAAATGACATTGGCTGTGGTTAAATGTCACCTTTCTTTCTGTAGGCAACAGAGTCTAAAAAAAAGAGGTAGAGATGTTCACAAATTCATCTGCTGAATATACAAATATAATTGAGAAAAACATATTCAGGTACATTCTATGAAAACCTTCTGAGTTTTAATCAACTTGGATAATGTAAAATTTGCCACAGTGTTTAATGATGTAAGATTGTGATTTAATTTGTAAACATGTAATGAGAGACTTGAACAGGATGGTCATTGATTTATGTCTAAAGATTCATAACCAAACACATACCTCTGCAAGTCTGCCAGGTGTATGCTGAATGCTAAATTAATTCTGTCCCTGGGTGTCTTGCCTAAAGGCATGTACAGTTTTTTCAGTTCCTCTTTCAGCTCCATGAGATACACAATTTTTTTCTAATAAATTACTCCTTTTGTTTAAGTTACCTTAAATTTTAAGTTTGTTTATGATTGCTACCAAATAACCATTTATGGATATCAAATCAGTAGCAAGAGTAGGTTATGAGCAACATAACTTTGGAAAAGTGGAGTATTTGTAATTGGTTATTGGGTTGAGATGAACCAAAAGACTGAAATTTTGGTTCATATCCCATTCCTTCCTTTGTTCACCTGAAGCCATATACTAAATATTAAGGTCCTGATGTCAGTTTTTGTATTAGAATCCTTAATTTGCTATTATTAGGGATAAGTTATCTTATTTTAAATCATAGCTAATTGGAAGGAAACGGTAAAATTCATAGAATTTAGGAGGCTGGGAGTAGACCAACTAGACTGGAGAAGGGTCAGAAACTACTATGCTGTTTTCACCAAGTAATCATTATTTTTGATATGAACCTGTTGGCTAGATATTAGGAATTTTGGGAGACTGAATGTTTGAAAATAAGATGTAGGAGAGGACAAAGTTTTCCTTGACCTTCTTGGGGTCCCTGGTTGGGTCTGAAAGTTAAACTGACAAAGAGAGATTAACAGGAGAAAAGCAAACAAATTTTATTGAATTTTTACATGTACATAGGAGCCTTCACAAGAGAATGAAGACCAGAACAAGTGACCAGAGGAGGACTCTTTACCTTTTAGACAAAGAAACAATAAATTTGTGAAGAATTGACAGGACAATAGGTTTGTGCTAGAAGTAGTAAATGGTGAAGTAACTAAGAAGATAAGGGTTAGTGTAACAAAAGTTTGTTTGTACAGATTTCTTGGCCCCCAATTCCCTGTCTCTGGTGAGTCTTCCTGTCTCTTGGTACAGGGAGTGTACTTTTATGACCTGTAGCTGAGAAGAATAGTCGAGGTAGGGATTGAGTATCAGAGCAACCTTCTTACTTCTGCTGCTTTTTAAAATTCTTTCAGCTAATTATGGCATATCTAATATGCCATATTTGGGGACTGTGTTGCCTGAACCCCATCAAGGACACCAAAAATGCCCATCATAAACTGTGTACTGTCAGATGAACTCTACACAACAATAAATGGGTTATACCCAAATAGCCCTAGAAGCAGAAATGTGAATAAGAAAGCTGCTCACTCTAAGTATGAGCTATTATATTCATATTGCCACTCATCTCACAGCCCAAAACTATGGTCTCACAAAGTGTTTCCTATGACTGCATGATTGAGTGATATTCTTCCAGTGGAATTAAATATGTTTTTATTCATTTTCTACTTTTCCTTAAAGGTGAGATGACCAAGCTCAATTAGATGTTAAGAACCTTGGAAGGAGCAAGATTAGAGGATTAGTGACAAAGAAATTTGGAAATGGGAAACTGGACCTCTTCGAAAAGGTCTGGAGCTTGAAAATGTCTGTGTTTGTTGTGATTACTCAACAAATTATTTTCACTCCTCCCCCATTCTCATTAAAAAAGAAGCTCCTAGTAATCAGGTGCCCAGGCAAACCCTCTCTACATATGGTCATCCTCTTCACTCAAGCAGATGACCAACTAATTGTTTAATGGTCATTTCACAAAGCAACAGTGCAAAGAAGATAATGTATAGACTAAAAAACATACCAACCTGGTTACTCTAATTGCCAAGCTTTTGATTTTCTAGGAGTAGAGATCAATGTTAAGTCCCTTATATATCAAAAATGTTCAGAAAATCTGGTTTTGGGTTGATCAATTGAAGGAGGCAGAAATTTGCCATCACTGGAAGAGTCCCTTTGAGTCTCTTAGATTACTCTGAATTTGAAGTTGTTTGTGTACTGAGGTGAATATTGTACTCCCCCAGAAACATGTCTACCCAGGACTTCAGAATGTGACCTTATTTAAGAGGTCCTATATAAAAGCCATAGAGGCATCTTTTGTTATAATGTTTAGTTTAGGTCCCAGTTCCTGAAATAACTCGAGCAATAGAGGTGAAAGGAGTGCCTTTTTTTATTCACATAAGTTCCTTTCCACAAACCCCAAGTTTATGTTAATGTCTAACCCTAACCCTAACCCTAACCTAACCCTAACCCTAACCCTTTTTTGGATGGCGGTAATGAATGGGGGCTGGATGCCAGGTGAGCCAAGCTGGTGATTAGAGGGTTGGAACTTTCAGCCCAACCCCTGGGGTTGGGGAGAGGGTCTGGAGGTTGACTTAATCACTAAGGAGCATTGATTTAATCAACCATACTTAAGGTAATGAATGAAGCCTCCCTAAAAATCTGTTAAGGTCAGGGTTCAAGGAGATTCTGGGTTGGTAAACAAGTGTAGGTGCTGGAGAGTGGGGCACCCAGTGAAGGCATGAAAGCTCTGCACCCCTTCCCACATACCTTGCCCTATCCATCTCTTCTGTCTGGCAATTCCTGAGTTATATCCTTTTATAATAAATCAGTAATCAAGTAAGTAAACTGCTTTCCTGAATTCTGTGAGCTACTCTAGCAAATTAATCAAACCTGAGGAGGGGGTTGTAGGAACCTCTGGATTTATAGCCAATCAGTCAGAAGCACAGATGACAACCTGGACTTGCACTTGGCATCTGAAATATGTGGGAGGAGGCAGTCTGTGAGACTGAGCCCTTAACTGGGGGATGTGATCTCCAGATAGTGTCAGAATTCAGTTCATTGTAAGATATCCAGCTGGTGTTTGGAGAATCTGAGAATTGCTTGGTTTGGAACCCTCTCCCCACAAACCCATACACATTAGGTGGCCGGTAGTGCTGTGAGTGTAGTGTAAGTGTAGAGGACACACGCAGAGGAGTGTTTTTCCTTTACAGAAACACAGACACAGAGAGAGAACACCATGTGAAGAGGAAGGCAGAGACTGAGTTATTCATCTACAGCCAAGGAATGCCAAGGACTGCTGGCAACAACCAGAGCTAAGAAAAAGGCATGAAACAGATTCTTCCCTAGAAACTAGAGAGAGAGGATGGCCCTGCCCAATACCTTGATTTCAGACCGCTAGCCTCAAGAACTGGGAGAGAACAAATTTCTGTGTTTTAAGTGACCTAGTTTTGGGGACTTTGTTATGGCAGCCCAAAGAAACGTATGCAGATTCCTTCACATGCAAATCTCTGCTACCATTCCCATCTATGGATCAATCAAATCACAACAAAAGTTTCTCTGAGTGAAACTCAATTCATAGAGAAAGAAGCACAAAAATCATTTGGTTCTCAGAGGATGTATTGTAGTGGCTGGGGTGTCTCTTTCTGGGGAAGGACTGGATGCATTTTCAGTTGTGGTACGTGAGTATGATAAAGTTCAAGAAACTTGGGGCATGTTCTCTTTTGTGAAAATTGTAGAAGTAAGCATTAAATATGGGTGTTCAATGTTTATTGCAGAATACTGTGTATAAAATGAGAAGAGAATTGGTTTAGTTGCTTTCCAGAGATCATTTGATGATTTAAGATTTTAAATTATATTCCCTTTTCTGACAAGAGTTAGATCCCCATGTTCTCAATAGTATTCCATTGGAATTGCAATGTTTTGATGTAGGATGAAGACTTAGCAGGACAAATGAGCCATAAAACAGATGACAAAGAAACATGTAAAACTACAAGAAAGTAAGTTTTAGAAAAATAAAAACTAACCTTAGGGAAGTTGCTGGAACAAATAGTAGTCAAAGCAGAATAGAGGCTGTATTTTACACAACATAATATAGACGTGTAATAAATATGCATATGTTTTCATTATTACTTTTCTCTTGCTATCGTGAATGTTATTAATTTATGAATCACTGCAGTCTTAGAAAATAGATGGTAATTGCAATGCTTAATTAAACTAGGCAAAGTGCTACCAGAGTAAATGAATAAGTAAAACTTCCAAGTTCATTTGATAAAAACCTCAGCAGTGTTATGCTATTAAAATCCATAGTGGTAGGTTCTTTTTTTAATAGATAAATTTTCTGATGTTTTCCCACATTAACTCTGGTACTAGTCTCATATTATATATAGCCATAAAAACTTATTTGGCACATTGTTATATATTTGTCCTAGATTCTACAGAAATTAAAGTAAATCAAAGACTGTTTGATGAAAATATTTTAAAAGGAAAAAAAATTGTACTTTAAACTGTATTCAAGGTTTTCTCCATTTTATTCGTAAACTATGTTTTTTAGAAAACACATTTCAGAGAAAACTAGATTACAGGTTTATTTATAATTTAAGATCGCATCCCCCAAAGATACACTTATATCGTAGCAAATTACTTATTATAAAAATACTTCATACATAATGAGTACTTCCTATGTTCAGGGCACCATATAAAACTCTGTTCATATATATATATATATATGTGAGCTCACTTATGCTCACAGTTCAATGAAAGAATTATTGATATTATCCTCATTTTGCCAGAGGAAACTGTGGCAGAGAGAGGTTAAAATAACCTCTCCAAAGTCATAGGAAATTGAAATAACATTCCTTAATTGTAACTGGTAAAAACTGTGCAGAAATAAGATTTTCCCCAAAACTTATGATCTAATATGGCATTTTTCCAAGTATATTCTATTTTCCCATTAGAAAATACTAGTAAATGTAAGAGAAAGGACTCCGTGAGCACAAAACTTCAAGTGATGCTGGTTTAAACAAAGATAGTCATGTTTGTGTGTGTATGTGTCTTGGATCTGTGTAAGAGTGTGTGGATACATATCTATACTTCTATATTTTTCCTTCTAGTTTTGTTAAAATATTGACACACAGCACTGTACAAGTTTAAGGCATACAGCATAATGATTTGACATACATACATCATGAAATTATTATCACAATAATTTTAGTGAACATCCACCATCTCATATAGAGACAAAATAAAAGAAAAAGAAAAAAAATATTTTTTCCTTGTGATGAGAACTCATAGGATTTACTCTCTTAACAACTTTCATATAGAACATCCAGCAACATTAATTATATTAATCATGTTGTACATTACATGCCTAGTGCTGATTTAACTTATAACTGGAAGTTTGTACATTGTGACTACCTTTGTCACTATACAAAGGTATTAGGTTACTTTTGACTACCTTCCACATGCTTTACATGCTTTACATTTCATCCTCATGACTCATTTATTCCGTAACTGGAAGTTTGTAGCTCTTAATCTCCCTCATCTATTTCTTTCCTCCCCCCACCCACCTCCGGTCTGACAACCACCAGTTTGCTTTCTGTATCTATGGCTCTGTTTCTGTTTTCTTATATTTGTTCATTTCTTTTGCTTTTTAAATTCCATATATAAGTGAAATCATACAGTATTTCTCTTCCTCTGTCTGACATTTCACTTAGCATAATACTCTCTGGGTCCATCCATGTTTTTGCAAATGGCAAGATTTCATTTTTTTATTGGCTGAGTAATATTCCATTGTGCATGTGTATGTGTATGAGTAATATTCCATGTGTAAACATACACAATGGGATTTTATATATATATATATATATATATATATATATATATATATCACATTTTTTAGTCCATTTATCTATGGATGGGCACTTAGGTTGCTTCCATGTCTTGACTATTGTAAATAATGCTGCAATGAACATAGGGATGCTTATATCTTTTCAAATTAGTGTTTTTGTTTTCTTTGGAAAAATATCCAGAGTGGAATTGCTGAATTGAATGTTAGTTCTCTTTTTAATTTTACTGTTTTCCATAGTGGCTGCACGAATTTACATTCCCATCAACAGTGCACAAGTGTTCCCTTTTCTCCACATCCTTGCCAACACTAGTTATTTGCTATCTTTTTAATAATAGCCATTTTGACAGGTGTGAGGTAATATCTCACTGTGGTTTTGATTTGTATTTCTCTGATGATCGGTGGTGGTGAGCATCTTTTCATGTTTGTTGGCCATCTGTATGTCTTCTTTGAAAAATGTCTATTCAGGTCCTCTGCCCATTTTTTAATCAGGTTGTTTGGTTTTTGTGATGTTGAATTGTATAAGTTCTTAGTGTATTTTGGATATTAGCCCCTTGTCAGATATATTGTTTGCAAATATCTTCTCCCACATCGTTTTGTTGATAATTTCCTGTGCTGTGTAAAAGATTTTAGTTTGATGTAATCCCATCTGTTTATTTTTGTTCTTGTTTCCATTACCTGAGGAGACATATCCAAAACAATGTTAAGACCAATGTTGATGAGTGCACGTTTATATTTATATATAGATTATAGTATATATGTGCTATATATATATAATCTATATTTATATAGCCATATATACATTATATGTATATATGTAGTGTGTGTATTTATGAAGACTTTAGTCTTTAGTATGCAATATATATTTGGATTGTTCAAAATGAGGATATAGACAGCTAGTTAGTCAAAATATTGAATTCACACTACATTCTAGGTATTGGGCTAGGAATCAAAGATGCAGAAAATGGCAGAGACATACACAGCATTGAGTGGTGGAGAAGTCATGTGTAATGAGAACCATAATGAAATGCAAGGTTTAATTTAAACCTATAAAAAGCACTGTCAGGGAAGTCTTGGAGGAAATGACATTTAAGGTTTCTTGAGTAAAATTAAGAGATGAATGAGCTACTTAGCTCAAGAGAAGGGAAGATATTTCAGGCAGAAATATATCATGTGCAAAAATGCTGAGGCAATAGAGAGAATGGTAACGTCAGCTAGATTAAGAAGAGTGAAAAGATGCTGCTACAAGGTGAGCCCAGCAAACTTGACAGGTTCAGAGACTTAGATCTGATAAGAATTTTGGATTTTATCCTAAGTGTAATCAACCAATACAGAGTTTTTATAAAATATGTGCCAATATTAATTATCCATTATAAAAAGATAAAGAGTAGTTCCCACTTAATTCATGGTCTGCTTTAATAATACAGGTCATATTCAGTCTATCTTCAAAGTATAATTTGAATCTATATGCTTTTCTCTGTCTATTGCTACCACCTTAGTCTCCCTTTCTCAACTTGATTATATCAATTACCTGCTAACTGCTCTGCTATCAGCTCCCCCACCCCCAATTCCTAGTCTTAATTATGAACCCAAGGATCATTTCAACACATAAATCAGATTATATCCCTCCCGGCCTAAATACCCACTGCTAATAAAGTACCAATGCCTCACAATGGCCTTCAAGACCCTTAGTGCTTTTGTCTCTATCTAATGCTCTGATCTTGTTTACTCTTATTCTAGAGACTTTGTACTTACTACTCCCTCTGTTTTCTCTTTAGGTACTCTGTTGTATAGACATTACAAGGGCATCCAGGCAAAGGGAAAAGCAGATCAGAATTTATTTTCCATCAAATAATATAAGATTTGTAAAATTGTTGCTTTGTCTAGTTATATCATCTCTTAGATTTCTAGAACTCTGCCAAGAAGTACCTAGATAACTCATAATTCCAAATATTTCGGACAATATGAATTGAAAACACAAAGGCTAACACCTGATTTTCTCAGAGGATAAAACAAAATTTGGAGTTGGAGAATACATAAAATTTATAATTATCTCAAATTTCTAGTTTTCTTTTTTATATGTAGATGTATATATGGGAGAAACCTGTCTGTTTCTTTTTAGGTGAGAATTAAGAACCTTAATTCCCTAGTGCATGAGATATTAATACTGAGACATACTTTCCACTGCCCTTGTTAATTATGATACTTTACTCTTAGGACTTTAAAAAATGCTTCTGTAAAACAATAGATGGATTGCTAATGTCCTTGAATGTGTCTCTCTACAGTGGATGCTGTGATCCAGATGGGGTTCCTGAGTTGATTACTCAGTCTAAGTAAGTAACATATTCTGTAAATAGCAAGCTAACACCATCTGCACAGGCTGTTTTTTGAATGTTCATAAGCTACAGGAAATCAACTCTGCCCTAATTTCCTACATGATTCAATAGGGTGGAATCCATGGGAATACAAGCTAATGTGACCTTTAACTACACTCCTATGATATTAAGCTTCAGATGAAAAATTTTGGGAAGAGGTAGGCTGCCCTTTAATGTTTGGAATATGCATCTTTGCTGGTATTTGTAAATAAAGCTTAGCAATTTTGGAATTGTTAGTCTTCGCAACAGGAATCACCTCAAATTCACAGCATATATTTATGTAAATCTTGTAAAGCGTAAATCTTATAAAGCTTATAATTGTAAAGACTATTCAAAAGTAATTACAACCTAGTCATCTAGACTGGTGCTCAAATTTAATATGCTTATAGTCTGACTCTTTACAAGATTATTTCTAATTACTCTATCTTTTCTTAGTTGCCACATTCTTCTTAATAATATTCTTAGGAGCTCTCACATTATAAGATCTCACCGTTACATTCTAAATCTGTAAATTTGATACATACATACATTCGTTTGCAAAGACGACTTAATAGGCATGTAAAAATGTCTAAACTGGAGGATGGATTTTCTAAGGAAATATTGGTAATATTGATGGATCAATGTCTATGTCAATAATGTTGTTGCTCCTCACTGGGAAAAAAACAAAGAAACCAAAAAATTTCCCAACTCACTCAAATGGGAAATGGTAGCTGCAGACCTCTCAGAGACAGATGGAATTTGAAAGTAGGAAACACCAGAATGTCACTTATATGTCCAGGTAAACATATCTGAATAACAGAATACAAAAGAGGCTGCAGGTCTGAGAGGAAAAACTGGGCCATTCTTCTACCTAGATAGACAGATAATAACACATTTGTACCAATTCTAAAGTGAATACATGACAACAAGCACATATTTTCCCCTTATTGAAATATATATATATATTGCTTTGACTCCAGCAAGTCATTTAATCCAGCAAAAAATTTTAAACAATTTCACCAAAATGCCATCATTGCACTTGAAAGCTAATTGCCCTTTCTAGTGATGGCAAAAAATACAAACCTGGGAGGGTGGCGCAGTGGTTGGGAGTCCGCCTGCCGATGCAGGCGACGCGGGTTCGTGCCCCGGTCCGGGAGGATCCCACATGCTGCGGAGCGGCTGGGCCCGTGAGCCATGGCCGCTGAGCCTGAGCGTCCGGAGCCTGTGCTCAGCAACAGGCGAGGCCGCAGCAGCGGGAGGCCCGCGTACCGAAAAAAAAAAAAAAAAAAACCTGAGAAAGTCTAATTAAGGAATATAAATATTAGTGAATGTTGTAAGAAGGAGTTGAATTTCTCTTAATTCGTTTATACCAACACATTTTGAAAAGTCTATGTCAAGATGGTGCCAGATGGGGAGGTCAGAGATGAAAGATTGTCTCTAGACTATAATAAAACATTCTGCCCAACTTTTAGTCATAAGAATAGTTACTTAGCAGCCATATTTAACTTTTGACTCTTCTCCCTGACTTCTGCTGTTCGGAGCAGTGATAGGTTCTCAATCCAAGCTGGGATCACCAAATTCTCTCCCCAGCAAATTTGAGAAGGGAGTTCAGAGGCATTCTCTATGTAGCTGGAACTATAATGTGTAAAATTCTTGAGCTACAGGGTGGCCATTTTGTATTTTGCCAAGAGAATAGAATCATGGACAGCTAGTCTACTAAGAGGGAGAATACTGAAGTAGACTGAGACAAAGAAACAAAGATAATGGAGAGAAATTTTCTGTTAGCCTCTGTTAGAGTTTCAAGTTATCCCTTTTTCCTGGTAACTCGCTATTCTCCAGCCCCTGTGTTTCACTGAACATTTTAAGTCCTTATATTAGAATCCCCCTTTACCCTTAATCCAGCTTGTGTTGTTTTCTGTCAATTGCAATTTAAGGACTCTTAACTGCTACAAGGACTTTTAGTCTAGTGTAAATCTAGAAAACTAAATCCGTAATTATAATACAGATGCTAAGTGGTAAAGAAAGCACCTAAAAAGCATTATACTCCAAACTAAGCTAGAAGGGATGAGACACGTTATGTTATGATGAGAGGACAGGATCGAAGGTGGAGGTAAAGATAGGAAAAATGTTCCTGGAGTCAAGGTTGTCATGGATTTGACACTTGACCATATGCTAAGAAATACAGCACCAAAACAAGCTGGGCACTAGAAAATATAGGCAGGGCCTGAGAGTGCATATTGATATATTCTCTGAGTGTTTATAATATATGTCTAGATAAAACCTTCCAGGTAACAATTACCCTGAATCAGAGGGGCATGTTTTGGCAAGGGTAAAATGAAGGGCAGCATAGAGAAACACACACACACACACACACACTCATTCTTGTTTGCCAGGTCATCAAACCAATTTCCAGAATGGTGGCTGTTAATTCAGTATCCCTATTTCTTTGAGATGCTACAGATATATAAAACAGTTAGGTCAGCATAGGTGTTATCAAGGGAAAATAAAATGCCTACCAACTTCATTAAGATAAACTGTGTCATCGATATAAAAGAAGTAAAATATCTTGTTAAAAATATTAGCAGCTAATCTCTGTAAGGAATGTGATTTCTGTAATAATTCTATACTTAGGAATTTACCTACTTCTGTTGGCTGTGGGTTTCCTTTGCCTTTAGGCTTTCTAATTAGTTGGCCATTGTGATCAAATGTCTCACTGCAATTTCCCTCCAGAACCTTTAAAAAGGATTCAAGATAGCTGCCATCAGGGTTGTTATTATTCAAAGGTATCTATTTTAAATGCCTGGATATAACATGATCAAAATCTACTACTACTTCTCATTTTCATTCATAAAAATGTAATGCCTCAAGAACATCAAAAGCTAAGTGAGTTGGTTTTTATCATTTTATCAAATTTCACCAGGTTTACGTCCTTTCTGATATGAATATACTGTTTGAAGGCCAGAAGTTTCATTCTCAAAAGAAATGTGGATAGTAAAACAAGCAAACCAACAAACAAATAGAAAAACACCACGAAGAAAAAGAAAACAAGGAAAGAATAAGCCTACTAAAATGAACTGAGGGAGTCTACGTCTTCCCCATGATCAATGGAGCAACCAAGTTCTTTGACCTTGGAGTCTCAAAATATTGAAAGCATCCCAGCACTCCTATGCCCTCTCAACCTTCATGTAAAATTAGCCTGATGTGGAGAAATATATGTAGATTCTTTATTTTCAATATTACCAGATCATATATCATAACAATTTAAATCTAAAAATTTCTTTAAAATTATTTTTTAGTCTCCTGATTTTACCAAAAATGTAATGGAAGGGTAGAGAGGTTAAGAGACTCTGGCAATAATCTACATGTTTTCTGGTCCGCCAGAAGTCACAACTATGTCATCTCTGGACTTCTATAATAACCTCCCTTAAAATCTGCATTCTTGGGCTTCCCTGGTGGCGCAGTGGTTGAGAATCTTCCTGCTAATGCAGGGGACAGGGGTTCGAGACCTGGTCTGGGAGGATCCCACATGCCGCAGAGCAACTAGGCCCGTGAGCCACAACTACTGAGCCTGCGCGTCTGGAACCTGTACTCTGCAACAAGAGAGGCCATGATAGTGAGAGGCCCGCGCACCGCGATGAAGAGTGGCCCCCACTTGCCACAACTAGAGAAAGCCCTCGCACAGAAACGAATACCCAACACAGCAAAAATAAATAAATAAATTACTAAACTCCTACCCCCAACATCTTCTTTAAAGAAAAAAAAAAACAATCTGCATTCTTCAATGATCTCTATCTCCACTAAAAACTATGGCTATAGAGTTATTAGAAGAAATTAAAGTTAATGTTTTACTCTCTGTAGAACTTTTTACAGTATATATCCTTTACCACATGCTACCCAGAAGTACCATTACCCTATCTTACATATACTTTGATATTGCTTCTTCAGGAGTCTACAGTATTCACCATCACTTCCAAAATAAAGGTGAACCACTTTTTAAAGGCTGGAGTTAGATTGCTCTGTAGATAACCACTCATCTCACTCATCTGCATCTGCCTTCAGTAGTGTCTCTAATCATTGACCACCCCTCCAAAATGTACTTCACTTCCAAACATAACAACATTCTTCTAAACCAATTAACTGAATATTTCCTTCAAATCTCTTCCTCTGAGTCCCTGCTGAAATGTCTCTCTTCTGTTCTTCCTAATTTATATTTGATTTATTTATTCTGGAAAGCCAGCTCATAAAAATCCTTTCTGGGCACTGTTGTTTCTTTAGCCCTTTTCTCTGGTCCGCACGTTATACTTTTTAACAGTGCTGTTCATATCATTGAATCATAGACAGCTCTTGACTTAGATTTTTTTTTCCCAGCAATGGCAGTGGATTATACTTCTCTAGCCATAAATGATTGAAACTACTGGTAAAACTGCATCCCTCTGAAACATTTTTTTTCCATGCCAAGAAAAGGGCCAGTAGAATAATAGACATCATGATTTTAATATTATTAGCACCAATAACCAAACTCTAGCCAGCTAAAGAGTATGTTGATGCATTGCAGTTTTATTATGTTTATATTTGTTGTTTTTGTTGCTGTTTGGTTATGTTTGTTTGCTCACGTACAGTGTATGTGTGTCTGTGTTTGTGTGTGTGTATTTGTGTGTTTCAGTTGTAGATATGTGGCACACCTAAGAAGAAATGTGTACTTTTCCATCACCTAGATTCTAGATTATCAGGTAACCATGACAGATATTGCTTCCTTAACTGCCTCTAGCTCCTTTGACAATTTCAGACCTGGCAGTTGTTCTTGCCATGTAATGAGTTAAAAAGCAACGAAGAACACCAATCCCACTGCCACCCACACCATCACAAACAAATGTGTGTTTGTGTGCATGAGCCTATGTATATTTGTAACCTTCTCATCAGCCTACAACTAGATCTAAATATTCTGCCAGTAGGATTGAAGCCTCCAAAAAAGCAGACTTCATAGTCTTGCCTTGGGATAACACATAGATGTGGATATATTCCTCCTAGGGATCTGTAATGCTGCAGGTCTACTTTGTTTTTTTTAATTCTCTCCTTTAATAACTTAGTTTTTTCAAAGTTACTTCCTGCTGTCACAAAGAGAACTTAGACTGCAAAATGTCCTTCAGCTTCTCCTCGACATGGATCATCTTGAAACTTTTGTATTAATAAATGACCTCCTTCTTCTCTTGGCAATCTTCTCTTGGAAAAATTTTGAGATTTGATACATTTCAGTCTCACTTTCCTTCAGTCCGATTTTCCTTCAACATTTAGATTTTATTAGTTTTTAGAAACACTAAATTAACATGCTGAATAATAAAAGCGTCAATAAGATGTATTTTTTTATAAGCATTGTATATAAATTTAAGGAAAAGACTATTGAGGAGCTGACAGATTGGAACAGTAATAGTTAATGGACATACAGTGCAGGATAAATTACATTCTTTATGGAAATTTGTAGCAAGTAATCCTTGAAGACCATTTCCTTTTATCAGGGTAAACCATGAGAAAAAAACAAAAGAAATTTCAGTGTTATAATTACATGAAGTGTCCAAATAGGACTTTTAAAAGTAAATCTATAGTCAAAGTGTGATGCATAAAGACACACTTTGTTACTCTGTGGTTTGAAAAAACCACATGTACTTCACTCGCCCTTGAATTTCTGCACCTCATTTTTAACTGTACTTATTTTACATTTTACTTACAGAGATTAATCTTCTCTTTTGCTAAGTGCATTGGAAATCATGAGCACTAACTATGTAAATGATGCTAGGAAATGTATCCCCCAAGTATGAAATAAAGCTCTAACTAGATAATGTTAATAAATATTAATATGTGAAGATAGCAAAGGAATATTGAATGATTAAGCTGCCCAAAATAAGCATAATAATACACCTAAAGTTCTTGAGGCAGCTACTCAGTATTTTAGGGCTCGACAAATATTAACAAAGAAGAGCCTGCCAAGAGAATTGTACATCCTAAAGCTTTATGACTTGAATCGCCCTAAGGAGAAGAATGACCAGTAATTACAACTAAACAGGTGAAGAATTGATTCAATAGGTTAAAGTTGGTAATTAATTCTGATAGATTCAGTCTACTTTTTCATCTTTCAATTATACAGTTTTTTTTTCCTAAAAAAAAAAACTCCAGTTATTTGCTAAAAAAGAAAAACATATATTTTGTAGGGTTTCAGAGTCTCTGGAGAATTTGCTTCCACCCTGGCCACATTACCCAGTTGGGTGGTCTTCAGTTTATTGGAGCAAAGGGAATGTACTGGTGTTAAGGAGAATGTAGAAGTCTTTGTCTCCCAATGCAGAAGTGAAATCCACCAAGAAACATTCCATGGATGCCTTACATCTTTGCAGGTTCACAGAGTAAAAGATGAAATAAGTACCAAGTTCCCTAATTCCCTACTGCAAGACAGCATCATAGAACCATCCTTATATTTATTTTTTATTGGTTCCAGTATTTGAAGACTCTCATGCCCAAGCCATAACACATAGCTTTAATTCAAGAGGGCATTCTTTCCACTGCTCTGCATCCAGGTTGTTTCCAATACACTCTCATATTGCTATAAAGTAACCTGACAGACGACTAGATCAGAGGAGTTTTCTAAGGAAGAATTGTCCCAGGCCATAAATGTTTTGTTTCCATACTAAAGAAAGTGAAGAGAGTAGATGATTGTAACCTTGCTTGGATGCTCAGGTGCCTCCTGACACTAACCCCTCCCAAACACTATCTCAGTTACATTGAGGAAAAAAATACACAATTATACTACTGTATATAGTAGGAGTATAATAACAAGCTCTGAGCATTGTTCTAAGATTATTTCTCGCCCCTGCAAGATTTGAGGGGGATGCCTGTCCACCCACCACATTAACAGTTACCCTGTGGTTTTTACTGTAAATAAGAAAACTGAGTTGGAGATATTAAAAGTCAGTGCTCTTAATCACAAAACTCCTGGTGCAGCTTAAATTACATCCATTGCTTATGGGGATTATGTAAAACCAATAATAGGAAAATGACCTGGAAACAATTGAGTAGCTGCAGCACGATTGTTACCCTGCTTGCAAAAATCAAGAGGAACACAAAAAAGGGAAACAGGAATTATTAGAAGAAGCAGTACAAAGCAAACAGCACAAAGCAAAGAGCCTATAGATGTGATTTCAAGTAATTCAGTGAATTTCTATACAGTGCATAGTTTTCAGCCTCTATAAAAAGCCAATTATTAATCCTGCAATTACCCAGGCTTATCACCACTGCCCACACAGGCTGACTATGACTTGAGTTCTAGATGATATTCTTTTCATTAGTGTGGCCAAAGGGAAATTTAATTACAGATACATCCCTTGAAGGGACAAGGGAAATATATAAGGATTAACAAATTAATCCTAACACTTAATTACATTAAAATGTTTACCATTCCATATAGAAAATATTGACACTCTAGCTAACCTCCTTTTTATCTGTTCTCTCTCATATAATAGTGAAAACATTATTTTTGAAGAGGAAAAAAAGGTAGGATTTCTTTCCTGCTAAATTATATACTGAACAGGAAGAAATAATCACGTTCGTTTATTCTGGACCCTATCAGTTCATGACCACATTCCATAAATGCTGGCATTTGGAAGGAAACAAATTGATACACAGGTAACATAAACCAAACTCTGTACTGATGGAGACATAGGAAACTGTAGCTAAATGCATCCATATATAAGTCTAAATAGAGTAATGAAAAGAAACCCTGGTAGAATATTGAAAGAGAGATTCATAATTGCATCACAAACGTCTATTAATCAAGCCAACAACTAAATTCCTATTCCATAAATTATAATCCCTGCTTATCTGACTCTTTCTCAATTTCTTTTTTCCTACCTTCTCTCTGAACTGCATATGTGCACAGGTAAGATAATGTGTGTGCTTTTTGTTGGATTTCTCAGCTGTCTAAAAATAAGTCCCAACTATATAATTTTAGAACACCCACACAAAACTTTACATATGCGTGCTATAACTTTACTATTATTGTTTTGACATTTAAGCAACAGATGCATGTTTTCCACTTTGGAAGGCAGACATCTGTTTTTACGAATTCTCTCCAGAAGCTGGAGTTTTCTTGCAGGAGCTTATTAAATCAAAGAGGCTCTATCATCTCACCGCCCCCTACTTGTGTCCCTCAATCCAAAATAATTTAAGAAACAGAAAAGAGAAACTTATGAATAAGTTTACAAGCATGAAGACTACCCTGACATTGATTAAATAAGTCTATACAACATTCAATCCAAAGTAATCTATGCCAGTGCAATTTACTAGTACGAAGGAAGAAGGAAGTTGAGCTCTGAGCTGTGATGTATGGAGAGTTGCCTAAGGAGACAGGCAGCCCAGAACTTCAGAAAGATTGCACAATTTCCATGAAAAATAAGTTCTCTCTGTTTTTATTAAGAAAAATGTAACTTAAAATGCATATAATCGTTTGTGTCTGGTTCTGGAGTATTGAATGCCATGGTTTAAAGAGGGAAAAATTTTCGTGAAATGTGCATAGGAGGAATTCTTTTTTTGTGAGTGGATTTGTTTCAGTTTTATTTTGGGAGGGGGTTCTGTTTTGTTTTTACTCAGAAAAGTAGACGCTGCCAGCTCCATCAAAGTGTAGTTTGCAAAACATGAGATTGCAAAGCCCTCAGAACATATCTAGTTCATCTGGAATATGTAAATATATTAACTCAGTATTCTCCAAGGGAAAAATGGTATGTTTTAGATGAATTTTGGATGTAAATTCTAAACAGGTGGACAGAACAGCAGGAGGGCAATATCAGGCTTTCCGCAGGGGGCTCCCACCATATAGTTGTAGAAAATGAATCACAGGGATTGGTGGTAAAGGAAATCAGATTTGCCAAGCCGAATATTTATGTATGAAAAAAGCATGAATGCTCAGTAAATTACAGGTCAAGGATTCAAAGCTTTGCATCTGCAGCCATAATCATGCAAGAGTAACCACTAACTGTCCTTCACAAGAACCATGCACATATTTTAATTTACTTTTTCAAATCTTATGCTATAAGCGTAAGTGTTCCAATGGTGAAAAACGTTTCTTCCTACATCCGTACTACATATGCGCCTGGGAGAGAAGTTGGTTTTTAATTACAAACATTTGTGAGCTTCCTGCTGATGACACCATTTGTGACTTTGGCAGGAACAGAGATCAAATGAAAAGGTGAAGAACTTTATCCCCTTCCTAGTTAAATAATAAAGAAGAGAGCAAAGGAGTCCCTGTGTCATATTCTAGCAAGGGACAAATTGTCCTGAGAATAAAAACGGATGCTATTTTTGGTGACATACTCCCAATGGGGATTTAGATATTTTTTGTGGAATTTCCATTTATTGTTGGCATTCTAAAAAATGGCAGGTTTTGTTTTGTTTTTCCTAGTTGGCAATTTTCTGGAAGCTTGACAGTTTTCATTTAAAAACGCATTTAAAAATGTTCAAAACCACTGGAAGTTCAATGGTTAAATGGTCTTGGCTTACAAGGCTTCTTTAAATGTGATTAATTCATCTGTGTCTCTCGGACATAAGTGAAGACAGTGTCCTCAGTGTCATTTGCCCGGTCTTCTCACAGCTGTACTGATTGTCATGGGTGTTTTGCTCTGCATTACAAGGAATATAATGATAACAATGTAATTAAGATTTACTGAGCATTTACTACTTACGACATCTTGCATTTAATGTTTTACATTCATTTTCTCACTTAATCCTCACTCTAACTCTGGAAGTTAGGTAGCATTATTATCCCCTTTACAAAATGGATGATGAAGCTGTAGTTTGAAGAAGTTAATTAAGTTGTCTGAGGTTACTCATCCTAATCTTGGTACAACCAGCTCAAAGTTAGTTTATTGATAAAGCTGACAATAAAGCTATATAAGACCTCTCAATGCAAAGTTTACCAAGTGTTCTCCAAATCAATCATTTTTATTTTCACTAATTGCAGTTGCAGAGTATTAGCCTTCTAAAGTTACCTCAGAAAAAATATTAAGCTCATGTTGCTTGATTTCATGTGAACTTTCTGTCAGGGAACCCAAGAAAAATATTGCTGACTTTTCCTTCTAACAGTTCCCTTGCCCCAGGAAAATTACCAGGGTGATCACTTGGTACTCAGTCTTCAGCCCCTAGGTGTTTACTTCCTTTTTCTTCTTACTAGAGGCTCTCGTCTGGGCAGTTCAATGAGACAAGACCTAAGAAGATCATGCACATCGTCTAATCCCAATGGCCCTCATCGAGTTGACAGCTTCTAGGGCATCCTGGCTTCAACAAAGTTCAAACTTGTAAGCCTTCTCAACAGAATAGCACTTGATCATATCAGCTACCGAGGCAAGGAGTGAGTCAGGCCACATATCCTATAATGCTTGTAGGTAGGTGGGAGTTAGACCATAGTTTGTCCTGCCTTCTAATTGAAGAGGGTCATGTATAACCTCTCTGTGGACCTCCTTAGAAGACCTCCATCAATAGATTTGATGAAAGAGGGCAAAAAATGATCTTACCACTGGGATAAAAGAGACGTTTGGGCTCAAAACATAGCCTTTACAAATATTGTGTCCTCATAAGAATTATGCCTCATTCACATGAAGTCTCAAAGTGGCTGAGAAAACTCAAAATTCTTAGACAAATTCTAAAGAATTTGCATTAAAAACCTGCATATGGTGATTTGGCAAACACATTTATCATGTTTTACATTAGTAACTGGTAGACATTTCAATCTGTATATCCCGTTATATCTAAATCTATATCATTATCTATTTTTACATAGCTGTGTGTTTTATTTAGCTTTGTGCCAGTTTCCTCAGCTTATTAATAATCTTTCAAGGATTGCTCTTTTAATTTATTTAATATTACATTTGCTTATGCACTGTAATTAAATTTCCCCTTATTGTTGTTTACACATTTAAAAAATAATATATAAACAATATTAGTTTTTAAATAGTTAACCGAATCTCTAATTAGAAACTAAGAATAGGCCCTTGGAAGTGTAATGACTGAGTCAACATGCATGAATTTTAGGATTCTGAGTACATATTGACAAATTTGCCTTCTAATGAGTGGTATAATAGTGCTTAGTTTTTCTGCACCAGTAGGAACATTGGATATCATTATTTTTAAATATGTTTGATATTTTACTAGATTAAATAAAAATGGGAGGGACTACCATGTTTATATTTAGGATTTTGCCTTCCTTTTTTATAATTTAAGTTTTACAATACTCAACTTTAATACATAACTTCAAAATAACATGTTTAATGGCATTAAAATATTACTTATTTGTTTGAATAGCATTCTCATATTGGATTATTTTGAATGAATATTGTAAAATGATAACAAATACTTATTGCTAAGATAAAATAATCTACAATTACTTATTTCTTACTAAAACAAGTACAGAAAGTAAAAATCTTTGTGCAAAATATAAAATACCTCCTATCCTTTTTAAGAAATTTTCTTTTCCTTAGACTGCCATTGTCCATTTCATTTCTTTTCTGTATTTTTTTCTTGAGGTATGCAGAACTCATTCTGCTAGAGTTATTAATGTGTCAGCATTTCTATCCTTTTGAGAGGTTTATAAATCAGCCATAAAAAAAGTATGATGCTGGTGTAAACTTGGCATATATTCTTAGCCCAGAAGCATTATTTTTTTCACAGTTTTTAAATGAAATGGTTTGGCTTCTATGAATCTACAAAGGGGCAACATCTAAATGTTTTCTGACTCTATATATGTTATACTCTTTTCCTAAAAAGATCTGTTCAACAAAAAGGAATGGAAAATTCAGAGACAGTTCAAGATAAGAGCTTCAGGGAAGTCATTACAAGTTTGCCCTGTCAAAGATTCCTGTGTTAATAGCTTCACATATACATCAATGCATACATAATAATAACTTTAGAACTTGTTTGATTTCTACTTAGGCAGCAATCTAAAGAAAGTATGGAAAAACATATTCAAGAGAGAACAAGCAGCATCCAAACTGAGGTATTTATTTCAACATTATAACTGTTGAAATTCTTTCTCATCTACATTTTTGTAACCAAAGCTCTCTCAATATAGCTAATAGAAGACAACATAGCAGAAGTGGCAGCATGTTACTGAAAAAGAACAATACATGTAGCTCATTCATACATCAGCTCAACACCTACAGAGAAGTCTCTGCACCATGCCCTGGTTCCTGGGGCCAGGGTAGGAGGATATGGAGACAAAGGAAAAGAAGGGTTTTATTATTGTTGTTGTTGAACACCTTTTAAACTTCAGAAAAAGACTGAAGCATGTTTTATTTTATCATCCTAAAATGCAAAAGCATTACTCAAATAAATATTGAGAAAAAATTTCTTATATTCAATTTTTCTATAATAGTCTCATTTATAAAACTTTCATTGAAGTATTAACCACATAATCATTGAAAGCAATTACAAAGCATTAAAATATGTATTTTTCATTCCTCTTTTTTTCCTTACTTGTAAGACAAACATTGCCCAAATAGGAATAACTGAAGAGAAATTTTATAGTCTTATCACATAGCTGATTATCAAAAGTTGGTGATAATAAAGTAAATCTACAGTATTTGTTTGAAGAAATTCAAATTTGTATCCTCTAAACCTTACAGTTCAAAGGAGAAACTGGAGTGAATGTAATTAATAATCATTCCCTAAGGGAACACTTTCTCAATGAAATATTTAGTGTTATATAAGAAAATCACCAAAGGGTTTCTTGAAACAGTTCATTGACCTCACAGATATTATATTTCACTTCCAAAGAACACCAGTTTAGTTTACCAAGAGTATGCTCCAAGAAATATCTAATTTTGTATTCCTGCTCCAGAAAATGTTCTCCCTGTTAAAATATAGGAAATGAAGAGGAAATCTTTGATGGAGGGTAATATCATCTAAATGCAGAAGGAAAAAAGTTTCCTAGTATAATAAAATACTGCCCAGTTCTTTGTATTTCAGAGGCTAGATAAGATATTTCACATCTTTATACAGATGGTTTTTGACTTGTTCTCATTTCATAATGAGTCAATCATTTCCAAATCACAGGATTCTATTCCCTGACCAAAAATTATTCATCATCAAAATCCCATAGTTGATTCTATAATATATAATACACTGTACATAAATCATTTTAGAGGGCTATATGAAAATAACTCTGATATAATATTTAATTCATTGCTGTTATGATCTATAAAATTTCTGACAAATAAAAGAACTTCAACAGCATACTCATCCTATCAGATATTTTTTCCTCTCTCTACTTATTTCTTCATAACAGAAACACTCAGGTCTACACTAAAAGAAATTAACTCATGTTTTATCTATCTTTAGATCTGATATCAAGACTCTTTGGTCTACATACTACTTCAACTTTCTGGGCTGCGAATGAGAAAATTATATTCAATGTCTTCCAACGTCAGTTTATCAGCTAGTTTATGAAAGATAAGAGAACTAATATTTATGCTGATAATATACAAAGATTTATACATATGATATCTAATTTAAAGGAGAAAGAAGGCAAGGTAGCAAGAGTGGGGATGATGGACATTTGGACTAATTCTTCATGTAACTTGTGCCTTGACCACTTCCATTCAATGGTGGAATGCTGCTGTGCACGCCCAGCTTTATGGCTTGGTGGGTCAGACAACCATCACTTCATGGGGAATAACTCAGGCTGCATGGTTACTTGGTGCTCCAAGTTTCAATGTTCAGTTTCTAATAAAACCCAATAGCAGGCCAAGGGCTATTTCTCAAAAGGGGAATAGTTTATACAGAGGAGGACAGGCCTTTGTTTGAAAATTCTGAGGGTCTGCACTGTGATTCACCTCTAGAGACTTGCCAAAGGCTCCAAACAGCATCCTTATCTGACTCTGACACTCTAAGCACTATTGAATCTGCTGGATCACGTGACCCAAGTGTTAGAGCAGCTTGCTTAGCAGTCTGGACCTGTTGTAGAGCCTTCTCTTGTCCTAGTCCTCACTCAAAGCTAGCAGCTTTTTGGGTCTCTTGGCAAATGAGCTGGAATAATACATGCAAATTAGGAATATATTTCTTCCCAAATCCAAAAGACCCACTAGGATTTGTGCCTTTTTTTTTTTTTGTACCTACAATCACACTGCTAAAAAATAGAATCATTCCTTTCTTTAAGAAGAGGAAACTGGTAAATGCCCATCAACAGATGAATGAATAAAGAAGATGTAATATATATATATATATATATATATATATATATATATATATATATAATGGAATATTACTCAGCCTTCAAAAATGAAATAATGCCATTTGCAGCAACCTAGAGATTATCATACTATTCAGAGTAAGTCAGAAAGAGAAAGGCAAATACCATATGATATCACTTATATGTGGAATCTAAAATATGATACAAATCAACATATCTATGAAACAAAAACAGACTCACAGTTATAGAGAACAGCCATGTGGTTGCCAAGGGGGAGGGAAGGAATGGGCGTTTGGGATTAGCAGAGACAAGCTATTATATATAGGATGGAAAAACAACAAGGTCATACTGTATAGCACAGGGACCTATATTCAACATTCTGTGACAAACCGTAATGGAAAAGAATATGAAAAAGAATATATATATGCATATGTTTATGTATAACTGAGTCACTTTGCTGTACAGAAGAAATTAACACAATATTGTAAATCAACTATACTTCAATAAAATTTTAAAAATAATAAAAAAACTTTAAAAAGAAGAGGAAACTGGATTTTAGAGGGTTTAAGTAACATTTCCTGGGTCACATAGATAGGAAAGAACAGAACTAAAGTTTGAACAAACAGGACATTTTCGTTGTTTGAAAGATTGTGTTCTTTAAATTATATCATACTCTTCTAATCAAGAGGCGGGATCTATGTATCCTTTTTGAAACTGAAAAGAGAAGAGATAAAGGTTGGTAAGCTTATGTAATCATCCAGTCAAGATTATGTGTGAGCCTTATCTAGGACAGTAACCTTAGAAATGGAAAGGAGGTGTTATATCTGAGAAATTTTTATGATATAAAACTCTCAAGAAGCATAGAGTTTGGTGGTGAGAGGCTTGAAGGTAGGAATCTACAATGAAATCAGAGTGTAATAGAGTTATAATACAGTACAAACATTACGCTTTGGAATGTATAGCAGAATTTTGGGTGCATTACCTAAATCCCCTTTCCAAACTGCAAATGGTGCCCATGCTGCCTGAAGACTTTCTCATAGCACTTCTGCAAAGCAGGCTTGAAATAGCCAAAAGTTAATGCTGCTAAGAGCAGCCCTTGGCCAATAATACATGAGAGTTCCAGGATAAACACTGAAGCATCCTCATGACTTGTGTGTGATAATGCTTAGAAGTCCTCTTTATCAATCTCCCAAAATTCCTAGAGGAACTGAGCACCAGTTGCCCACAGTGGTGACCGATTCCTTAACATATCCTTTTCTCCCTTCCCCAGCCCCTGTGAGTGATTTCTGGATCCCCTTCCTATAAATTACTTTCACTCCTTGCCTCAGAATCATCTTTTGAAAATTTGAATAAATGCATAACAGGAAAAGATTGAATTAGTAATTTTAAGACTTCCTACAAAAAGAAGTTCAAACACAGATGACTTCCTTGGTAAATTCTACCAGATATTTAAAGAAGAATTGATACCTAATTTTATGAACTCTTCCAAAAACTAGAAGAGGAAGGAACCCTTCTCAATTCATTCTATGAGGTCAGTATTACCATCATACCAAAACCAAAGACATCACCAGGAAAAGAAACTATAAGGTCCCCTATGAATATTACACAAAAAGTTCTCAACAAAACACTGCAAACCAAATCCAGCAACATATAAAAAGGAACATAGACCAGGAAAAATTGAGATTTATCCCAGGAATGCAAGGCTGGCTTAACTTTCAAAAATCAATCAGTGTAATACACGTATTAATAGAATGAAGGACAGAAAACCACATGGTCATTTCAATAGATGTGGAGAAAGCACTTGACAAAATGTACTCCGTTCAAGAGAAAATCCTTAACAAACTTGCGATAGAAATGACCTGTGGCAGCCTGTTAAAAGACATCTACCAAAAGACCCACACTACCTTTACATGGAACAGTGAAGACTGGATGCTTTCACCTTGAAATCAGAACAAGATAATGGTATCCAGACTCTTTAACTTACATTGTACTGGAGGTCCTAGCTGGGGCAAAAAAGGCCTAGGCAGTGACTTCTAGTGGATGTGGAATTTCTATTGGGGGTGATAAAGTGTTCTAAAATTAGATAGTGATGATGACTGCATAGCACTGTGAACATATTAAACACCACAGAATTGTACTCTTTAAGAGGGTAAGGTTTATTATATGTAGAATATATCTCCACAAAGCTGTTATTAAAAAGAAAGAAATGTATGTGACAAAATTCAACACCTCATTTTTTATTTTGAAAATCTCTCAGCAAATTAGAAACTTCCTCTACCTGATAAAAGCATTCTTGAAGGAATTTCAGCTAACACCATAATTACATATCTAATATTAAAATATTGAGTATTTTTCCTGTAAGTTTGGGGACAAGCAAGGATGATCTCTGCCACACTTCTATTCAACAATGAACTGGAAGTAAATTCTCCTTATTCATGTATAATATGATACTATTACATATAAAATTGTAAGAAATCTACAATAAAGTTACCAAAAATAAAAAAGGAATCTAGCAAGGCATTCCAAAAACAATTGTATTTCCATATACATGCAGCATAAATTTTAAAAATGAAATTTGAGGGCTTCCCTGGTGGTGCAGTGGTTGAGAGTCTGCCTGCCGATGCAGGGGACACGGGTTCATGCCCCAGTCCGGGAAGATCCCACATGCCGCAGAGCGGCTGGGCCCGTGAGCCATGGCCGCTGAGCCTGCACATCCGGAGCCTGTGCTCCGTGATGGGAGAGGCCACAACAGTGAGAGGCCCACGTACTGAAAAAAAAAAAAAAAAAAAAAATGAAATTTGAGAAATACCATTTACAATAGCATCAAAATCATAAAATATTTAGGAACAAATTTAACAAGATATGGAGAAGATGTCTGTACTTAAAATTACAGAATGCTATTTATAGAAATTAAAGATCAAAATAAATGGAAAGATATGCCATACTCACAATTTGCAAAATGAAATATGATTAAAGATGTCAATTCTTCCTAATTTAGTTTATACTTTTAATGCAATTCCAATCAATATCCATGTCTTTGTAGAAATTGGTGCACTGATTCTATAATTCATATGGACATGCCAATGACCAAGAATAGTCAGAATACATTTAAAAAGAAAGACATAGTTGGAGAACTAACCCTGCCTGAATTCAAGACTCACTATAATGTTACAATAATATGCCAGTGTGGTATGGACATAAGGACAAGCAAATAGGTCAAAGGAATGATATACAGTCTGTAAAGAGAACTATACAATTTGTTTTTGGTAAACATGCCCAAATAACTTATTAGAGAAAGAAAAATCTTTTCAACAAATGTTGCTTGAATGAGTAGATAAATATACAGGGGAAATATACACCAAGATACTGCCCATAAACAAAAATCAATTTGAAATTGCTCATAAACTTTAAATTCTAAAACTATAAAATTTCTCTAGAAGAAAATATAGGAGAATAGCTTTGCAACCAGCCGGTCAGTAATTTTTTTTTAAAGGACACCAAAAGTAAGAAAGAAAACAGTGATAAAATATTTTCATCAAAATTTAAAAAAATCTTAGCCAAAAATACCAGTAGGGAAAAATGAATAAGCAAGCTACACACTGGGAGACAATATTCACAGTACATATATCTGTAAAGGACTTTTATACAAAATATTTGAGTCAATACTAGAATACCATCAATAGTAAAGACAAGCAACCCAAAAGAATATATAGATAAAATTTTGAGCAGATATTTCACAGAAGAATATAAAAAAATGATTAATATCACATGAGGAAGCTATAAATATTAGGGAAGGGCAACCAAAACACAAAATACCACTTTACTCCTACTAGAATAGCTAAAATTTAGATTTGCAACAGCAAATGTTGAGAAGAATATACTGAAACTTGGACTTTCCCATATTACTGGTGGGAATGTCAAATAATACAGCTACTTTAGAGAACTGGCAATTCCTTATCAAGTTTACTATATACCTCTTCTGTGGCCTGGCCATGCTACTTCTGAAATAATGAAAATATAAGTCCATAAAACAAGATATTTACTAGAATGTTTAGGGCAGCTTTATTCACAATAGCCAAAACCCACAAACAGCTGCAAGTTCCAAAAGAATAGATAAAGAAATTGTGATGTATTCTTGCAGTGGAACACTGGTCATCAATAAAATCAAATGAACTGTTAATACATCCATTATTACAGGTTAGGTCTGTTAGGAAGCAAATACCGAGGAGGTAGGACTACAGAAAAGTATTAGAATCTAATATCGGATGAAAGAGAGGAGAGAAAGCTTGATTGGTCAGGACCCCTTAGGCCTTTGTAGTCCTGATGTTTCTGCCAGCTCAAGGGAGAGCTTGCAAACAAAGACTTCCCATAAGAGGGGCTCAGCATTGGTATAAATGACATATACCAAGACTTTGCCCTTTGGAGACCGCCTAAATTACAGCATGACTTCACTGACGTCTGCCTTGATTTGCCACTGGATAAGACCTGCTTTTAAGGAAAGTGTAACTTACACAGAGAGTTGAAGTGGCCCTTGACGAAGCCAATAGATAGAGTGTATCAGCCAACCACAAGTCTTGCAGCTGGGCAGCGAGTTCTTCCTTGAAGGGGAATCAGAGCAGAACGTTCTACTACACTTAACAATATGGGTGAATCTGAACCTCATAATTTGAATAAACAAAATTAGACCCAAAACAGAATATACTATATAACTCTTTTCATATGAAATTCAAAATCAGGCATAGAGAGATCAGAATAGTGCTTGTCTTTGGGAGTGTGAGAATTGACTGGAACAGGGCATGAAGGAACATTCTGGGGTGATGAAAAATTTTTATATATAATCAATGTCCTGGATAAATCAGTATATTTGTCAAAAGTCATCCAGTTTTATGCTTAGAGCTGTGAATTCCTCATTAACTTTAAAAATCACTGTAGTTAACCACAGTTCCTCCTTCTTACTATAAATACAAAAGATAGAGGCACCTAAAACTTTAAAAAAACACCAAAATTTCCTATGATTCTCTACTCATTTATATTAGCCAACTGCTAATTAGCCATTAGGATGACTGTGTTTGAGCACAGACAGTTGAATCTTGCCTGGGGTTTAACTGAGCGTGTGTGTGTGTGTGTGTGTGTGTGTGTGTGTGTGTGTGTGTGTGTGTGTGTGTGTGTGTTTGCGTGCGTATGTGTGTTTTCTAGGTGACTACTCTTGTATAGTTGTATGTATATAGACATACCTAAGGTCTACATTACTTATCAGTTACACATTCAAAATAACTTCAAGTATGTCTACAGAGAAAATATGGAAAAAAAGCTTATTTTGAGGTCTACATCAACACACAGTGAGGTGGTCACACACATGTGCATGTACATTCAAATTAACTCCATACTCAAGTTATTTTTACTGAAATAACACAAGCTTAGGTTTCAGTGTAAAAGAGCAGCTCTGCTGCATTCTTCCTCACCTTCCTGTTTTTTTCAGGAAAGGAAAATATTTCCATCCATTTGTTCTTATTTGTCTTAAAATTTGTGAATAATGTGCATATATTACCGTTGATTGATTTTGTATTTTGAATATTACCTAACGACTTGCTATTATGGTAGATACAGATTTAATCCTCTTACACCAGTATTCCCATCCTTTTTATTTTTTTCCCACCTGCCACTCTAATGTAATCTTTATATTAAATAATTATCAATGTTCATACTATCTTGAATATATAAAAATAATACACTGTCAAGTAACTTACATTTATTTTTCTCCTCTATACGATTAGCAGTTTCTCCTGCTGTTAAAAATTGCCTTGTTTTTTGGTTTGCATACTTATTTCTGTAGTAATTCATCTATAATTTTCAACAGCCATTAAATGCAATTTTTCATGCCTTCAGATATTTTATAGAATTTATCACTTTAATTTACTTGAAGACCTCTCATCCCTGAATTCTTACATCTTTCTGCTCCAATATGAATTGATTGTTCTTTTGGTCTACTGCATAGCTCTTGTCCTGAAATTTCTCTTCTCAGTCATCATTTGCCTATCTTTTGTGTTGGATCCCAAGATTCTTTGATCTCATGTCTTGTCCCTTCTTATTTAACTTTCTCAATTTGGTAAATTCTTGATTGAGTGTGCAAAAATGGCATTTTTTTGGAGAAATGTCTTTTTGTATCATCACACTGGATTGATAATTTTCCCCAGTATTGAATTCTACAATGAAACTAAGTTTCCCTAGGAATTTGAAATCTTTACTCATTTTGTCTTCTAACTGCCAATATTTCTTTTGAGAGTCTCCTGACTTTGTATGAAAACTTTGTATGAGAACTTTCTTATTTTTCTTCTCCTTACAAGTTTTGAGCTCTTCCCTTAATCCCTTTGATTATGAAAATTTAATGATGATTGTGCAATTTAATCATCATTGTTTTAACACATTTATTGTAATACTAATTTGATAATTTTCTTCAATCTCTTTTCCCTATTTTCTCTTTCTGAAATTTATCAGTCAGACATTTGACCTCCTAAATCGAATCCCTAATCATTTAAAAAACATTGTTTTTTCCTGTTGTCTGTCTCTTGATCTTTTTGCATTACTCCCTGCAATATTTCCTTAACTTTTATCTCTCATTTTCCCCCCTCGAATTAAATTTTGTATATTTTATTTCAACAATATGATAGAAATTGTCTGATAGGAACATCCATGTGTTTTGATTAAGAGCCCTACTAACTTATATCCATCTACCCCTATATATTTCCTTCTCTTCTGTTATAATGAAAGAATTGTCTGTGTTCACATCTAAGGCAATATTGTTACTTCATTTATTTATTCATGTTTTCATTCATTATTTGTGCATATGTCTGTTTAACAAACAGTTATTGTATATCTATTATATGCCTGTTACCCAGGTCTATTTTAGGTGGGACAACAAAATATACGAAAAATATATTGCCTTCGTAGAGTCTTATTTGAAGGGCTAAGACAATAAACAAAAAATTACACTAGATAGCACATTAGAACACTATAACTCCAGTCTTTTTCACCCTTTGAAGGATTTTGCTCTTGCAACCAATCCCCTCATCTCTTGTATCATCAACCTCAGTAGCTACTGAAAATTTTCTATCAGGAAATAAACACTCTATTACATATCCCATCTTAAAAAATGTTCTTATGCTTCCATGCCCCCCTTGACACATTTCTCTGCTCTCCTTTAGAACAATACCCCTAGAATTTGTTGCCTCTACTCACTACCATCACTTTCCCACTTCCTCACTTCTTGTTCACTTCCTCACACTCTCAAACTGTATTATCAAGGCCACCCTGTTGCCAAGACTAATAGACAATTCCGAATCCTGCCATCACCTCAACTTGGCATTAGAAACAGTTGATCGCTTTTTCCTTTTTAAATACTTTTTTCACTGGACTTTCAGAATACTGTCTTTATTTCCTCCAATCTCATCAGCAGGTCCTTCTTAGTTTCAATTTCTGGCTAAACCTCTAAACACTGGTATGACCATTTATATACAGCCTTAGCTTACTTTTCCCAGCCCACCTCTCCAAACTAGGTGAACCCATCCAGTTGCATATCTAAATGCCATTCGTATAATGATGAACTCCAAACCCACATAACCAGGTGCCTATTTTTAATACTTTCACTAGGATAACAGTGGATGTTAATAGCTAACAATAATTGAGCACTTTTTATGAGCTGGAAACTGCTCTAAGAAAAGTTAGGATATGAGTTAATACATTTGATTTCCCAACAACTAATTTTACAAGTGATGAAGTTAAAGCTCAGACTGCTTAATTCAGTTCTTAATATTATACAGACAATAAACGATTTAACCAAATTTAAACCTAAAGAGTTTGACTCCACCTGCCTATATTCTTACTGACTACACTATATTTCTTCTGGCTAATTAACAGCTGGCATTTCAGACTAAATACAGGAAGTCATTTAGTTTAAATCAGATTTGTTTCTAGTAGGAACCAGTGCAATATGTATGTGTGTTTATATGTAAATACACAAACCATATTTAAAGATTATACAGATATACAGTCAGGATAAAAATGAGGTAGCAGTTGATTTTCAAGAGAGTCAACAAATATATACTCTCCTATATAATATATATATATATATATATATATATTTTACCTGTTTTCTGCTTTCATTCAGCTGTAAATGTGGTCACAATAAGCATTAATGTTAAGGAACTGGGAGGGAGGAAAATCTAGAGCCTGTGGTAGAGGTGGAAGAAATATTTATAAATATGAAGGTAAAAACTTGTTATATGTGTAAATGAAATTGATAATCAAACATAGATTAACCATTTCTATCAGCTTATTGCTAAATGGAATTGAAGTCGACAAAAATAGGCTGCAAGTATTTCTACAGGATAAATAAATGTTTCTTACTTCACGTGACATTTACTATTGATTTCATAAAATGTGGAATGATATCATAACTGAAATAGTAATAGACTGTATCAATACCTGGAAGCAGCACAAATTGAGTACAAACACATGAAAAGAGAGAGCCACCAGTTCACTTAGTCAATAAAGATCACAGCTTTCCAGATCATGCTTGAATTGCTGTTATTAATCACACTCCCCACTTACAGCAGACAATATTGTGCAGCTGATGATTGATAATCATCTTGGACATAATGTTATGTCTTCCATGAACTAGGAAGACTTGGGCCCTGCAGTTAAGATCTCACAGATTGTCAGAATTCACAATTCACTACCTTCTCAAATAAGTTACTTTTTATTGTTATTATTGGATGTATTGAAAGAAGACAACTGAAGAGCAATTCTTTAGATTTTTTAGGTAAGGTGAATTTGTGACACATTGATCATGAACAAAAAAGTTATTAGAAGCAATTATTCTATAATAAAAATTGAGTGCACATAATGTGGTTATAGCACAAACATCTGCCATTCACACAGACATCATTCTGTAAACCCATCTAACTAACTCTATTTTCCTTTCTGATTGTATCAGAGTAGCTTGCAGTCTCACAGTGATTTGAGTGACAGGCATCCACCCTGGTGCAGGGTGATACATATCTTCGTTTTGTTTATGGGAATCATGCCTCCTTGAAAAATGTAAATTTTCAAATTGGCTTTTATTGAAAAAATGTATACAAGGAAACAATGTTTTCATCTTCACTGCTTAAAAAGTCAAAGTTACTATAGTCTCCAGCTTTCATAAAAATTTTACTAACTTTTTAAATTGATTTTTTGGCTTTGTAATGAAAAAAAGCATGAATTATTTAATAGCTCCAGACAGGTTTTCTTTTAAAATATATATATTAAAAACATACAGTACAATGAAAAAGAAAATATACAAGAAAAAGCATACCACTCACTACACTTATAAGAGGTTAACATCCTCACCTCTACCTCCACAAAAACAGCCAAAATCATTTTTAAATTTTAAAGTTATGTTGGCATCAGGTTTATTACACATCGTATACACCTGTAGTAAATATCTGTTATACAATCCTTATTTGAATGTTAGCATGTTAGATTTGGAAGGGACTTTTGAGGACACCTCATTTGATCCTGGAAGCAACATAGAAATTTCCTCAATGGTACTCCTGGAAGAAGGTCTTCTAGCATTTGCTCTAACACTGACCTTGAGAGGAAACATATCACTTCATAAAGCAATATTCTGTGTTAGAAATTTTCATTTTGTAGGAAGATTTGCTCATATTAAGCCAACATCTATCTGCCTTCATTCACAGAAAGGCCCCCCAAAACTACAGAGCGCAACAAAATATCTTAGAACAGAGACCCCTAAAATGTGTGTAATTACGTAAAATTTTACTTTGATGCTGAATTGTAATCAATTGTGTGAATTCTTCATATAAATATCAAATTGAAAACTGTTAACAAACAGGAATGTTAATATCATTTTTTTTTTAAATAATGGCAGTGTCCTTATATACTGAAATTGTTTTTACCAGAAAAAATCAGTTCCCAATTTTGACAAGACAAAAAGAATAAAACACAAATGGGAAGAAAATGCATGAGGATTTGGATTTCTGCACTTTTGTTGGTTCTCATTTGACCATACCTTCATTCCCTCACAATGTAGCAAATGTAATGGGTCATATATCAAACACTAGAAACAGCTTTTCACCACCAGAGCTGCCATGTAGGCAAAATGCTGTCCCTTGACAATAAACTCATGCTTTCTCTTCAGGTATATAAATCTGTAAGTTGGCTTTAAACATTAGGTGTTTATTTACCAAGCAGTAAATTAACTTGTGAGTAGGAGAGAGAATTTTAAAAAAGAAAACAATGCATACAGATTCCAATAGGCTTGCATCCCTGTGTCACTGTGCTATGCTAAAAAGAAACAAAGATCCCTTGGTTTTTTAAAAAATGTTTAAATCCAGTGGCCTCAAGGACATCTTGGCCTTCATGACTATATTTTTGTCTTTGAATACCTGGTCTTCTCTGAATGTAGTTATTAATCAGGAAAATATTCCAATGGATCACTTGAAAGAGAAGGTAGGAATTTAGAATTTAGCCCAACGGTGTCATTTTAATGTTGATTAAGCTGAGAAGTCCTAGGTAAACTACAGTCCTCCTGATTCAGAATTCTAACTGTTTGAACAATGTAGACAAAACAACCAGGAGGTTCACTAAAAATTTTGCTGAGTCATGTATTTTGTAACTTTTTGTAGCCAAATCCATGTTATCTCAAGGAAAAAGGGCAAATATTGACACATTTCTCATACAAAATGTTCTCTCCATTTTAAGTTAGGAGGAAGGGGATACTAAGTAGGGAAAAGGTTAAGACCTACCTATTCCTCTGTCAGGCTTGGATAATGAAAAAATGGTATATTATATATTTTTAAGAGAACTTACATTTTTCTGGCTTTATTGGGTAGCAGAAAGAAGCTAATCCTCTCAAACCTTGTCATTTCTACTCAAAATCTTAAAATATTTATACTTGTTTAATTAAGTGAATTTTGAAGGAAGAGCATAAGTGAAGGAAAAATAGCTCAGTAGAGGTAAAAATGAAGGTTTTGCTTTCTTATAGGAAAATGATACAATATAAAACATGGAGACGATTTATTTTGTTATAGTTGTAGAAATGAATAAAGTATACAGGGCGCCAACAACATGAGATATGGACACAAAAGCTGTGGTCTAGAGCCCTGAATAGAAAATAAGTAAATTTGCCATTGACATAGTAGGCAAGAAGGATGAGGCGTTTTTTTGTTTTGGTTTTTGTTTTAATTTCTCATCACGTTGGTGTTTTTCTTATAAAACTCCAAGACTATAAGCTATATAACATTGAACTCAATTTTGTTTTCCTTTTCGTTATACATCTCAAATTCTATACAGTGTTGAGATGTATAAATCACACATCCTAGGCCAGAAAAAGAATGCATTAGATTCATCTTGATAAAAGTAAAAACATGTTGAAAAGATGCCGCTCATTTTTTGCTTAAAAAAGTAGTTTTTTTTGTTTTGTTTTGTTTTTGTTTTTCCTGAGAACCCTTTTCTTATAAATGGAAGACATACCAGCTCCATACCAGCTAATTGTTACTTCGAAGTCATTCTAGTTACCTAAAGGCAAGTTCTACTTCTCTGCATTAGATCTGGGTGCTTTTAAATGATTCAGAAAAGTCTGACATATGGTAGGGTGACTAACCTTTCTGGTTTGTCAAGGACCAAAGGGTTTCATGGGATATAGAATTTACAATGTTAAAGTTGAGAGGGCTCTGGACAAACTGGGACAGCTGGTCACTTTGGTGTATCCACAATTACCAGGAAATCTCTAAGTATAACCCATACATATCAGTGTCAGAAAAGAATGAAAGATACTATCCCATTACCTGAAAGGCACCAAATTGATGATTTTCTATCTTCTTTCATAGATGAAATAGAATGAAGATTAATTATTAGAAAAATGGGAGCTACCTTAGTGAAAGTGTTTTTTTATATTACTTTTAATGGGTGGTGTTCCTGTTAGTACTCCATTTAAAAAATTATTATCCTTTCATAATGATGGGTTTTTTTGAAGGAAAATAAATACTGCTTCCCTCTACATGGAGAATTAATTAAGGGAATTCTAGAGCCAACCTACCCATTACGATGCAGTTTGTTAGTTCAGAAAACAATAGCTTAAGGGGATAAAGCATAAAAATAGAAGGAAAAATAAAAAGTACAAAGGTTGAATTCAGTGAGAGTAGGTAGCTGCAGAAACACTGTGAATTATGTAGAGCACTTAGAATATTTGTCGACTGAGAGAAGAAAGGTTTTAATGGTAACAAAGAGAAGGAAAGTGAAAAATATATAAGGATGAGTGCGAAGGAATATAGTAACTCCCATAAAATTTGAGAGCTAAGGTAAGCGAGAGTGCAGGAAGAAAGGCTGTTTATGATAGTTTACGGGGGGAAAAAGCAAAGAATTAGTAAAAATAGAAATAATTTGGCACTTAGTCACTGTAAATAGAGGTCTGTAGATCTGAAGTCCCTGAAATATATGAAGTATAGTTCAGAAGAGATTTTTTTTTTTAATGGCAGTGGACCAAGAAAACAGACGTGTTTGTTAGGAAAGTGCAGGTTTTAGGGAATAGACACATGCTCTCTTCATAGGTGATATTATCCAGTCTCTTGGCTTTAAATATCATCTATATGCTGATAATGACCACATTTTCATCTACAGAATAGACCACTACCTTCCTCTCCATACCTGGCTCAAAATGACTATTTGATCTTAACAACATTGTCCAGTGTCCATTCCCATGAGCCTAGCCTCCTCCCACCGTTTTCCATCTTCTTTAAACCTTCAGGTACTAAGGACTAGAGCAGAACAGAGAATGCCAAAGAATCTCAAACAGTTATCAAAAATTTTATAATCTAGCCATCGTTTTGTTCAAAATTAAGTATCCCTTCCCTGCCATCATGGAAGCTGATTCATTTTTTATGTCTTAACTGTTTAATAATCTCAGCTGATTGATTTATTGATATACAATTAAAATGTTCTTTTATGATTACTGACTATAACAATCTAAGGGAAGAGATTATTTCATATTATAGGTTGTCAGACATTTACAGGTATTATTGGGTTTTATTTTCACATTGATAAAAATAATTATCCCCGTTTTGCAAATAACTAATCTTGAAACTTAGAGAAGTAACTAGCCCAAAGCCACAGAGCCTGCATGTGATAAAGCTAATACCACCTCAATGAATTTTTTAACAATCTATTGTAAAATATACCTTACTACCTAAAAAGAGTAAAAAAGCATAATTTATAGAAAAAAAAATCCAGCAAACAAAAATTAATTAAGAAAACACTTGTGTATGTGGACCCATCACTCAGGCTGATAATTCTCTTGTTATTTAGAGTTTATAACAATTATGTATCCACAAAGAATGCATTGTTTAATTTTGAATGTTTTTGAAATATACTTTTACAGAATCATGCTGTGTGTACATTCCTCTATGACTTGTTTCTCCGCCTCAATATCACATTTTTGGAGATTCATTAATGTTTATTCCTATAGTTGTTAAATTATTAATTTTCACTGCTGTATAACATTCTGTTTTATGATAGTTTACAGTATATCCATTTTGCTATTGATGTGAATTTGGATCTTTTCAACTTTGGGGTTATTAAAAGCAGTTTTGCTATAAACATTCTGCACATGTCTCCCTGTGAACATGTGAAGTGAAAGAGTTTCTCAGGGTATATACCTAAGAATGAAATTGTTATGTCTTAGAGAATGTGCATGTTGAACTCCTCTAGGTAATGCCAAATTGTTTTTTTATAATTGTTCTAATTAGCATTCTCCTCAGTGGTAGATGTGTTTTTTTTTTTTTTTTTTTTTCGTTACGCGGGCCTCTCACTGCTGTGGCCTCTCCCGTTGCGGAGCACAGGCTCCGGACGCGCAGGTTCAGCGGCCATGGCTCATGGGCCTAGCTGCTCCGCAGCATGTGGGATCTTCCCAGACTGGGGCACGAACCCGTGTCCCCTGCATCGGCAGGCGGACTCTCAACCACTGTGCCACCAGGGAAGCCCAGTATGGTTTTTAATAATAGCCTCCCAAAGATGTCTATATCTTAATCACTGGAACCTGTAAATAAGTTAGCTTACATGACAAAAAGAACTTGCAAAGGTAGGTAAGCTAAGAACCTTGAGATAGGGAGATTATTCTGTTATCCAAGTGAATCCAGTAAAAATAAAATGGCCCTTAAAAGTAGAAGAGGGAGTCAGAGGAGTCAGTCAAAGTGATTCAACATGATAAGGATTCAACCTACTTTTGCTGGTTTTGAAGATGGAGGAGGAGCCATGAGCCAAGGAATTCAGCCTCTAGAAGCTGGAAAAGGAAATGAAACAGATTCTGCCCTAGAGCCTCCAGAAGAGAAGGCAGCCCTACCAACACCTAGATTTTAGGCCAGTAAGAGCCAGTTTGGAGTTCTACCCCACAGAACCGTAAGATAATAAAATTATGTCATTTTAAGTGTGTGATAGTTTGCTACAGCTGTGATAGAAGACTAATAAAATGAACAAACCTTTCTGTTTTACTTTATCATCACCAATGCTTTCATTTGTCAGTCTTGGCCAGTTTGCTGGGTGTGAAATGGCATCCCACTGTGGTTTGATTGTGCAGTTATATGGAGAGAGAGAGAGGCTTGGTTGAATCCCTTGGCTCATGGCCCTACCCTTCATCTTCAAAACCAGTGATATGCATTCACCTTATCACTTACTACCATCTAACGTATTTTATATTTTAATTATTTTGTTGTTTATGTTTTTCCTCTTTTCCACTTGAATGTAAGCTCCATAAAGTTAAGGATTTTCTACTGCTTTGTTCACTGCTGAATACCTGATACATAGTAGGTGCTCAATAACTATTTACTGAATAAATCAGTGAACAAATTTGGGCCTCGTTCCATGTGTACCTCTTGAGTTCTGACTGTGAAAGCTGCATATTTTCTGTGAGGCATAAGGTAAACATGAGTTCCTCTAGAGAGGATTTACATTTTCTCCTGCCAGGTGACTCCAGACACTACCATTCTGAGATCACTTTAGCATCGTTGACCAGTTTCTTCAAATATATTCTTGATATTTCAGAAACTGTAAATATAGGTTGTACAAATCTGTAAGGTCCTGCTTGTTTTTTATAATTTTTTCAGATACTTTTGATACTCAATACCAAGATTCACATTGTTCATAGTCCAGGTGATATGGGGGTGAGGGATGCATATTTCTTATTCACCAGTATACTGAAGAATTGGCATAGTTCTACAGTATCAAGTCTGAGCTTTAGAGTCAAAGATCTTTGTTGGGCAAATAACTTAAATTTTCTAAACACTGGTCTCTTCATCTGGTAAATGGGTTAGGTAGTATTATTGTCAAGATTTGAGGTGAGAATTAAACAGGAAAATATGCATAAAGCACCTGGCAGCAACATGCATATAATTTCCCCAAAATATTAATTCTTCTCCATTTTTCCTCTTGATTCTGAAGCCATCTTGAAAAAAGATTGAAACTTCTGGAATGAAATGTATGTCTTTACTTATGGATTTTTTTTACATTAAGGATGATATTAAATTTTAAGGATTCTCACAAACATTTTCTTCAGTAAAATACAATATCTTGTTTTCACTAAATGAAAGCTTTAAAAGGTCCCTTTAGTCTTCTTGAATATCCAACTTAACAGTTTTTAAGAATTTAGTATAAATGAATCAGAAGTGAGCATATTAAATTTTCTTTGAAATACACCAAACATTTAGAGCTAACATTAAATATCAAAGACAAAGGAGTTTTCCAAAACACATGCTAAAACTCCAACCTGATACCAAAAAAAAAAAAAAAAAAGTGAAGAAAGTTAGCAAATAGCCACCCTTTTAAAAATTATGCCAAGGAATCAGTATATTCATCCTTCAAAAGGAAGACTAACCCAAGACCTGTACTGATTTCTAGCCCTTAGTATTATGAAGGATTATCACATTAACTTCCAGTTCCAATAATGGAAAAGCTGTAGTTGTTTCTTTCTTGCAGTGAAAGGAACAAGTCCATACTTTTCTCACTGGATGACTTCTGAGTCAGAAAGAAAGAGAGAGAGAGAAAGAGAGAGAGAGAAAGAAAAAAATAAATAAATAAAGCATCAGCCATATCACACACTCTAGGGGATTTTTATATTACTAGGAGTCTTAGATTTCTCTGAAGAAAAGCACCAAAAGAACATGACACATTATTTCTTCAAAGAAGCTTTCTTTTTGCCTTCAATTGACATAACAGAGAAATCGTCTTTAATTCCTCATAAGTGGATATGTATCCTGACCTGAACTCACATAAAAATGAATATTTTCTGAAAACATATCTTTTCTGTAATTTGTTTGGAATATTACATTTTTCATTGCAAAAGCCTCTTGACAAGCACTGCATCAGTTGTCAGGTCAAATGTATAAGTAATCAATAATACAGTTCTAAGTTTTTCAACCCATATTTGAATTTTTATAACTAAGAAAAAATACTGGTAGGAGAAAAGGGCTCTTCTTGGTTCTCAGAGAAGCTAGGAGTCATTTACTCTCATATACTTATAAAGTCTCAATTATTCCTGCAAATAGAAGAGGTAAATTCATACATAATTCAAAAGCATGAATAACAACAAATTGTATTATATTTGACTTTGCGCTACATAACTTGGGGGGCAGAGACTCTACCTTCTGACATGTAAGCTGCAACCAGAATGATGAGTAGGACTTGGGCAGGTTAAAGTGGTGGCACATGTTACAGCTGGAAATGAAGTAGTTCAATAAATCTTGTGTAAAGTATAATAGCATAGCTTTCTGTTATGTTGATAGCTAAATGAAATAATTTTATTCCTGCTTCCATGAAAAATTAGAATTATAAACTAGCTGAATTTTCTAGTGGGATATAAATAACCCTGAATTAAGATTTAGAAAATTTCTGTTTTTGTCCTGGCTCTCTTATTAACTCATAAGCTTTATGTTCTCATGCAACTAGTGTTACCTTTCTAGACCTCCTGTGTTTCATGTGTAAAATGATGAAATTTCATTAAGCCATCTCTAGGGTGCTTTCAGATTTTAAAATCAATATATCTATAATTCTAACACTGAAGCTGACTCTCTCAGGGAGGGAAAATGGACCAGAGCAGTATTTCTTCAACTTGTTTCCACTAGACACACAAATAATATGTTTCTATGGTTGTTACCCATCCCCTTTCTCTCCCTCTATTCTTTCTTGCACCTACCCCACCACTCTACTAAATCTGTCCATTCAAAGTCATTAATGACTTCCATGTTGACAATCCAATGACCAGTTCTTTGTCCTTATCTTACTATACCTTTCAGCAGCATTTGACACAATGAATTATCTGCTTTTCCTTGAAACACTTTCTTCACCTGGTTCCTGGAAGATCATTCTGTCTAAAATGTCTTCCTATATCAATATGCTACTCCTCATACACTTTTGCTTGATCCTCTTTTTCTTGACCTCAACTGGTTGAAGTACTTCAAGCAACAGTTCTCAGATCTTATCACTTCTTCACCTACACTCATTGGATAAGATAGATGATCTTATCCAGTTCTATGGCTTTAAATATAGAGTAGCAACTATAAGAGCATCGCTGGTCAAGAACTATCCCTTTAACTACAATCTCAAAATCCAACTGCCTACTTGATGTCTTTATTTGGGTATTGATAGGCATTTCAGACTTAACCTGTCCCAAACCAATATCTTGATGCCCACTATCTACCTGCTTTCATATTTTATTTCCTTTTAATCTCTCCACATAAGTAAAGTTAAACCACATTTTTCCAGTGGTTTAACCAAAACTTTAAGACCTTCCCTAAGTCATCTCTTGAACAGAAATTTTATCCTATAATTAGAAAATCTTATTTCTCTAATATTACTCTATAGGTGAACATAATTTTATTAATCCTACTTATCAATTCATTACACACTTATTTGTTCACAGAGACTTATTTATTCATATTTTATCCATTTGTGTGTTTCTAAGAAAGTAATAAGCATTCATGAACCTACCATTTAATATAAAAACTGTTATACTCAATGGATAATTTATATATATGTTCCCCACTCTCCACTCCATCCCCTACCACTCCTAACCCAAAGTAACAACCATTAAGATGCATTGTTCATCATTTCCTTTCTATAGTTTTATACATTTTTGAACTCATCTATATGTATCCCTACATATTTTAATTGTTTATTAACTTCATAAAATGACTTCCATGATGTAAGCAAACTTGGTTCTTACTTAATATTATATTGTCAGGATTCATCTTGATTGTTGCATGTAGCTGAGGTTAATTCATTCTGACTGCTGCATGATATTCCATTATGTGACTATCCTGCAGTTGATATATTCACTCCCATGTCAATAAACCCAAAGACTGCTTCTAGGTTTTGGCCACTGTGAACAGTGCATCTATGAACAATCTTGCACATGTGAAAAGTTTCTCTCAGGTTGTAAAAGATGTTGTTAGTTTCTTACCCAGATTCTTGGGGAATCCTTTTACAGGTTGCTACTGGTGCTGCTGCTAAAAGCTTAGACCTGTAACATTCCTTGGAGGATTGCTCTTGGGAAATAGGTGCAGCCTCACTTGAGTTGCTTGCACTGTGCCCCTTCCTCCCACCCTTCCCACAGCTGGGAGGCAGCTGGGAGTCAAAGAAAGCAGTCAGAAGCCCTGCTCCCTTGCCTCGGGGCAAGGACAGTTCTGCAGAGGGATCACTTGAAATCACATCCTTGCTTAGCTCCACTGCTTTCTCTAACCTGCTTCCTACCTCCCTTGTAACTTTCTGCTGCCTGCACTGCCTTTACAAATCATTGCTCAAGAATCCCTGCCTCCCTTCCAGGGAATCTGACCCAAAACAAACCTACAGTTGTAGGGTATAAGAAAATACAATTTTACAGTACGGTGTCTGTTTTTCAAAGAACTGTATTAATTTACATTCCCACCAGTAATACGTAAGTGGGTCTGTGGACTCACATCTCCATCACTTAGTATTGTCATATTTTTAGAAATTTTTCCAATAGAATAAACTAGCATCTCATCGTAATCTTGATGTGGTTTTCATAATCACTAATAGAGTTGAATATTTCTTCATGCTTATTGGCCATATGTGTTTTTTATAATATGCTGGTTCATATCTTTTTCACTCATTTTTAATTAGTTTTTGAGCTTTTTAAATCAAATCATAACAGGTCTTTTTATACATTACTAAAATTAATAAACATTTGGTATTTGTAGGCATTGTATTTCCCAGTTTTAACTTGTCGGTTTTACTCTCTTTAGTATTTTTAAACAAAAAAAGATAAAAAATAATTTTAAAATAGTAAAATGTAGCATTTCTTTCACAGCTAGGTATTTTTGTTCTGATTATTAAAAGCTTCGTCTACCTCAAGATCTAAATTTTATATGTAGTGTGTTATTTACTTCTGGGTAGTTTTGAATTCCAGTTAGAAAATCTTATTTGTGAGAGTATGATTATTTAATTTCTAATTATTCAGGATATTTTCATATATCTCTTGCTATGTGCTTCTAACCTAATCATTTTGCAATTAGGAAATATGATCTGCTTATACCTATTCCATACCTATCCTACTTCAAAGGTTTTTGAAGCATGTTTGGGGGCCTTTCTACATGACCAATATTTGTAAATATTCTATATAAGTCTGAGAAACATTTTCTATTTGTTGGATACAGAATTTTTTTTATGTATCTATCAGATAAATTTTGTTGTACTGATATTTTTGGTCTTTTTGTGTGTTTGAAACTGTTTTGTGTTGAAATGCTCTCTGATTATGGTAATTTTTCTAACTTCTCCTTGCAGTTTTGCTTCATATACTCCAAGGCCATTTTATTAATTGCATATATGTTTAGAATTTCTATATCTTCTTGGTGAAGTGAACATTGCATTCTCAAGTAGTGACCCTCCCTGATGCTTATAATGCTCTATCCCTAATAATATCCCCTCAGGTCCATTTACTGCCTAACAGCCAGAGTGACCCTTTAAAACATAAGTGAGTGTATGTTACTCATTCACTGAAAATTATAAGGTTTGCCCTTTGACCCAGAATAAAGTTCACGATCCTGACAATAGCTGCCCCATTTATCTCATCTCTTACCGGCCTAACCCCTTCTCATTCCTCCCCAGTTGTGGTAGCTTCTTTGCATTTTTCTGACCAGGCCAAACACGTGCTTAGTCCAAGCCTTTGATTACCTATTGCTTGTGTTTGGATGACTCCTCCCACACACAACTGCAAGGATTACTCATTTGCTTCACTCATATCCCTTATTGGAAAACTTATATCAAAATGCCACTCCCTAACACACACCACGTCTCTGGCCTTTACCCTGTTTTTGTGTGTGTGTGTGTGTGTGTATGTGTTTTAATCGAAGTATAGTTGATTTACAATTTTGTGTTAGTTTCTGGTGTACAACAAAGTGATTTAGTTATACATATACATATATACTATTTTCCATATTCTTTTCCATTATGGTTTGTTATAAGATATTGGATATAGTTCCCTGTGGTATACAGTAGAACCTTGTTATCTATTTTATATATAGTAGCTTGTATCTGCTGATCCCAAACTCCTAATTTATTTCTCCCCTCCACTTTAACCATAAGTTTATTTTCTATGTCTGTGAATCTGTTTCTGTTCCGTAAATAAGTTCATTTGTGTCATATTTTAGATTCCACATATATGCAATACCATATTATATCTGTCTTTCTCTGACTTACTTCACTTAGTATGATAATATCTAGGTCCATCCATGTTGTTGCAAATGACAATATTTCATTCATTTTTTTTGGGGGGTGGTACGCGGGCCTCTCACTGTTGTGGCCTCTCCCGTTGCAGAGCACAGGCTCCGGACGCACAGGCTCAACCGCCATGGTTCATGGGCCCAGCCGCTCCGCGGCATGTGGGATCTTCCTGGACTGGGGCACGAACCCGTGTCCCCTGCATTGGCAGGCAGACTCTCAACCACTGCACCACCAGGGAAGCACTATTTCATTATTTTTTATGGCTGAGTAATATTCCGTTGTGTGTGTGTGTGTGTGTGTGTGTGTGTGTGTGTGCGTGTGTGTATAAATGGATATATATTGATATATATACATATATATTATATATATTACATACATTATAATATATATTATATATGTATATATGTGTATATATATAATATATATACGCATATATATATATTATATATATATACCCTATCTTCTTTATCCATTCATCTGTCATGTTTTTAAAGAACTTTCATCATCATTTGTTTTCCTATTAGTTCCATAAAAGTAAAGCTTGCTATTTTGACCTCTGACTCCTAAGCATTACTTCCTCCCTTTCTATCCTTTATTTTTGCTGAGCGGTCTCACTTTTTAACCACTTGTTAAACTGGTATATTCTAAGAGTTTTGGAATTAAAAGTGTGTGATTGAATGTGGAGTTTGCCCTCTGGGAGAAAAGGGAATGAATAGAGAGTATAATAGATACATACAATCTTCAAGACATTGGAGAACAAAATGGACATAAATTGAGGAAATTCAAGGGATCAGGAACCCTCTACTGAGTAATTAAATATTTTGGAGGACACAAATGGTGGCAGTCATGGAGGTGTGTCACTCAGTCTCCCTTCAAGGGGAAAGCAGTTATGAGGAATATAGTCAGCCAACAGCCTCCACCTGCCACATCTTTGGGATCTACCTCCATGTCCAGCTTGAAGTACCTTCTCTCTTAGCTGGCCCCATAAATTGACTGACCACAGTGTGGTACTAGAGCTGAGGTATTCCGGCCAAATGCAGCTAAACTCTAATGAAAGAGTTCAACTCCTTGCTTGGGCCTCCCCAATAGGTTGGTCAAGATTTTCTCAGAGCTCATTGTAGTTTGGGGGTCCTCATACACAATCTTGTTTTCTTCCCTCACTCCTTCACAGGTATCAGGCCCACAGTCTGAAGACTCTCTCTGCCTACTCCTGTTTCATCTCCCTTATATCCTTCACAGCCATCCTCTCCCATCCCTCAAATCTCTTTCACTTTTAATTCCATCTTGGCATCTGCTTCTAACCCAAATTTGCAACAAACAATAGCCCTTATTTGAGGCTATTAAAATATAAAGCACCAGGACTTTAATTTGGATAAGTTTTAAATCTGTGGGTTATTCAATTATTTAATAAATATTTGAGAATTACTATGCATCCATATGGTTGTCTTAAGAACAACCAGTATGTATAATTTCAAGATTAAATTAAAGCATTTGTACTTCCTGTTCACATTCTAGTCTTTGGAATTTAGAGAAAACTTCTCCTGGTCTCCTATTGTCTGGGCCATGATTATAAATTACCAGAATGTTACCTTATCTCTTGTGAAATGAAATAACTTATGTTTTATATTATTGGACTCCATAGACTAGTCAGGTTTGCCAGATAGTAATAGGTCATAAAAAATAAATAGATAGAATCAAGTACCTAACTGCCCAATTAAAGAGCAAAGCAGTAACAAAATCAAAGCAGATTATATTTCTGAAATACTTAGATTCTCTATAATTGGAATCTGAATAAAAACATAGATCATATCAAACTATTATCAAGGATTGGGAATAGATTCATTAATAAAATAAAGTTTACCTTCCTTTTATGCAATAGATGTGTCCTGGAAGTTATATGCAAATTGAATTTGTCTAATTAAATCATGTACTAATGCTTTTTATTAAGGGAAATTATGAATCTCTTACCAAAAATTGTCCAGAGGTTTATACTGGCTTTGCTTAAATCAAGGTGAAATCTCAAGATGGCATATTTCAATATACTAAACATAACAAATAATTGGGGAGAAAATATCTTATAACTAAATTCAACTGCTATAGCTTGGAGTCTGGACTCCTACAAATTAAAGGAGAAATGTCCCTAGCTCAATTTGATTTCAGTAAATTTGTAAAATAATCAGTTATTTTAAACCAATACTTCATTCTTTAAGGTATCTTGGCCCTTTTTCAAGTTATCTTTCCTTCCAAGTACCCCGGAAACCAAGTGAGAACAAATTTTCTTTCTACAATACATATTAATAGCCTCCTCTTTCCCAAGAATATTTTTATTGCAAATATATACTCATGCAGACAAAAATCAAGATACTTTGCTACCTTAGGTACTATTAATATGATGTTTAACTTATAAAAATTCAAAATTAGAGTTCATCTAAAAGAAATATAAAAGAATAAAAGATGATTGGGATTTCCCTGGCTATCCAGTGGTTAATACTCCACGCTGCCAACGCAGGGGGCACAGGTTTTATCCCTGGTCGGGAAATTAAGATCCCACATGCCACACGGCATGGCCAAAGGAAATAAATAAATAAATAAAATAAAATTAGGAACAACAACAAAAAAGAATAAAAGATTATAGAGTTAGCTAATTTCTATAGAAGAAACCTGATCTGCTAAGTAATAACTACAACTTCTAAATGTCAAAATCTATTGTTAAGCAAAATCACCTCAAATGCTTCCATCACCAGAAGAAACTAGCATGTTAAACTACCAAATTCCAAATGTGTTCTCTATGGAATTCATTCTTATTTTCATAACAGAAATTGAACATACTTGCAAACAAAACTTATTATAATCCCTGAAGTGCTCTCAGGTAGCCAGCAACCAGTTTATACAGGAACTCAAAAGGAACATCCTGTTGTCTCATCTATACCCTCTTATTCCCCTTCCCTCCATCTCAGGTAACTCAGGAAACTCAAAATTTTTGCTTATTATTTTTCTGATTTTTCTCTCTTTCTTAAAAATGCCTATGAAGAAATTCCTGTTTTAAGTTATTTTTCTAGCTTTCTATGTGCCCAATCCTAGCATTCTGGGCTATATACTTACGAATAAGATGCTCTCCTAATTTTAACAAAAATATTTAATATTGGGAAGAGAAAAATATGTTCACAGATTAATTTATATAATGATCACCCCTTTTATTGCAAGCATTGGTACATGTACTCCAAAAACATATATTTTAGGAAGGGCACAAAAACCAATAACTGTGATACCATGTATCAATAATAAGTGCTATAATGGCAGAGATTTGAAATGTTGGTCTTTCCAGGGGAGCACAGAGATGGGAGCAAGTTACTCCTCCTGAGGAATTTGCAAGTGGTACCATCCTGAAAGCAGGTAAATTTCCTAATCTGAATGGGATTTTGTAACCTGTAAAATACAGGAGTTAGAAAGTGAAAAGTCCAAAGAGTCCAAATGAGTTAAAGGGTGATTTTAATTTCAGAGAGGTATGAACAGTTTAATTCTGAAGGACTTTTAATAGGGCATTCTTGCTCTTGGTTATACTGCACATGAAGATTTAATATAATGAAATGTGAATTAGAGTTCTAAATGTTGTAATTTTTATAATCCAGGGATCCCGTGGAAAGTATATACCTAAGGAATTAAGTATAGCTGAGTTATGTTGAAAGAAACTTGTAGAATTGAGAGCTTCAGGCCAAAATGGATGTGAAATATAATGCAGTATCTTTTTTTCTTTTTCAAAATGAAATACACTTTACTCTCTAGGATTTGATTCTGTGTTCCTTTATTTTTTCCAAAACATAGAGATATCCACAAAGATCTGTTGAAGAATTTTATAACTTCCTGGAGTTGGCTGTCTTTTCTTATTTCATCTTTAAACATATATGCTGGTTCAAATTGACCCATGCTTTTGCATCATTTGTATTCCGTACCAGTCATTTATTACTTACCTAAAAATCAGCCCCAAATTTAGAAGCTTACAAAAATAAACAATTTTATTATATTTTTGATGGTTCAGCAGTTTGGTCAAGACTCAATTTGCATGACTCTTCTACTCCATGAAGTGTTGAATGAGGTTACCTGATGTTATTCAGTTGACAGATGGACTGATCTTGAATTTCCAAGATAGTTTCACTCATATGTCTGGAGCCTTTGCAGGGATGATGGGAAGGTTGGGTTTAGCTGAGACTTCCCACCAAAGAAATTACACATGGCCCCATCTACATATTCTCAGAGTAGTCAAATTTCGCATATGGCGCTTGGCCCCAAAGACACTGTTCTATGAGAAATGAGTGGAAAATAGTCTTTACAACATAGCCCTGGAAATCACAGATTGTCACTTCTGCCACATTCTATTAGGGAGTTATTCACCCCCTCTCGATGGGAGGAGTAGCAAAAAATTGCAACCATCTTTAGTCTATCACAGTCTGATGTGTGGTCATCAATTATTTACATTTCTCCCATTTGAAAAATATACTCAATGCCTTTTTAAAGCCTCCCAAAGCATCATCTCATTACAATCCTTGGCTCAAATTCAAATTCCAGATTTTTGACATCTAAATCAGCTCCAGCTTAGAAAATACAACTACATATATTTCTGCACAAAACTATCCCAAAACATAATGGCTTAAAATATATTTATCATTAGTTCTTATGATTCTGTGGATTTACTGAACCCATGTATGTTCTCATTTAATATCTCTCATGCTGTTACCTTCAGGCAGGACCTGCGACTAGAATTATCTAAAGGCATTTTTACTCCATCTGATGCCTGGGCTGGCAAGCTTTGAAAAAAACTGGGATATGGTCACCCATATTCCTCCATGTAACCTCTTCAAATGGCTTAGTTGGGTTTTCTCACAGCAGGATAGCTGGACATCTGACATCACCCAGAACGAGTGTTCCAAGATACAGGGAGAAGAAGATTCTAGTCATTAAAGACTCAGAACTGAAGACTGGTACAATGCCACACCCACCATAATTTATTGCCCAGAAACTGCCCAGATTCAATGAAGAGACATATACCCCACATTCATGAGAGAAATGCCAAACAACTTATAGTCATGTCTAATCTGCCACAGTTGTAGCCAACCACAAATTATTTACAGTTCTCCAAAAACCAAAACATACTCATGCCCTCCAAAGACCTCCCAAATTCTTATCCAATTATACTATCAGGCTCAGGCTCACTTTTAGGATCTTGTCACCCAGTGGAGCTTCAAATGTAGAGGAGGCTCCTGGTGGTGTTTCCCCTAGTACATCCCCTGGTAGAATTTCATTCAGTCTGAAGACTTGAGAACTATGAGACAAGTTATCTGACCCTCCCCACCACACACACACATCCAACAAACATTGATGAGATGGTCTTAGGGTAACCACAATAGACACTCCTTTTCATGAGGGTCAGGGGAAAACAGGACCCACAAAGCAGTCATTATGGTCCATAGAAATTCTTAAATACAGCTGGACACATGTTGACAACGCATCCATTAGGGACCTCCTCTAATCCTCAGAAGTGACTCTTTGGCTCTGCTCTCTGGGGTTTTTTGTTATGCCCTGAATTCATCTTTCTGTTTGCATAAAAAACTACCAGTATTTGACACTATATAACCTTTTCATTCTGCTTCCTGTTTATAGAAGTGTGGAGTCCTAAAGCCACTTTTTTTTTTTTTTTGATTGTTAGGTCTCTGAAGTCTTTTTTTTTTTTTTTACATCTTTATTGGAGTATAATTGCTTTACAATGGTGTGTTAGTTTCTGCTTTATAACAAAGTGAGTCAGTTATACATATACATATGTTCTCATATCTCTTCCCTCTTGCATCTCCCTCCCTCCCACCCTCCCTATCCCACCCCTCTAGGTGGTCACAAAGCACCGAGCTGATCTCCCTGTGCTATGCGGCTGCTTCCCACTAGCTATCTATTTTATGTTTGGTGTTGTGTGTACTCTCTTTATCCCTTTTAGGCTAAGCTGGTGGTACAATTCTCTTAAAAACTTTGTGAGTTTTCTGTAAGCCTTGTAGGAATTCACTCAAATAGAAAACACACTCACAAATTGCCTTGAGACAAGCCCCTCTCCATCGCTGGCCACCTAGAAAACTGTTGTGAAATAACATCTTTAAGTTCATTAGAAATCCTTTTATCTAGAAAAGAGGGTCTACAAGTCATGACCTTAAATCTTCTGAGGACTTAAAAGGCTTTCATCCATACTCTTGGGTTTTGCTTTACCCAAAACCCACATTTTACTGCCTTAGAGTTGGTCTTTTCCTTGAGGCCATGTTTTACCTTGAGAATATTTTACTGAGAGAGATGGAAGATGAGAGACAGTTTTAATTTCAGGTCTAGTATGTCTTGGCTCCTTTATGTTTTCTCTAAGTTATGCTGGAAAACTGAAATGTTTTATCTTTAGGTTACATCTCTTTTCATATTTTATCTTAAGGACCTATAAGAAGTCAGTTGGCACTTTCCATATTCTTCCTGGAAATCTCCCCGGTGAAATCGATGAGTTCATTTGGTAACCTTTTTATTTTCCCTATTACTGCAGATAACTGAGCTGCCAAGATTTTGCCACTATATAAAAAGGGTCTTTTTCTGTAACCTCTAAATGTTTTACATCTGGTCTTTTGATCCCTCACCTATAGTCTTTTCAAGGCCCTTACAACTTACAAAAAATTTCCTCAAATTTTTGTCCAGTTTGTACCTGTCACCTGTGCTCAAAGCCAGTGCCACATGTTTAAAGTTTGGGTAAAGGCAAGTTCCCACTTCCTGCTGCCAATTTTTGTTCTGGTTATCTATTACTGCAAAACAAATAACTCCAATTTAGCATATTAAAACAATAATCATTTTATTATATCTCAGGGCTTTCTGGGTCAGAAATTAGATCAAGACTTAGGAAACTCTTCTGTTACATTGCCTGAGGTTATTTGGTGGTATTCCGCTGGCAGAGGCTGGTAAAAATGGTCAAATATGGCGACTTATGTGTCTGGAGTCTTCCCCAGGGATATCGGGAAGCCTGGTCTCTTCTGGGGCTGTCCAGTAGAGTGCCTACAAGTGACCTATTTAGCTTAACAGTCTTAGGATAACAGGACTTTTTATATAGTGTCACAGAGCTCCAAAGAGAGTGTTAGATAAGATCTGGGTGGACCTTGAAGGATCTAATGACTTGGTCTTGGAAATCCCCGATTGTCACTTCAACTTCATTCAATTGGTCCAGCAAGTCAACACAACCCAGATTTAAGGTGAGGAAAATTATACTCTATCTCTTAATGACATCTCTTATCTAATGATATCTCTTAATAACTTGCAGCCATTTTCAAATGTATTGAATATTTCAACTACACAGAATCATTTTTATAAAAAGCGTATTTTGATACGGGCTTTGGATCTCTTCTCTGTGAAGGTTGTTTGGAAACTGGCAGTTTATTCTCAGGTAAATATGTTTGTTGTGTTTAAGATTCATATCATTAGTTTTCATGAGGAAATTCTTTGATTAGTGAGATAACTAGTCTGCAAATGTACGTTTAAAATCCTAACTATTTAAATGTTACAAGTGTATGCAGTTATGATTCTTTTCTAAAGTACAGATATTTCTTTGGGAAGATAAAATGTTATGTAGGGGTGATGTAATGGTTTTGTTTAAAATTAAATTTGGGAAAGTCTTCCCCATTACAAAAGCAATTCACATAAGCAATGTATTAGGCCCTGCAAAGGTAAACCTATAAATTAGTTTTGATGAAAATACTGTTATTTGTTGTAGAATAGATAGTAAAACCAGCCCAAATTTTACCCTTCCCAAATCCCTGCCTTTGCCAAGTAACTTCATAGTTACTTTATAATTACTTTATAATTCCCCCTACTCTGACACTGGGTCTTGGCCAATACACTTAGAAATGACAGTGTGTCAGTTGTGAATCTGGGTTTTGTGAGCCTTTTGCATGCTTGTACTTCTGTAATTGCCATTAACAATGGTCTCAGACCAGCTTGCTGTAGAAGAAGTGATAAGGGGATCGTAGCTGAGTTGCGCAAGTCACTCCACCAAGAGCCAGCCTAGATTAGCCAATAGTCTGTACCCTCTCAGACACGTAAGTGACTCTAAAATCTAAAGAAGCCCAAGCAAAGCCAAGCCTAAATCACCAGCACACACTCATTGGCTGAATAGTGTTAACTGTTTTAAGTCACTTACTTTTGGAATGGTTGCTCATTGGGCGTTATTGTAGCAAGAAGTAACTGATACAGAAATTGATACTAATAGTAGGGTGTTGTAACAAAAATCTAAACTATGTGGCACGATTTGGGGACAAGGTTGCAGCAGAAGGCTGGAAGTACAGTGAAGAGGTATTAAAAGGAGGTTGGAAAAATGGCAAGGGAGCTGCCAAAGGAAGCTAAAATATAATGACCATGTTATGTAGTTGCAAAACATTTGGTAAAACTATTACTTGCTTTAACTTATAAGATAAATATAACTAACAAATATTTTATCTTGAGCACAGAGATTTCCAGGCAAAAAGTTGAAAACAGCAGTTGTTTCTTATTCACTATATATGAAAATGTAATACACTCAAGAGATGAACTCAGAATAGTGGCTAGGTGCAAATAGAAGGAAAACAGAAGGTCCAGTACCTGCTAAATTGGAAGTTAAAACTCTTTCTCATCTCCAGCTTCTCACACTGCTAAGACATGACATAAAGGATAAGGAAAAATCAAGAGTGTGGCTATGGGTCACTTTATTATGATCTCAGAAAGAATTAAGCAGTTAATAGTACCCTTCACCTGGACAAAAGGACTTCTGGGAACTGAATGTCATGGCTCTACAGCAGCCTGAACAATCTAAGCAACATCACCAAGTCTAGAGAGAGATGAAATTCTCAAAAAGAATAGCGAGTGCGGCTTTGAAACTTGAAGACTGCTAAATCAAATATTTAAAATACACTTAATGTTTTTAAAAGATATGCACTGGCAAAAGAACAAACAAGCTGATCAAAAATGGATTGAGACTTTTCAAAATGTAAATAGACCATTAGGACCCCAAATTTATAGGATTGGGAAACTAGCTTTGAATGATCTTTACAGAAAACAATTTCCAGTGCTGTTTTTGGCTGGGGCAAAAGGCACTCTGGAAAGGGAAAGATATCCCAGAGATATGAGCTAAAAGCTGTAGAGAATAACAGAATAAAAAACCCTTTTTTGGTATCAGAGCTGGACCTAAGAACATTCTCCACCACCAGCATAGAGGACCTGGCTATAATTGCCAAGTGCAATTTCAGAATTTCTAGATGAATGACTTCTAAAGAGCCTTGGGTTCTTTGTCTTAACAAACAGTAGCACTGATTGTTATTATACTGCTGCAGTTTTGCACACTGTGTGTTGGGTTTGAGTGGGACAGAAAACTTGTCTTCTTTGGTTCATAGGACTTTAGAAGTAGCTACATTCAAATTCATGTATATCACAGGATCCTGGAGTTGAAGGTTATGTTTGATTGGATGAGAAATGAGTATATTGCTCATTAGGGAGGAAATGAAAAATTGTGCCCTTACAAGCAGACGGGGTCTTGCAAAATTGCTCAAATTCATCATCTCTCTAGATTCTCACTCTTTGACATATATTTGTAGTGTTCTTTATCTCTAAATCTTGACTCATCCATGTGACCTATTTGACTAATAGAATTGTGAACTCAGAACACAAGAAGATTTACAGGTTTCTATTTTTTTTTCTCTTGAATGTCTGCCATCACCCTGATGACATGCCCAGTAGGATCAGAGCCACATGGAGATAGCTGAATCAGGCCCCCTCAATCTTCCAAACTGAGACCATACCAAGCTCATCCCCAGACGGCTGAATCAGCCCAGCCAAGATCTGAAAATTACCTACAGGAGTCTAATGAAAATGACCTCCTGCACTTGTCCACTTAGTAAATGCTTACTGTTTGAAGACATTGCAATTTAGGGTTGTTATTTAGTATTTTATGGCAGTAGGTATTTGATATGTTACCTGTAAAACTTTCTGATTCTAAATTTGCATTGTCTTCCTTTTCTGAAATATTTCCGGTAAACATAAAAGTATTGGTAATCCTAAAATTAAGAACTGTATATCTAGCCAGGATGAGAAATAAACTTTCTAAATATATTTGAAGCTTCTCTGTGCAACTTACCATCAAATTCTCTTTCTTTCCTATATGCCAGAGATAACAGCAATTTAATTTTTTTTATTATCCTCAAGCATTTTCATAATTCTACTATGTAGGTATTTTTTCTGCAAACAAAATATAGTATTGCTTTTCATTTTAAAAAAATATGATAGTAACATTCTTTATCATCTGCAATGGCTTTTAATACTCAGTATTATATATTTTTAGTTTTTACCATTTTCAAACTCATTATTCCAGTTCAATCATTTTCACTATTGTGTTGCATTACTGTATATGGCCATGCCACTAATGCTTTTATTAAAGAATTTCCTCTATATGGACATGATGTTATCATGTTATGTCATCAGACACCATTTTGTATATTGGCTGCATATAAGAATTTGGTTTTAAATTTTATATCTTACTGTTCTGAGTTACTAAAAGCAATGAAAAGTCCTTAAACCAGCATATATTTTATTCATGCTTCAGGATTTGTCTCATGTATTCAGCTAAGAAACACCAAATGTAATACTATTCATGTTGACATATTCCATACTTCACAACCCTGCAAAACTAGCAAAGTTCACATAAACATAGATTGGCTTAACCGCCAGGAACATTAAGAATTTTTAAAAAATAATACATATTTAACTGTTTTGTATAGACTTATTCAATATACTATCAATCCTAGAAAGCAATTGCATTACTTGCTCACATTTTAGAAGAGTCAAAACAGACTCCTTAGCAATTCGCTTTTTAGTCTTGACCTGGGTATCACTGCTCTAAGTGTGAATTAGAATACAGAAAAGTATTCTATGTGTGATTGGTTAACATTCTGTAGTGAGAAGGCAGTACTGAGAGTTTTAAGTGTACAGCAAACGCCTCTTAAAAGGATAGTAATGAAGAACTGTAAATAAAATTAAATTAAACATTTCTTTTATTATTCAGAATATCTCTTAGTGATTCTACATGGGGCTTGCTTCTCCTAAGTAGACACAAAATATTACTTTTACAAAGCAATGCATGGGTACCGAGGAAGCCATTATTTAGATAAGCTCAGAAACATTAAAGGCAATATATTCAAATGAAATTTTGTGACCTCTGCTCCCGCTGATGCCGGTGCTGCAAAATGTTGACCTTATTTCAGTACTGAAATACTTATGTTGAAAATCTCTATGCTCCACTTCACTCACTATTAAGAGGAGCTTGATTTTCAAACATGAGGAAATCTAAATGTCTAGACAGATACATATTAAAGAATCATATAGATTGCTTCTTATGTCTCAAATAATATTAGAAAAAAAATGAGACTCGTAATTATTTTTTAACAGGTGAAAGACTGACCTAATTTAACAGTATTTAAAATAGTAAGAACAGTTCCTATTTCTATCATGGTAATATGATTTATAACACTTCAGGGTCCACAGAACAGAGTAAAGAGTTTACATTAAGTAATTAGCAAAAAATTTTCTTAGAAAACTTTTTAAAAATAACAATGATCTATTCACTTTTTGACAAAAAGCCTTTATAAACATTTAGATTTTACACTGCTTGAGTAATGCTTAATTGTGCCACATGCTTCACTTTGTCTTTTCAAATTATCACAATTTTAGAGCAATCCATTTCCTTTCACTCATCTAGGTATTAAATATTTTTATAAAGATTTTCCTAGTTTTATCTTGAATTCCTATTTCTATAAACTTTATGTTAAAAGTTCTAAATAAACAACATTAGGAAATAAGGTGTCATCTACAAATTTCAATATAATAATGTGTCTGAATTGTATTAAGTCAGCCATAAATCCTCAGGCTAAAGTTTTTACATATTTTTAAGCAATCTTCTCCATTTAAAAACTAAACTTAAATCACTTTCATAATCAATGAGTTAATAGTCATTAGCAAAACAAAATCTAAGGGTTTAATGCAGTGAACAATAGTCTTCATATTTTAATTCAAATCTATTCTTCTAGAGACATTTCTACTGTATTTGAGGCTCTTTCAGTTATATATTTCTATGCGACAAATCACAGCAAAACATATTGGCTTAACACAAGCTCAATTTTTTTTATTTCTCACAATCCCATGAGTAGCCTGAGCAATTTTTCTGTTGGCCTCACCTGTACTCACTCATGCAGTTGCATTCAACTCTGGGTCAACCACTGGCTAAGCTAAGCCAGGATGGCTGAGACAGTTGGATCTTTTTCCCCAGGTAGTTTTTCATTTCTAAGTAGGCTCCGTTGATTTCTTTAGATCCTGGTCATCTCAGGGTATTAAAAAGGGCTAGGCCAGCTCCATAATTTGTGATGTTAACAACAGAGTATTTAACCAACGTAGGTCCTTCTAAGTCTGGGGCTCTGTGAGACTGCACAGGCTGCATTCCCAGATGCCAGCCCTAGAAACGGGTAAGTGTGGGGCTTCCCTGGTGGCTCAGTGTTTGAGAGTCCGCCTGCCGATGCAGGGGACACGAGTTCGTGCCCCGGTCCGGGAAGATCCCACGTGCCGCAGAGCGGCTGGGCCCGTGAGCCATGGCCGCTGAGCCTGCGCGTCCAGAGCCTGTGCTCCGCAACGGGAGAAGCCACAACAGTGAGAGGCCCGCGTACCGGTTAAAAAAAAAAAAAAAAAAAAAAAAGGTAAGTGTGGAAGCTACAGAATTTCCTGAAGCCCTGGATCTTCAGTCACACAACTTCACACCTGCCAGATTCTATGGGTTAACACAAGTCTAAGGCCAGTGCATATTCAAAGGGGTGGACCTGGATGGGAAGAATTTGTGTTCATATTTTCAATCTATTACAAGAGATGTTTTAATTTTGTCCCTTCTTAAATCATCTAACCACCCTCGGCATTTTCTCCCTTTCAAAACATAATCTTTAAAAACTTAAATTATTTAATAAAATCACACGGGGAAGGAGAAGGGGAAGCTGGGATGAAGTGAGAGAGTGGCATTGACATATAAACACTACCAAATGTAAAATAGATAGCTAGTAGAAAGCAACTGCATAGCACAGGGAGATCAGGTCGGTGCTTTGTGTCCACCTAGAGGGGTGGGATAAGGAGGGTGGGAGGGAGACACAAGAGGGAGGGGATATGGGGATATATGTATACATATAGCTGATTCACTTTTTTATCCAGCAGAAACTAACACAACAATGTAAAGCAATTATACTTCAATAAAGATGTTAACAAAAATAAAATCAGAGAAAAAAGTACATAAAATCAAATACACTTTGCTATATCCAATCTTGTTTACTTAATTTCAGAATTCGATTTTTTTAATTTGTGCCTTTTAACCACCTTCATCTAATTTCCCCTCCCCCTACCTGCTCACCTCCGGTAACCACAAATCTGATCTCTTTTTCTATGAGTTTGATTATTTGGTTGGCTGGTTTTTGAAGTATAATTGACCTCCAATACTATGTCAGTTCCTAGTATACAATATAGTGATTCAATATTTCTATGCATTAGAAAATGATCACCATGATAATTCTAGTTACCATCTGTCATCATAGATGTCACCAGAATTTAAACAGGAGAGAAGATTGAAAGTGAATAAATGAAAAGCATTAGTAAAAATTTATAGATTTTTCAATCTAACATATATATTTGGAAAAGTATATTTGGAAGGAAAAGGGATATTACAGGATCTCCAGGTTGTTTATTACATTATATAGAGATCTCTGCCAGGTAATTTACTATGAACAAATGCACCTGGATGGGTGTGTATGGAGCTGTTCCATTTCAAAAAAACAGAACTGTGTATTAATCTCCAGATGCAGTGTAAGCCTTTGTAAAGCACCAAAGTTCTGTATAGCTCAAATGAGAATTAGCCTCCAAGTGTGCAAAATAGATCAGGCTGTGAACACACATTTCTGACCTGTAGTTAAAAGGGACTAGTTTGCTTTAAAGAGGACAAAGAAAGATTTTGTAAACCAAAATCTTTAAATCAAAGAAAGAAAGGGAAAAAATCTGGGGTGCTGTCATTTTCACCGTGGGCCACCCATGTTCTTAGAGCAGCAGTGCTAAGGTCACTGGGCTATGATTAGCAATGAAAGGCTCTTTTATCATGTTGAGAGATTCAGTTCATGTTCCCACCAACACTTGGATGTTTTCGGCATTATTTTAATACTGTCTTCTGATTTTAACTTCTATTTAAATGCAACCTTTCCTATAAAGGCAATGGGTCCTAATTCTTTCCATCAATTCTGATCTTTCAATGACATTCTGTTACAGCTTCTCTACATTCTGATTCTAAATTTCCATTGTCTTCCTTTTCTGATGTCTAAAATCGTGTAGGAGCGTAGGTGGGCTTGGCCCCTATAATTGCTGCCTTCATATGTTATCTGTACAAGATCCAACCATGTGTTTAGAGGAAAGGAAATTGACGTAATATATGTTGTTGTAAACTGTGATAATTGTAGAAACTTTGTTGAGCCTATCCGTAGGAGGGAGTAAAAAAGTTTAGTAACTGAGAACTGCAGGAGCTTTCCCGGTGTCTTCCAACAAGAGCTCAAGGTCTTTGTTGTTATTGCAGTTTTTCCACTTGAGAAAGACACAGTGAAAGAGGAAAGAAGAGTCGTGATGTCTGTTTCCAACTTCAGGGTAATTGAGGGATTGGATCATTCTGCTGAGAGTGCACCAAAGAGAAGAAAACCCATTACTGGAAAGGGGCGAAGAAACCTGGGAGAGGCCAGATTGCCAGAAGTGTGGATCTCACAGCACTGAACGCAGGCGTGAGACAGGGTCCCCCGCACCTTCAGACAGAAGGACTCCTTCCTGCCCCTACACTGATCATGAGTGAGTCTGAGGACATGGAACAAGCTGGGCTTAGTGGGACTTTTGAGCTTTCCATATGCTCTTCACTACTGCCAGGCTGTGTTATGTTAATTAAACCTCTTCTTCCAAAGTGGTGATTACAAAAGAGGTCTGCCAACGTCCAGCATAGTGTAGAAGCCCAGGAAGAAAGGATGGAGGCTCTGCCATGAGATGAGGAGAAGACCAAACACCCAGGCCCAGGTATTTTGGGGAAAGTATAGTCAAAAGAAGATTAACTCATTTCTGGATGTACAAATGAAACAGTGAGCTCAGACCCCAAAAGGAGCACAGTGAGTGGTAGATAACTTGGAGCCAAATTTACTAATTAGAATCATCTCAAATGACCCAGCATCTCCTGCCAAGGACATCAGTAAAAAAGAGTAGATGAGGGCTTCCCTGGTGGCGCGGTGGTTGAGAGTCCGCCTGCCGATGCAGTGAACACGGGTTCGTGCCCCGGTCCGGGAAGATCCCACATGCTGCGGAGCGACTGGGCCCCGTGAGCCATGGCCGCTGGACCCGCGCGTCCGGAGCCTGTGCTCCACAACGGGAGAGGCCACAACAGTGAGAGGCCCGCGTACCCCCCCCCAAAAAAAAGAGTAGAAGAGCGCTTTCCTCTGCAGAGCCACTGTGCCTTTATAGCCACCAGCTCCCCCTTACATGGTGTGGTTTGAAATGGGAGGTTTCACACAGCACTGAGAAAATAAGATACTGAAACGTTTGTGTAAGGAGACCACATTTTTGTAAAGTAATGACAAAATAACCTCTATATGACTGCTGATAAATGACTACTAGATGATAGATAGATAGATAGATAGAGATTCAGAAGTGATACAGAAAAGGACAGAGGAGAGAAGAGATGAAATTTAAAAAATACAAAAAAGAAACTTATTTTTAAAAGTCACAAGCATGTATATTATTCAATTTGAATGCTGTATTTTTATGAGTATGTGTGTGTATATATAATGACAAAAATTTGAAGAACCTCAGGTAGTCTGAAATACTGATTCTTGAAAGAAGTAAAAGTTACTTCTATACTCTTTTCATGTTAATTCCTGAACAAGTAAATATCTGCACAGCCATTAATTGTTAGGATACATTTATTGGAACCAACAAAATGTCAGGCATTATTCTAATTTGGGGGCCCAACAGTCTCCTTCCTTCTCATTATTCCTCTTTACACTTCGTAAGAACAATAAGTGATGTGCCACGGGTTATGAACAAGAGGCTTTATGGTGGAACCAACTCTACCAAATAATGGCCAAGAGCAGAGGGAGTGGGGGACACTTTCCCAATAGGGATGAAGAATGGAGATGTTCATACATCCATAGTACAAATGTGAAAGATAAAAGTTTCTAACCATGTCCTAGACACACACACACACACACACACACACACACACACACACCCCTTTACTCTATAGATAAAATTGTCTCCAAAAACTTAATGATTTTTATAATATAAAATTGTTAAAGTATTACTTGATTCTCCCTTTTGAATAATCACATAGAAAATCACCCATCTCAAATAGGTACCCAACCTGAGTTTTTTGGTTTTTTGTTTTATACCCACCTTGTTTTTATTCTCTCTCTAGTCTACAGTATGTGGCTGAAGATGTAATTTGATTCTTGGCTATCCTGTAAAAATTAGTTTCATGTCAGGAGCCCAATACTATTGTCCTTTCACTGGCAAAACTCCCACTGTGGTCAATCAGAGCTTTCCTTCTGACCTAAGGAGAGTGCAGTTGGGTCCCAGTGCAGGAGAAAATGTGAGCAAATACAAGGGCTGTTTGGTCACTGTAGATTGCTCAAACACAGTTAGGAGCATTCTATCTCCCGCTGGGCTGCTGACCTTAAATTTGAGCAGCAGAGCATCAGGAGGAGAGGCCTGCTTTGGAAAAATCCTGTGTCCTTTTGCTTTAGGTATTTCTGAAGCCATTTAAACATTTCTCATAAGTTCTATCATGGGGATTAAATTCAGATACTTGGCTAGCTGAGTTTGTGAGGGTAGAAGTAGGGATGATGAAGTTGGTAAGAGGAAGAGAAGGGAGGAAAAGGAAGAGGATTGGACCAGGTGAGAAATTACATGGAGGGATGAAAAATAACTTTCCATGGCTATTTTTTCAGAGGATCCATAATTACAGCAATCAATACAACAGAGAAGCTACAACAACATAACCTAGTAAATTATGTTTTTAATCCCTAAAGCATTTTTAATATTTTCAAAGTCAGTAAAGTAAGCCTATATGATTTTTCCTTACCTTATACTATTACAAAACAAAAATATTTACTAGAACACAGAATATAATATCTGAATTATCACTTGAGTCATTTCACTTTAGTCATGTATAGTCAAGAGCAACTTGACTATGAAGTATTCTAAGACTGAAACCTTTCTTTCTCATTATTATATATTCTTTTTTTTTTATTCATTGATTGAAGATACTTTATTCACTATACATGACAGAAATTGTTATTTATTGACAGGATTTTCGGTTGATATTTTCCTCTGAGATGTCATCTTTCACTAAAAGAGCATGCTTGAATTTACATTTTTAGTGAGTTTCTAGTGAAATGTAAGTGGTTCATGGAATTTTATTTCTTATTGTGGAAACAACACTTAACATGAGATCTACCCTCTTAACAGACTTTTAAGTGTACAATACAGTATTTTCAAGTACAGGCAGAATGTTGAAAAGCAAATCTCTAAAATTTATTCATCCTGCATAACTGAAATTTTATTTCCTATTGATTAGTAGCTCCATGTCTTGCACTTATCCCAGCCTCTGGCAGCCATTTTTCAATGCTTTGCTTCTATGAGCTTGGCTACTGCAGACATCTCATGTAAGTGGACTTGTATGTACTTAAAAATATTTGTCCTTTTATAAATGGCTTATTTCACTTAACACAATGTTCTCAAGCTTCATTCATGTCATCACAGATTGCAGGATTTTCTTCTTTTTTTAAGGCTGAATTCTTTATTTTTTTCAATTCAGCTTTATTGTATTTGACAATAACAATGACATCTTTTTTCTTCTATACGTATTTACTGAAATATAGTTGATTTACAATGTTTCAGGTGTACAACAATAATTTAGTTTTATACCTATATAATATATATATATTCTTTTTCAGGTTCTTTTCCATTATAGGTTATTACAAGATATTGAATATAGTTCCCTGTGCTATACAGTAGGTCCTTGCTGTTTATCTATTTTATATATAGTAGTGTGTATCTGTTAATCCCCAATTCCTAGTTTATTCCCCTTGTCCCCTTTCCCCTTTGGTAATCATAAATTTGTTCTCTATGTCTGTGGGTCTATTTCTGTTTTGTAAATAAGTTCATTTGTAACATTTAGCAACCTAAATGTCCATCAACAGATGAACGGATAAAGAAGATGTGGTACGTATATACAATGGAATACTCAAGCAGAAAAAGGAATGAAATAATGCCATTTGCAACAGCATGGATGGACCTGGAGATTATTATACTAAGTGAGAAGTATTATTCTTTTCTCCGCATTTTCATATGACTTCCAGTTCCAATGGACACTCACTATGGAGGCAATTAAGGTACAAAAAATCCATACTGAATTTAGAATCAGAAGGCATCAACTTGAAACCTAGTTTGTTTATTTACTAGCTATAGGATTTGGGGAATTCAGGGTTGGAGTGGAGGCTGTTAAAACCATTCTTCTCTTGATACACAGTTACTACTGATACACAACAAACATGGATGAATGTCAAAAACGTCTATTAAGCAAAACAAGCCAGACACACAAAAAATGTATACTCCATGACATAATTTTTAGGAACAGACAAAACTAATCAGTAATGAATCAGAAGGATAGTTGCTGCAGGGTGGGTGGGGAGGGTGAAGACAGAGGTGAAGTCTGACTGGGAAAGAAAATGAGGAAACTTGGTGATGGGTAGGTTTAGTATCTGGATCTTGGGATGTTCACCAGGTTATATATATCTAAAATCACTATGCAATACTTAAGCTTTGTGCTTTTTCTTCTACATAAATTATATCTCAATAAAATACTATAAAAATCCATGGAGAAAGGAGAAAGCAAATGAAAATATAGAAAAACTTAGAATAACTTGAAGTAAGGCCCTAATATCCAAGAAGGGAAGAGAGGACAGGACATCAAAAACCCATTTGTGTTTTTCCATTTCCTCAGCCTGTGAAAAATGGAGAACTACAACTAGACCCAAGAAATCCAAGAGACAGAATATCCACTTTAAATAGGATTCCTTTCTTGACAACCATGGGTCTGTCCTTCCCCACTGTCTTCATGATTCCCTCAAAAAGCAAATTGGTTTCCAAGGCATGCTAGGAGTTCATGAAACAAATATAACATGTTGTTGTTGTTGTTTTTAAATCTCTACCTGAATCTATAAAAGTATCACTTACAAAAAGTTCAAAGTAGAATTGTTTCAAATTCTATCCCAAGTTCTTGAAATAAGCTGATGTGTGCTGTCCATATATACTATACCATGTACTACATGGGGTTCTACATAATTTTGCGTTGTAATTCCAAAAGACTGCAGCCCCCTCCCCCCATACTCCATAACACACACCACAACCCTCCACCCCAACACACACACACACACACACACACACACACACACACAGAGTGCAGCGTCACTGGGAAATACCTTACTGGACAAAATACCTTACTGGAGATCACACATGAGTATTTGGGAAGATATGGTCTGAAATGAAATAGAATTATTCATTAATAATCACAGAAAATGAATCTGAGGCATCCAGTTCATCTCCTTGCCATTTCAAGATTTTTCTCTCCATTAAGATACTCATATAGTAATATAAACAAGTGATATTTTATTTTATTAGTTCACGTTTTAATATGACTTTTGTATTCCATTTCTATTTCACTAGTTGTCATGTATATTCTTATTGTTTTCATATTCCTCCTTTTGCCAATAGTGTTTTTTCAATAAGATTTTCCTTATAAAGTCAAATCTAAAATGTTTTGGTGTTCTATATAATCAATTTTCCATATTTCTATAATGACTGCTTCATAACATTCTATGGCTGGTATTATTTCCTTTGTTTTCATTTATAAAACTAATATAGGAATTGAAAATATAAATGCATGTGTAGAGTTTTCCATATCACTGCAAAGATTTAAATTTAGAATTTTTGCAGGGCAGTTTGTAAAATCATAACAATATAATCAGAGTGTTAAAGGATAGTGATTTTCTGAAGGAGTATTGTTTTTGTAAAGCAAACTTATAACTGGATACTGAATGACCTGAGTGATTATATTTCTGGTTAATAAGCAGGTTTCTGACTCTCCCAGTATCATCATTGCCTACTGGGATTAGTTAACAAACCTGAGCATTTAATGGTGTTCTTAAATTATCTAAAAAATTAAGGAGATATTAGTCAATAAATTACTCTAGTACTTGGCATTTTTATTAGTTTATTTTTTTGCTAAAAGACAACAAAAACAAAATAAACAGTGTATGCAGTAGATTAAATTGCTGAAATCTTTAAGTAATTGCCTCACTGATTATCCATCATTGGAAACACATACACAAACACACACACAAAAAAAAATGAGATGAGGATTAGTGATAAGAAAAGTCTGGAACATATTATCCTGCAGGAAAAAAAAAAAAAGTTGCAAGCAGAACTATTCCTAGAAACTTTTAGTATCCAGAACTATCCTTTCGGGTACAAGACTCTAGGCCATTGGTTCTCAATCCCATCAGACTCAATACCTCCTTTATGCAGCAAATATTTTTATAATGTCACTTTTATTCTCCCAATACAAAATTCACAGGTAATATCATGTAACAATGAACAATTTTAAAAATTAATCATTAACTGTTCTATGAAGGAGAAAATAAAGAAATTGATTTATAACAAAATACTCTACATTAATATTTACATTTTAGACATGACTATGCTAGTAACCATAATGAATTGGATAGATGCTGACTCCTATAAATATCATCACTGTGAATGTACAGACAAAAATGCAAATTCGCTGTATTGTTGCCTTAAAAATCAAAGAAATCACAGTGTGATTGTGAGAAATGATGAGTCACTCTTGGTAAAGTTCTTAACAAAAACAAAGTACAATCTTTCCTAAATTTGCACAGTAGTTGCCTTATCGGAAAAAATCTGCATATACTAAAACTATTCACAAAAATACTTGATTTTACCAGGCTCAGTTATTGATAACAGGTCATGCAGAGTCATGTACAAGACATTCTACACACTCAGGGCACCCAGCATCCCTAGCAATTGCCCATTAAATGACAGCAATGTCTCTCCACTGGTCATGACAGCAAATGCCCCAACACATTTCCATTTCCCAAAGAACCTCTAGGGGATTGTACGTACAGTTAAGAACCACTGTTCTAAATAAACTACACTATATGTTTGCTACTACAGGCAAAACATTGGTCTAAACAACTATAACAACAACAAAGTTAAGTCACCGTAAAAAAGAATCCCTGTACCTTCTTGCTTTTCTCTTGCTTTTAGCTTAAGAGCCTTGAATAGAGTGGAGAGAAGCAGTTCCTGCACTCATATTCCACTGTCTCTGACATCGGAGAGGGGAATGCCTGCTATTACTGGGCCCAAATGTCTTACCCAGGACAATCATGTTTTTTTAATTCAGTTTTTCAGAGGAAAACTAGCCCTGTTTGAGGTTTATGTGTAATCATAAAGCATGAGCCTAAACTTACCCCATCAAATAGTGTGACATCAGTAACAAAGGCTAAAATATCCAGGGGCTGCTGATTCCTGTGCCAGGCACTGCACTAAGCAATGTGATACATATTAATGCATTTCATTCTCATGACCCTATGAGGATGGTGTTACCATTCCCATTTATAGATGCGGAAAATGAGAAAACTGAGGCACAGCCTAAAGCCACACAGCCAGAAAGTGGTGGAGCCAGATTGGAAACTTGTCATCTGGTAAACTGGCCATCTGGTGCCAGAGTCCATGTGCTTAGCTACATATGGTATACTCTTTCTGGTGCATGTGGTAAAACAAGGGAAAGGGATAGTTATAAACTAGTCTGTCTAAAAACTTTAGAGCTTGTTGTTGTTATTTTTATTTTTTCTTAATGTCAGATGATGTAGTTACTCCCTTCTCCTCTATCAGCTGCTTCCTCAAATTACCACTGTTGTTCTCAGATAATCTCTGAAGCCCCTAATGCATAGGTCCTGTGGAAGTTACTCTCAGCTTGCTGGTCTTGGGGATGGCTCTGAATTTAGACTTATGGAGTCTTCCAGAATATTCACTGGCACATTGTGTTTCTACTTATAAATCTTGGTCCTCTTCTTTTGCAGTTTTAATTAAATTGTCCAATGAACATTTTTGTTCCTCTGATACACTCTAGCACAGTGAATTTATAGATACTTAGGAAGTCCGGAAATCTCATGGATCAGAAATTATAGTAGTGCAGGTTATAAGTTCTCTGAGGGCAGATAATGTGTTCTAGTTAGCACTTTATCTCCTAGCACAGTGCCTAAAACCTAACAGGTGTATGATAATGGTTGTTAAAGAAATGAATTAATAAATGAATTATATGTAAGATTTGAGAAAACAGCTTGGCTTGAATTCACTCATCTTGATACTATTGCTATGGCTACTCTCTCTTCTTGATCAAGTTCTTTCACCTTTTATCATAATTGTCCAAACCTGTCAACTTTCTGTGGTTCTCTGTCAGACATGATCCAACTCATGATCCATGAGTTATCATGGCCCATAACTCCTGAAATTAAAAACAGCATCAAATTTGTATGGAAATTATCCCTTTAAAACAATCTCCAAAATCTTTTTTTTATAACATTGAATCGCCATTTACTATGCATTTATCATAGAAATCAAACTACATAATAATCTTGTTGTATTTTAAGCATATTTTTTTCTATGACAACAAAAGTTTTTCATTTGGAGAAGTTCCTTTCTAAACATTGAAAGGGAAGAAAAGGAAAGTAATATTTATATACATAAAGGTCAAAAATTGTTAGAAGAGTATTCAAAAACGAGTTCCTTCATTATATAATTTTCATATGAAATCAGAACAGAAAACATTTAAGAGTCTATAAAACATTCATGGCATCATTAAACTGGCTTGTCTGTAAAGGTTTGCCTTCATTGCAGTGATATGTTGATATGGGTTGATGTGGCATACAGCTGCAACAGCGACAGTACTCCACGGCATGCATTTTGTTGGAAAGCACAAAGATTCAAAATGACAAAACAATTTGAATATAAAATATGTACATATGACAGTAAAATGAAGTGAATTAACCTTATATTCATTGTAAAGAACAATTCCTCAAAAAATATAAACCAAGCTTACAAATGCAATATTTAAATACTGTCCTGAATTGTATGGACAAATCAGAGTACACCTCTCAATGACACCCCAGAACAATTTTTCCCAGTTCTGATTGCTACTAGGTTTTGTCTTTTTAAAGGGAAATCCAACTTTTACAAGAAAAAGAAATAACTCAAACCAACTTCAAAGATTAATTGAAAGTCCCAACTAGGAACAGACCCTTAATTAATTCTCTAAAAATAGTTAATGAGAGTGGAAATGAACTACAGTTTCCAATGTAAAAATACATAAAAATATTCCCATCAGAGGAAATAAAGTAGAACCAAAAATTGGCTCTGGTATAGGGAGTCTCAGAATAGCATATGGAACAGGAGATCAGATGCTTAAAATCTTAGGGAGAAATAAGTATTTACAAATGAAAAAAAAGTAAATGATATGTATGATTTTTAGATATTTGCAAGAATATTTTTTAAAAGTAACAAGAGAAGGAAAATAATCAAAGACTTGTCACTTTAGAATCACAGACCATGGCTCAATCATAGCTCTCACTGTTGTCAAACTCAAAATTACAACATACAACACGTAGGAAGACTTGGAGAGAATGTTAACCTTTTGGTAACACTGTCTGGAATTCTCCCATCCCTGCTTTGTCATATTTTAAGTCATTTTCCCTTTATTAGTGTTCTCTGAAAGTATTTGCATCTGCTCTCCTTCCAATTTATTTTCCCTCCTTACATTCTGAAGTGTACCCTAAGCCAAAACCCCTGTTCATAACCCCCTCTGCCATCAGAATAGAGTAGATAGGTGCTGCTATGTCCACAGAAGTGCTTCCGCTCTGTCATCACACCTCTCAAGGACTGCAGATATATTTTCTATTAGTCACCAGTGTATTTTCTTCAAACACTTCTAGGTTAACCAATTCGTACCCATTTGATAAATTCATTCATGTATATACGGAAAACAAACTGAATCACTATGTGCTGAACACACAGATGCTTCAGTGTCCTAATATTTAATATAAGTGTTTCTTTAACTATTTAAAGTAATTTAGGGAGGATTTAAAACTTTTGGTAGCCAATCTGCAAACTGCATCTAACCAAAAGGGTGACAATTATAGACTTTGTTTAATGCTCCCCAAATAAGAGGAATCTGGTCTTTCAACACTTCCAAAATCAGTTGAATGTATACAGAAGGGACTTCCTGGGTACTACATTCTGTCTGTTAAATTAGAGGAGTCCTTCACTTAGTTTTTTTTGTTTTCAATTTTGGAATCAAGTAACTTTTAGAGAAGATGGTTTGAAACAGAAGAGTAATTAAAGACTTGGACCAACTCAATGACCTTAAAACAGCTACTTCTCTGTGTCTCTGTTGACTCTTCATTCAAAAAATGATGTAACTGATAATATCAATTTCATAGGGTTAGAGAAAGAATTAAATGAATTAATATGTATAAAGTGTTTTGTATATTCAGGGTATGGCAGATAGTAAGGGCTATATAAACATTTAGTGTCATGAAGACGCTGGTAATGGTGCTCCAAGCCAGAAACAAATGATGCAATTTCAGAAACTAGTCTAACATGACAAATACGATTATATATTTATATTTATATATCTAGTAAAGGCTTTTTAAAAGATTTCTTGTCAAGATTACATGACATGAGGCACGTATGTGTACTTTTCCCCAATATAACAAATATCTATTATTATTTTCTTCTTTTGCTCTCTAGACTGTATAATCTGAAGACATATCTCTTCAGCTTTTCAAATAGGGATCATCATTGGGAAAGCCTTGATGGATTATATCTGTAAAGATGGCCCCATATAACTGAGGGCAGAATTCCAATGTCCAGAACTGATTTCCCCAGGGAGGTCTTACTGGATATGAAGTTTCACTGAAATTCACACCCAATAGCAAAGTGCAAGGAGGGTCACCATTAACCACAATATGTTCAGTTCTTCAGGTGAGCCTTTTATAGAGACAGCTATATTTAACCTGGATGCTCCTTGTGTAATCCACCAGGGATGTATATTAGTTGAAAATATAAACCAGAAAGCTCTTGGATATGACCTAATAACTAAAAGAATTTTGTAATTCTTTGTGTTGTTTGCTTATATAAAAACAGCAACCTTTATTGCTCATGGGAGTGAAGACACAATCCCTGATCACCAAGATACATTTAAAGGTGTGTTTATTCCAGTGGAGAAAAGGATAGAATAAATGCTATGTTGCTGCTCAAAAGTCCAATCTTGAACAGAGTTAGAAATTAATAAGAAAGACTGTTTTCCTTATTTAGTTACTTGGTGGAGTTTTTAAAAGCTATCTCTCCAGAAATAACAATTTTATTTCTCTCAATAGAAAAAAATATTATATTTGGTAAAGGTATTTTCTTTTAGTTTGTATATATACTTTTTTCATTTGTTGGGGGATGGGGACTTCATTTATTGATCAAGTGCATTTGGTAAGTATACTATAGACCTTATTTAAGGCTTATTACAAAGAAGTATGATTATATTTTCTAACTTTATAGTTGAGGAAATTGAAAGTCCTTAAGCAACATCCAACATAAGTAGAGCCAGCAGCAAAGCAAAATTTAAACCTGATTATGTTCCACTCCAAATTTTATGTTCTTTATACTACACTGTGCAGTTGTTCTACCTTACATGCCTACTACTTTGGGTAAATTATGTTTTTTTTTTTTTCAACTCGTTGTTTAAAAGGTGTGGAAAATAAGGCTAGGTGTTTTTCTCAGCTTCCCTTTAAGTAGCTCAGCTATTATATTTTTGATTTTTCTGCTTCGTCCATTTGGTTGAAGTATCCTTTCTGTTTCATCTTCTGGATTCGGGGATGCTATTGCTTAAGCAAAGATACTGATTGAATCATGAGTACAACAGATTTGTATGACCAGATCTGTGGCTACCAAGTGCCAATTACAACATCAAGGTAGCTTCCATGGTGATTTCAGGAAATCTACTATGGAACATTTCTGTCCACATGAAAGCTAAGTTATTATAACCTTTGAGAACTTTTAGCAAAATAACCAGCATGCTATTAAGAGCCACTTCAGGAATAATCAGTCCCTGTACCCAAAAAGCTGCCTCTTGTCAAAGGAGGAGCACCTCCACAAAGCTGAGGCTGAATGTGCTACTTCAAAACCTGCCAACGCCAGCACCAAGACCTCATTCCCATGGGTAGATCCTGAGACACATATTACCCAAATCAAAGAAAAACAAAGTGCTCTCATTACTAAATTGAGATTTTTAGAAGATTTTTCAATGCTGCAAACTATATTATTGGTTTTCAAAAGCTATTGGATTTAAAACCTGTTAATGGAAAATGAGATGATATGAAACATTCTCCAAAACTCTAAGAATCTCTAATGACATTTGCGAAGTCTAGAGCTAAAGGCCAACACAGCATCTACAGAACCATGAGGCTCAATCATAAAGCAAGAGTCATTAGTTTTCACATTTCTGGATGAATAAAAAGTATAATTACTTTGGAAATAGGAGGGAGACTATCTCAGAGTATTAAAATTAATCTTGTCTTTAGTTAATTAATTAAAATTAATCCTATATCTGAGTCTATGAAGGCGGGGACCTCATCTCATTAATCATTCTACCCGTAATACCTACTCTTATATATGAATGATGTGGTGCTTAATAAAATATATTGGAAAAAGGAATTAGTGAAACTATGAATGGATGACTTGATAGTGGCCACAGGCAGGGGAAAAAAAAAAAAAAACACCACATGACTCCAACATAAGATAAGAAGCTATGTCGGAAACTAAGAAGGAAGGTGAAGAGACTAAAAAATAAATAGATTTTTTTTCCAATTTGTCTACTACTGTCTCTGATGATATACAATCCTAAGAGAAAGTGTTAGTGAAAACTTTGTTAGTACTCATTTCCTATGTTCCAACCCCAGAAAAGTTGTATCTCGGCCAGATTGTGGTTTATGTCCTCTGTCTTCCCCCTGTTGGTCACTCTCCCATTTTTCCTTATGTCACCCTGACTGTAGAGCATACATTGTAATATTCCTAAGTTCCCCTGACCTAACAATCTTGTATTACTTTAAAAAAAAAATAACTTAATATTATAAGGGTTATACCAAGGCAAATCACATCAGTCGTCTTAGGATCTCCTCCCTAAATACACACTCAAATTCCTTAATCAATGAATCCAAGTCACCAGTTGTCATTAAGCATTCTTATTCTAGGGTCTGGGATGGGGGTAGGGCTGTAAAACTGATGGGTTAAGTAACTCATCAACTCCTCCACATAAATGGCCCAGAACCCTACTTCAATAAGTCACTGTGTCGATTTATTACACATTCTCAGATAAGTGATATTCACACACAATAGCATAGTAAAATCCCCAATAGTATTTTTTTCCACATAAATTCTGCAACTAAAGTAAAGGAAATTGTGGACATCCAACCTACACATTGCTAATCCAACTTAGTAACCAATGATTATTTCAGGGTGTTCTTTTCCTCAGTTAAACCTATAGAGAAAAAGAAATTTGGAAACGAGAAAGACACACAGCTTCAACAGAACCTAGAAATATGACTAGCATTTTGTACAGTGTTAACAATTGTAATATTTTGTGAAGTATATTTATAATTCAGTTCAAAGTAGTTTTACAATCCAGTCCTTGCCAATGAATAACGTTTTGTTCTGAGAATTCAAAAGTGGCTAAGAAACAATTTCTTGACCTTACTAATCAAATGAGGGATACTATTAGCATGCAAATAGTATTAATATAAAGCAGAAAATACATTTCAGAAAGGAAGTATTAAATATTATGGGAGTAAAAGGTGAAAAAGCTTATATTTAGTTGGACAGATCGTTAGATGTTTTAGAATGAAGATTAGAGACAGACGTGGATACAGGGGACAGGGGTCTAATTCCATCCTGGTACAAATACTTAGTGTACTTATAAAACAGCAAATAAATGAGTTTGCTGAAATATAAACTATTTTCTACAGTGCTAACTCTATGCTATGCCCTATCCTAATAACTGTACCTCTATTACAAAATTTATTATTTTTATTGAGTTATAATTGATATATAAACTCATATTACTTTCCCGTTTACAACACTGTGACTCAATATATGTATGTATTGTGAAATAATCATCATAATAAGTCTAGTTAACATCTGTCACCATACATACTTATGAATTTTTTTTTTTTTTCGGTACTCGGGCCTCTCACTGTCGTGGCCTCTCCCGTTGCGGAGCACAGGCTCCGGACGCGCAGGCTCAGCGGCCATGGCTCACAGGCCCAGCCGCTCCGCGGCATGTGGGGTCTTCCCGGACCGAGGTACGAACCCGTGTACCCTGCATCGGCAAGCGGACTCTCAACCACTGCGCCACCAGGGAAGCCCTGAATTTTTTCTTTTGATGAGAAATTTTGAGTTATTCTCTTAGCAATACTCTCTTTCAAATACACAATACAGTATTATTGAAAATTTAATAAAATATAATCTATACAACAACAAAGGGAGGGTAAGGTGTTAAGATGCTTTTATTATTCCAATGACAGAGCTGAGTTGGACCTCGGCAGCCTTACCCTACAAAGCTTGCTCTTTTTTTTTTTTTTTTTTTTTGACAACAAACATTTATTTCTCACAGTCTGGAGGCTGGGGAGTCCAAGATCAAGGGAGCAGCACTTGTCTGGTGAGAGTCATTTCCTGGAGAGGTATTCTCTGGGTGAAGACAAAGCTTGCTCTTAAAGACTGAACCACATTTCTCTCACTTCTTCTAACTGTCTCACTGGGAGAATGGCATGAATGGTACAGTCATTAACAAAAGCATAGATGTCAGAAGGAGGAACTTCTCTGGGCAGAGAAGAAGATGGGTTTATATTTCTATATTTCAAACGATACTCATGGAATTGGTTTAAAGAGGTGGAAAAAATTCCAATTTTGATTTGGAAATTAACTTTATAGTGCTGAGATTGGAATAAATGAGATTACCATAGAAGGGGCAAAGTGTGAGAGAGAAGATGATAAAGAACAGAATCTTGAGGAAAGTCTTCATTTAGAACAGAAAGTAGCCTCAGAGAAGGAGTAGGCACGGTTGCTATTGTTTCCTAAGAGTTGGTTATGCCCTCTCAGGGCCGACTTCTGATTAGGCCAGCTGCTCAAAGTGGACTACATTCAACTTCTGACCCATCCAACAGTCTCTGCAAGGCTTTGTATCTGGTACATAGGAGACTTTCAAAAATCTTTTCAAATTAAATTGGAAAGAACTAATATTTTCTGTATGTATATAGTATGTGTCATAGGTTTTCATAACTCTACCTTATTGACTATGCACAATTTCTTTTTAGAAATGAAGAAACTCATACATTCAGTAAATGGGGAATCTAGGAGTAAACTACAGACTTGTCTAATTCCAAATTGATTTTCAGTTTCTAAACTGTATATCAGAGATGTCTGCCTTTTGTTCATTGAGTTGCTTTTAGTGCAGTTTAGTTTTTGTTGTTGTGGTAATAATGATTGTTTGAAGAAATGAGAAGGCTTTATTTAACAGGAAATAGTGAGCTGTCATTTTACAGTCATACTCTCGTGAAACAAAGTTCATGTGGAAGAAAAAACAAACGTGGTGACTGGAATTTGTGTTTACACTAATTATTACTCCATCTAAACAAAATGAACCAAGTAGTTAGCAATATATAAGATTCGTGAGGAGATAGTTTTGTAATATCACTATAGTTAGCTATAGTAGGCAAATATCATCCATCAGTCAAGAGATAGGAAGATATCAAGACTAACAAACGCACACGCACACACACCCTTGATAATTGGACAAAAGTTCATTCTGTTCATAAGCTTTTGTACTTGTTTTTGTTTTTTGTTTGTATATGAGAATTTTCTTTTTTGTCACTTAAGACTTTGGAATTTATTCTAGACAAAAATCACCTGATTTGAAACTTGAGGAAATGGATTTAAATCTTCCTTGAAGGGTTATCAATGAGAACAAGAAGCATGTTAATAAAACACCATGACCAGGTGGATGAGCTATCTGTTCTCTCCTCCATATTCTCTGCAAATCCCAGGAGGAAAGGAGCAGGTCATGCAGTTTCAGAGGAAGGGGAGGGGAACTGGTATTTCCTCTTTTGTAAGAGGAGAAAGGAAACCCATCCATTTAGGGTGTTTGAGTTTTATCTTAATCCTTGTGATCTACAGTTGTCATTTTTTTGTTAGATAGGAAAGAAAGTTGTGCACTGACCCAAAGGAAAACATAACATCTTAATTATGAGCCCTTTCCCCCCACCAGTAGCCACATGAAGGAACCTTCTGCATTATTAACTATTTGAGTTGACAGGGAAAGTTTGAAAGAGCATGTGACATAATGCCATAATGTAAAAGTTGGAAGGAAGGGACAAAAAGAAAAAAAGGATGGCACTTTATTCTCTATTTAGAGTTCTCGGTCGTAGGAGGAGAGGTTGAAGAAACAATAACACTGTAAAAGGCAACATCAGAAGTATACTCAAGGGCTTCCCTGGTGGCGCAGTGGTTGAGAGTCCACCTGCCGATGCAGGGGACAGGGGTTCATGCCCCGGTCTGGGAAAATCCCACATGCCGCGTAGCGGCTGGGCCCGTGAGCCATGGCCGCTGAGCCTGTGCGTCCGGAGCCTGTGCTCCGCAATGGGAGAGGTAAAAAGTATACTCAATTCTGACTATATTTTAGCCATTGACCTGTTTGCACTGCTCCTCATCCCTTAAAGTTTTTTTGTGGTTTTCATAACAAATTTGATGTGTTTTAGAAAGCCAGTGTAAAAAGGGGAGAGAAACTATAGTTGAAACTTTCTCTTTCTTAACATCTATGTGGATGTTAATGCCTCATAAAGGAACTACTTGTATTTCCCCCCTAAGTTTGAGTTGATTTTGATAGTTAATCCTGATGGTCTTCAACATTATTGACCCATTATAATTTCCAGATAATGTTGATATTGTATGATTGGACAACACCAAGGGCATTACATGATTTATTTCTTAAATTAAAATGTCGTTTTCCATAGCACGACCTCTGTCTCTCTGAACTAACCTATGGATTCATGCAACACAGTGAAAATCAATGGAACATGAAGTACCAGTAATGATACATAATATGTTTGCAATAGATGTGATATTCAATGTGATTGAATGCACTCAGGTTTGCTGCTTCATTTAAGCTTGGCTGACATGGCAGATTCAGTGTTACAGAAGAAGAATTTTTTTCAAAAGCACCCAGTCCTCCAGCTTCATTGTTTCAGTATTCATTGTGTAATTTTACATTTCAATTTTAAAACACTCTACTGCGTCTGTTAGCATTTTAGGTCTTTAAAACAAAAATAGCACAACTATTGTTTTGAGAACAGAAGGAAAATTAATCTAATTAATAGAAAGTGCTATTTAAATGAATTCAAATTTTGTCATTTGAACATACAATCTTTTTTATATATTACTATAACTTACATCAAACGTAATATGAAAATATTATCCTATCAGATTCTGTAAAAACCAGAGCTTAGTGATTAAGTCTAAAGCCCAAAGTAGGTGCTCAATAAACATGTGTTAGATTAACTAAAAGTTCTGATTATTATTTCTATTAACTAGCTATTTTAAGTTTGCAAGTTATAGAAATATAGTCACATAAATTCAAGCAGAAATAAGGGGGTGGAAATTATTGACTTAATAAAACTCCAAAGTCCCAAATTTTACCTTCAGGTATGGTTATATCCAGGGGCTCAAAAAGTCGTCAGGACTCTGTTTTGTTTTGGTTTTGTTTTGTTTGACCCCCAAGTCCCCCCCCCCCCCCCGGCACCATCCACCATGGCCCTGCTTTTCTCCATATTAGCCTGATTTTTTTTTTTTTTTCTTTTTTGCGGTACGCGGACCTCTCACTGTTGTGTGGCCTCTTCCGTTGCGGAGCACAGGCTCCGGACGCGCAGGCTCAGTGGCCATGGCTCACGGGCCCAGCCGCTCCGCGGCATGTGGGACCTTCCCGAACAGGGGCATGAACCCGTGTCCCCTGCATCGGAAGGCGGACTCTCAACCACTGCGCCACCAGGGAAGCCTTAGCCTGATTTTAAGGAAAGTTCTTTCTTTCTAATGGTCCTGGCAGCTCCTAAATTCCATCTTACTACGTAAGTAACCAAGGCAGTGGAAAAGCTCTCTTTTCCAATAATTCTCAAAAAAAAGTCACTGTTTATATTTCACTGGCCAGGCATGAATTCTGTAGCTTCTCCTAGATCTCAGAAGTGCCATCATCTTACATTAAAGGTGTGGATTAAGAGTGAAAAAGAAGTGATTTCCCAAAGGAAAATACAAGCATTATTTACACAACATGCATCTTCTGTACAATCTCACCTGAGAATCCAACACTTTCTTTTTTTTTTCTTTTTTTTTTTGCCATGCCTCATGGCTTGCAGGATTTCAGTTCCCTGACCAGGAGTTGAACCCGGGCCATGGCAGTGAAAGCACTGAATCCTAACCACTAGACCACCAGGGAACTCCCAACCAACTTTTTAGAATATATTTCAGTCATGGAATGTCATCAACATTACAATTCTGCAAGGAGTGTCTAATCTATTTCTAATGGTCACTTGTAGTTTTGAAGGTTATTATTTTAACCTTTTAGTACTTTAATTTTATCTAGTTTAAAGGAGTAGTTTATGGGAAGAAAGTATTAGTTATTATCATAATTCTCCCTGAAATTAGGCTCCCAAGCCACTATTTTGAGAACAAGTTTAACAACATGATTTTTTAAAATATTTATTTTATTGAAAATAATAATTCCATCTGAAAAATGACTTTAATTCTCTAAAGAATCTGATCAGATCTACTAATAAATGAAATTGGTGCTAACAAAGTGACGATAATATGGTTCAGTTGTTCTTCCAAGACTGAGAGAAATTTATATATACATATAAATTTCTCTCTATATAAACTACATGTATATATATAGTAACTTGCCCATTCTCTCATGAGTGGTTCATATGTGCAAGACACCTGACTGGCCAGGGTTAGCTATGCAGTCTGTGATCATGTGTAAAAAAAAAGCTAATTGGCCCACACAGGGATCAAACCCCGTACCTGTAGATCTGGTGTAGATCTGGATCAACTGTGCTTACAAGCCATAGATAAGCAGGAGTGTCATTAAGTGTCCCAGAGTTCCTGACACAGTCTCCTTCCAGACCACTCCACTGCAGAATTTGGTGATGATTCACCCAAGAGGCAGCCATGCATATCTCAGCTTCCTGAGGAAGGAACCAGAAAAACAGGCCAAGCAATCTTTAGAAGCTGATAAGGTTTAAGTCAGCACCCTCTTCATCAACATCTCCCAGGCCCCTCCACTGACCCCTTTCCCTTGGCACGCTGACATGTAATAGTTACATCATTTCTCAGAAAATGAAGCTCAGAGCCCAATGCTCTCCATAAACTTTTGTTATTTGAAATCTGAGTTATTCTTTAAGAAAATTTTTCTTTTAGAAGATGATAAATACAATTGGATGCATGTCTGGTTTCAAGTACATTAGGATTTAAATCTCAGTGACTAGATTCCAAGTTTACTTAAGGTAATTTGAACACATTCTTAATTGCTCTCTGTTTCGTATTCTACAAATCATTTTGCAAAAGTATGTCAAGTACTTTCTTTCAACATCTAGTGAACATATCCCATCCTCTCATCACCACAGCTTTTGGTTTCTCCGTACATGAGAAATGGTTTCTAGCCCTTGACCTATGTGATTAAAAAGACATATTTATATTTTATACATTTGTTAAAATGTATTTTGTAGGATTTCATAACAGAGCAACTGACCAAATGTACTTAAAGTACTTACTTATATGTAGTTAAAATACTTAAAAAGGTTGTTTTTTTTTTTTACCACAGATTTTCCAATGCACGATGCCTATAATTTTATCAACATCAGATCATCATTCATTAAATGTTTCTGATAATGAGCACCATGATAAGAATTTACAGGCTGAGCTTATCTTTTTAAAAGATATATGTTATTTTACAGGCCTTTGCTAAAACTATTCTTCTATTACTTTATGGAGATAGTAGCGTTCAAATTTTCTGAAGATTGAATCAGAAAGTTTCTGATTTGATTTCCAGATACATGGATAAAAAACCTTAAGAATATAGGGTCAGGGCTTCCCTGGTGGCGCAGTGGTTGAGAGTCCGCCTGTCGATGCAGGGTACACAGGTTCGTGCCCCGGTCCGGGAAGATCCCACATGCCGCGGAGCGGCTGGGCCCGTGAGCCATGGCCGCTGAGCCTGCGCGTCCGGAGCCTGTGCTCCGCAACGGGAGAGGCCACAACAGTGAGAGGCCGCGTACCACACACACAAAAAAAGGAATATAGGGTCAATTTTATTAACTGTTATTTCAAACTAAGAAGGAAGAAAGAAGGAAAGAAAGAAGAAAATGAAGAAAGGAGGGAAGAGTGGAAGGAAGGGAGGAAAGAAGAAAGGGAGGAAGGGAGAAACAAAACAAAAATTGCTTAGAGATTTCCCATATATTTTTAGTAGTATGATTACATATGCTGTTTAAATCTACCTCTAAAAATCCAAAATTTAAAAACAGTATAGTACAGAAACTATCCCTAATCGAAAACAATTCCGTTAAAGTCAATCGGATATGAAAACATAGCTTTACATGCAGTAGATAGTGGATGAATGTATTAAGAAACAGATTAAATGGCTGAGACATTTCTAAAATAGATTTCTTTTTTTTTTTTTTTTTCTCTTTCAAGTCAAAATACAGGAGATGGAAAGCATTAGTCCATAAAGGAAAGAGAAAGGAAGCGACCATTTTATTTTAAACAATTTGGCAAGTCACTTTGCCCATAGTATTTGGAAGCACTCTTTATGTGAGTTCAGAAAACTGTGAAAATATTGTATGTTGTATCACTGAAAACATTATAGACAGCCTGAAAAATAACAAAGTGAAATACAATGCTATTTCAATCACAAAAAGTTAAATATAAGGATTTACAATAATGTAATGTATATGGAGAGTTATAAACACATACTTCTAGGCACATATAGGAGCAAGTATAAAATACTGTAATTAAAACATCCATTAAAACACATATGGGGGCTTCCCTGGTGGTGCAGTGGTTGAGAATCTGCCTGCCAATTCAGGGGACACGGGTTCGAGCCCTGGTCTGGGAAGATCCCACATGCCGCGGAGCAATTGGACCCATGAGCCACAACTGCTGAGCCTGCGGGTCTGGAGCCTGTGCTCCACAACAAGAGAGGCCGCGATAGTGAGAGGCCCACACACTGCGATGAAGAGTGGCCCCCACTTGCCGCAACTGGAGAAAGCCCTCGCACAGAAACGAAGACCCAACACAGCCAAAAATTAATTAATTAATTAATTAAAAAAAATATGGACTTAAGTCTCACTGAAATTCCACTATTAACTTTTAAAGGGTATTAAAGCTGCTAATTCATCTGTTTAAATAATAGGAAGACTTGTAATAGGAACATATTAGGTCATTGTAATAGAAAAGCCTACATTTTATACCTCTTTAATGTTAGTTTTTCTGGTATATTCCTTACATATTTTATTAATAGCAGGACCCTTGTCTGGGTGTTATTTCAGGTACAGAAAGTCTATCTAGAACCCATGTGAATGTGTTTGGTTGGGTAAACAGCATAAATGAAAGTATTTTTAAATATCTTAAGTCTGGTTAGCAGGAAGTGGGCTTATGATGGCAGTTTTACCTCTTAATAAGAATTCCGTAAGGGGTCAGCAACCCACAATGTCAGCGTTTAGAACCTCTCTTAGAAAGGAAAGTTTGGGTTGCAATGAGTTTAGAGAATAGCAGTCAAGTCCTCATGACTGTTGAGAAGTAGAATCCTAGGAGATTTACTTACATGGTATTAAAATTGGTTTCTCTTGTGAGGTCACTTCTCAAAACTCTCTCAGAAAGTGTTGAAGTGTAGGTAATGAGTTATCCATGATAAAGAAGGCACCTCATCTATGGAATCATAAGGGGAGAAATACAGTATATAGCACAGCTTACAAGGTAAATATGGATCGAGTCTCTTCAATGGCTGTACACTTCATTTTTTTTCTTACATTTACATTACACTTATTTCAGGCTGACTCCATTTGCCTCCTGAGTATCCATGTTAACTCCAATATTCATACCTTCAGTCTTATTCCTCTCCTCTGCTGGAATGTCCATTGCCTACTCATGTCTGTCCATCATTCAAGGATTCAACTGAAAGATCACTCTCCCTCTATTACCCTGTTGAAAAGATCTTTCCAGTTCTTCTCTGTCTCTCTGCCTTCCTGTCTGCTTTCCCCTTTCTTTTACTTCCCCCTTCCTTCTAGTCTAGTATTGTGCTAGAAGCAGTGTCATAAATCTGTTTTGTTTTTAGGGATTACACTCTCTTCCTTTACATACTGTGCTCTTGGTAATTGTCTAAAAATTTTTAATTGTTAATTCCAACTTTTGATCAATCAGCAGCCATTTTCTTATATTCATGTATACATTCAACACAACATTAAACTTACCCTTTAAATAAGGAGCCTCACAGAAATGAGATCAAAATCTCATATACAGATCTTCCTTGAATTATGATGGGGTTACATCCCTATAAACGCATTGTAAATTGAAAATATCATTAAGTAGAAATACATTTAATACACCTTACCTACTGAACATCATAGCTAAGCCCAACCTACTTTAAATGTGCTCAGAACTTACATTAGCCTACATGTGGGCAAAATCATCTAACACAAAACCAATTTTATAATAAAGAGCTGAATATCTCACGTAATTTATTGAATACTGTACAGAAAGTGAAAAAACAGAATGATTTTATAGGTACAGAATGGTTGTCAGTGTGTCAGTTGTTTATCCTTGTGACTGCAGGGCTGACTGGGAGTTGGGGTTGCTGCCTGCCCAGCATCACCAGAGTATCCACATGGCATATTGCTAGCCCAGGAAAATATCAAAATTCACAATTTGAAGTGTGGTTTCTACTGACTGCATATGGCTTTTGCATCATTGTATAGTAGAAAAATCCTAAATTGAAACTTCTTAACTTGGAGACCATCTGTATTCAACTCTTCCTAAAATAAAGACTGCTAGACACATGTACAAATTATCTCATTGAAACTTTCCAACAATCTATTCCCTCCAATTCCAACTGGGTCCACATGATGTAGGAGAGAGAACATCTAGCCAGACAGCAGAAAGTCTGGCTTCTGACTCTTCTCCGTTGCTTACCAGCTATTCAAAGATGGGCATCTCACTCTACTGATTTTAAACCTTGGTATTAAAATCAACTGGAGATAATAATGGCCAAAGTCCACACATGAAGATAGATGTGAAAATTGCCTCTGTGTTTCAAAGTGCTATTCAAATATCAGGTACTAGAATCTCTTGCAAAAGTATACAAAAAAGACCTTCAATTTTTCACATAATTAACTTTTTAAAATGTAAATTAGAGCCACTTGAAATTTGTTCCTATAACAAAGTCACTATCACTTTCTAATGTGTTCCTATATACAAGAGCTCCTATAAGAAGGAGCTGAGGTAGGATGGAAGGATGGAATTAAAAATTATTAGGATAGTCAGTGTCCTTAAGCTTCTTCCCTGCAGTTTTCTTTTTCTTTTTTTAAGTTAATTTTTATTGGAGTATAGTGGATTTACAATGTTGTGTTAGTTTCAGGTGAACAGCAAAGTGAATCAGTTATACATATACATATATCCTCTCCTTTTTAGATTCTATACCCATATAGATCATTACAGAGTATTGAGTAGAGTTTCCTGGGCTATACAGTAGGTTCTTATTAGTTATCTATTTTATATACAGTAGTGTGTATATGTCAATCCCAATCTCCCAATTTATTCCTCCCCCAATCTTTCCCCCTCGGTAACCGAAAGTTTGTTTTCTACATCTGTGACTCTATTTCTGTTTTGTATATAGGTTCATTTGTACCGTCCCTGCAGTTTTTAAAGCTATCGAGAATCAGGCTCTTACTCTGTGCCAGGGACTAATTTAAATGCTTTATATATGTTTCAAAAAGAAAAAAGACAAACTCCTTCTGGGAATGAAATTTTTAAAAACCCCAGTGGACACGGTTTCAATATTCTGGAAAAAAAGAAAAAAGAAAAATTAGGCTGAATTGCCCTGCTGTTAAAGGTTGGGAACTGGGGACCAAGGGAGGTGCTGAAAGGTGAGACTGAAAAACAAGAGGCGGGATCCCAATTAGGTTTTGATTCAAGGCAAGTTAGTGACAAGTTTCTGGTTGGGGAAACGTCTGAGGAACTTTTGAAAATTGTATAATTCTAGCACACTTTATTGAAACACCTGCATATCTTTGAACTTTAGTAAAGACTTCACCCCTTTCCACACCCCCAAATACATACACGCTCTTATGGTAGTGGTACTATGGGGAGGGATTAAGAATTGAGACAGCATCGGGTATATGATAACATGGAAAAGGAAACTAGACAGGTGGAGACAAGCAGAAATCAGAACTGAAAGAGCCTGGTACACATGTGTGCATCACTATGAGGCCTTAGAAATGGATTCAAATCTAGGATCTTGCAGTTATAAGTGGTGTGATCTTGGGAAAGTTCTTTTTCCATTCTGAGACACTGATTCATCAGGAGTAGTTGAGGATGATGTTCACTTCCACCTTGAGAGACTGTTGTCTAGATTGAATACGAAAAAAATATATGTATGACCAATGATGGTTATATGGATATACTCAATGCCTTTACTCCTTATGCCTTTCTGTCCTCTACGAGTTAAATGAATGTTAAAATGCCATCCCTCCCTCTTTGACTCTCTCCAGTATTAATGAGGATATTTCTTGGAATAAAAGTTAAGGACACTGCTATAGAGAACCAGGTGGTAACCTTGACTACCTGCTATATATACTCCTTCCATGAGTAAACTCTCTTTGCCCGACCTTTGGTGTGGATTTTACCGTAACAGTGAACGAGGTAAAACTACCCCTGCCAGTTCCTGTGACAACACGGGAAGCAAATCCTGAATCTCTCTTCATCTTCTTAGCAAATTTACCTAAGACTCTGCTTCCCATCTTGAAACCATCTAGAAAATGGGAAGTGATCTGATAAACTAGTTTCCTTTAAGGTGATATTAAATGATAGTCTAATGTGTAAACTTCTCTGAATAATTTGTATATGTTAAAAAAATAATAACGGAAAGCATATACTGAGCACTTCCTGTGTTAACAGGCACTTTTCTAAGCCCTTTTTATGTACTGTGTATGGTATTTAACTTCACACTACCACATGACAAAGCTACTTTTAATATTCTTATTTTGAAAATAAAAATAAAAGTCCATGACTTTGGACTGTTAATTAATACTTCTGAGCGCTAGACCTCTATGTCATGTCACTCCTATTTTATACTCCCCCAGACTTTTCTCACAGCTCACAGAATTTAGTCCAAGTTTCTATAAGGCTCCAGTGATCAACTTTTCCATCTTAATTTTGTAAACAGGTCAAAGTTTCTTCTATTTCTGTTCCTCTTCTATTGCATGCAGAGCTATCCCCACATCCTTCATAACCTTGCCAACCTCCATTCGTCTCCGGGACCAAATGAAACGTAACTGTCACTGTAAAGTGTTTGGAGATACTGCGGTTAAATCCACCTGTTCAAAACCTCTTATTACATACTCCGCCACCCTGTAAAACACTAACACGGTACTAATTAATATTAATTTTTATAAGTGTTAGCTCTATTTTTTCCCATAGATAAAAACTCCATGAAAGCAAGAATACGTCGCCTGTTCTGTTTTTGTTTTTCTTATTTTCACCATTTTATCCCATTTCCTATCATACAGTAAACTGGACCCAGTACCTACCAGATATTTTCTTATATTCACAAAGGTACATCAAACTCAAAACGTCCAGATTCAGCTCCTTAATCTCTCCCTAAAACCTTCTTGAGAATCTGTCTCCATCTGAGCAATGAGCATCTATCTCTCTAATTACACACAGTCACCCAGGGAATCATCCTTCACTTCCTACTCCCTTCCCTCTGCTCATCCACAGTCATTAAGTCGTGGGGATTCTGCTTCTGAAACTTTCTCTTCTCCATTTTCAAAACCCAACATTCAATCTGTCTTGAAATACTTCAGAACTTGTCTGGCCTCTTTGTCTACACTCAACCCCTCAAAAAGATACTTTTTTTTCCCCAAAACACACAGCTGGTCAAGTTAATTTTTTGCTGAAAGTATTTCAATGAACTATTTAACTGTCTTCAAAATATTGTCCCATATTTTTCTGTTGTGCTCCTCCATCCCCACATTCACCCTCCCCTCCAACCATATTACACATCTCCTATTCTCCACAAATATCTGGCCTTTTATGTACATTTTTCCCCTGCTTGAGTTACCATTTTTCCTTTGGGAATGTAGCTAACTCTTATTTATCTTTAAGAATTGCCTGTCAATTCCTCTAGGAAGATTCTCCTCACTCATTCTTATCTCTTGTTCAGTTCTCCAGGGTTTGATACTTTCATAGTGTCCTATGATCAAATATAAATGTTTCATATTGTATGTTCATTGTCTTTACTGAAATAAGGAAAATCAGATTTGGTTAAAACAATTCCAAAATTCAAAATGGTTAGAAATAATACAATTTTTCCATTATTTGCAGTTTTGTTTGCTATTCAATATTTCTTTCCTGTTCCAGTTTCAGTGTGAAAGAAAATCCAGACACCACAAGAGCACACTGAGGGTTGTGGTTTTGTTTTAGTTTAATAATGAAACATTTGTAATAAAACCCTTCTAATGGTATCATGAAGCCTACAGGAACTATAAAAACATTCAGCTCCCAGGGTTTTTTTTAAAATTTTTTTGGTAGCTCTAATTTATTGGTTTTTGAGATAAAAGCTTCAAAAGCTTCAAAAATGATGTGGGGTGCTTTCCACTTTTTTAGAACTACAAAGACAATATTCCAACCAGAGTAGCATTTTCCTGCATTAAGGGAACCCAAAGGAATCTCTCCACGGAAGTGGCTGTGGTTTGCGAAAGACACAAGACCTGACCCCTCATGTTTCACAGAAATCATGTGCTGATTTCAAGGAATTGGTTTCCTCTTCCTGTTTCACTTCCTTATGTTAGAGAGAGAGAGAGAGAGAGAGAGAGAGAGAGAGAGAGAGAGAGAGAGGGAGAGAGAAAAAGGGGTGGGGGGAGGGAGGGAGAGAAGCGGGAAGAGAGGGGGAGAGTTTGATGTTCTTTCCATCTGCATGATTTTCCATTTTCCTTTACAGTTTTGTGGTTTATAAAGTTAAGTGTTTGAAATGTGAAAGGAAAATGTATGGATTTTTTTTTAGCTCAATCTTTGTGTCTTTTCAATGTTTTCATGAGCATTACATTCAAAATGACTACTAAACTTATTATTTTACTTTTTATATGAAAGTTGATTAAGTAAGGTTGAGTATATATTAAATGTAGTTAAATTAAGAAAATTCACAGACATTACAAAATAAGTAAATATTTAAATTGACTATGGTATATATATATGTATATATACAGTGAAATATCAATTTATATGCATAATTCACATAAAACTATTGGCAAGGTAGCAATCTCTTGGCAGGATAAATTCTGAAAAACATTGCTTTAAAAATTTTAAAAATATGTCTTTATTAACTTGGCTGCATTTCTTCATCTGTGTTGTTCTCAGCATATTGTAGCAAATAATACCTACCTCAGGTTTCTGTGTAGGTCAAATAAAATAATATACATAAAATTTCTGGCACAAATCTAGCATGTGTAAAACCCTCAGTAAATGTAAGTATTCTCTCTTCAGACATTTGAAATTATAATAGTTCTAAACATTTAATAATTGTTTTATGTTTTTGGTCATGACCAGGTAATATTTTAAATTATCAGAAAAGAGAATGTACCTCTTAAACTGAAGTCATGTCCTTGTTTAGTTACAATGGTTTAGATGACCTGAGCATATCTTTTAATCTACCCACTATTTAGCATGGTAACATAGTATAAAATTAATGTCTTTGTTTTTTTAATCTTATAGATATATGATCTCAGGCACAGTGAGTGAAACTTGTGGTGCACAATAAGAGGAGGGGGAGTTCTGGCTTCCCATTGTGGGAATATTTCTTGTGCCTTTGACACCTTTACATGAATTTTTTCCCTGCAGAATTCAGTAATCCAATTTCCTAATCTGTACAACAAGGATAATAACATATAATCTTATAATCTGTTCAACTTTCTTTCTCTTTCTTCCTTCCTTCCCTGCCTCCCTCCCTCCCTGCCTCCCTCCCTCCCTGCCTCCTCTTTCTTTTTCTTTCTTTCGTTTCTTTTTCTTTCTTTCTTTCTTTCTTTCTTTCTTTCTTTCTTTCTTTCTTTTTTTCTTTCTTCCTTTCATTCTTCCTTTCTTTCTTTCTTCCTTTCTTCCTTCCTTCCTTCCTTCCTTCTTTCCTTTCTTTCTTTCTTTCTTTCTTTCTTTCTTTCTTTCTTTCTTTCTTCCTTTCTTTCTTTCTTTCTTTCTTTCTTTCTTTCTTTCTTTCTTTCTTTCTTTCTTTCTTTCTTTCTTTCTTTCTTTCTTTCTCTCTTTCTTTCTTTCTTCCTTTCTTTCTTCTCATAACCCAAAGCAAGGAATTTGCAGGAATGTTTTTGCTTTAAACAGTTCTATTGAGGTAAATTTGAAATAATAAACTAGACATACTTAAAGTTACAATTTAACAAATGTACTTCAAGTTACAATTTAATAAGTTTTGACATATTTATACTCTTGAGAAAACATCACCATAATCAAGGTAGTGAACATATTCATCTATATCTTCACCACCAAGGTTTCTTCATGCTCTTTTGTAATCCTTCCCCTCCTATCCTGCCCCTCCCAGTGCCCAAGCAACCACTAATCTGCTTTTTATCTCAATAGATTACTTTGCATTTTCTAAAGGTTTATATAAGTGCAATCATACAGCATGTAGTCTTCTTTCTTATTCATTCAGTTAATCATCATTTTGATTCATCTATGTTATTGTGAACATCGATAGTTCCTTCTCTTTTACTGCAGAGCAGTATTCTAGTGTGTTATTATTCCCAAATCTGTTTGTCCTTTCACCTGTGGAAGGACATCTGTGTTGTACTGCTATGAGCATTCTTGAACAAACCATCCTATGGATATATGCTGGAATAAATATCTAGGTATGAATGGCTAGGTCATTTGGCAGATGTATGGTTAAATGTTTTCAGGAAATGAGCAAACACTCTTTCCCAAAGTGGCTGCATAATTTTACACTCTGACCAGCAGTATGAGAGTTACAACTACTTCAAATCATTGCTGACACTTGGTATGATCGGTCTTATTAAATTTTAGACATTCTAATAGGTATATAGTAGTATCTCACTGTGGTTGTGTACATTTTTAACTAAACTTTTTATTTTGAAATAACTACTAATTCACATGCAGTTGTAAGAAATAATACAAAGAAATGCCATATACCCATTGCCAAGGTCCCCAATAGTGACATCTTGAAAACTATAGGACAATCAAGATATTAACATTGATACAGTCAAGGTACAGAACTCTTCCATCACCATAACGATCCTTCCTGTTGCCTTTTTACAGTCACATCTACCTCCGTTTTATTGTGGTTTTTTTTGGGGGGGGTGGGGGGGTTTTGCGGTACGCGGGCCTCTCACTGTTGTGGCCTCTCCCGTTGCAGAGCACAAGCTCCAGAGGCGCAGGCTCAGCGGCATGGCTCACGGGCCCAGCCACTCCGCGGCATGTGGGATCTTCCCAGACCGGGGCACGAACCCGCGTCCTCTGCATTGGCAGGCGGACTCTCAATCACTGTGCCACCAGGGAAGCCCCTGTTTTATTGTTTTTTATTTGTTTTCTTGGCTTCTTGTTCCTCTGGTTCTCTTTCCTTAGCTTCCTGTGGGTAATCTGAACCTTTTTTAAGATTATACCTGGATTTATTGATCGTGTATTGGAGTGTAATAGTGTGTATCACTTTATATGATAAAGTGGGTAAAGTGGTCATTCCAAGTATTAAAACATACATACATACTTTATTACAGTAGATAGCAATCACTGTTTTACTGCTTTGACTGAAGTGTAGAAATCTTACTTCAATTTAGGTCTTTTTTACCCTTCCCACCTTTGAAAAATAATTATCTTAAGTATATATTGGGTACCACATGTAACGGTGTTATTTTTGCTTCAACCATAAATTATGATTTAAGAAACTCATAAAAAGGTGGATATTCTGTTACTTACCCTATTTTTATCCACTCTAATGTCTTTCCTTTTAGAAGTTCCAGAAGCTTTGTTCTGTTACCGTTTGCTTTCTGTTTAGAGAATTTCCTTTAACCATTCTTTAAGGATAGTTTTGCTAGCAACAAATTCTTTTAACTTTTCTTTGCTCAGAATATATTTCCTCTTCATTCCTGAAGGATATTTTTGCAGGATTTAAAATTTGAGGTTAGCAGTTTGCTTCTTTCATTACTTGAAAAATATTGTGTCACTTCCTTCTGGCCTCAGTGATTTCACATGAGAAAACACGCTAATATACATTGATTTTCCTTTTTAAGTAATGTGTCATTTCTCTCTATGGTTGCTTTATATATATATATTTGTTGTTGTTCTTGTTCTTAGCTTTCAGAAGTTTGATTATGTGTATTGCATGGATCTATTTGAGTTTGTCCACTTGGAGTTTTGCTCAATTTTTTGAAACTGCAGGTTTATATCTTTCCTCAAATTTGGGAAGATTTTAGCTATTATTCATTCAAATACTTTTTCAAATACTTCAAGTACTCTCCTCTCCTCTCGGATTGCAAGGATATGGATATTAGCTCTTTGTTATTGTCCTACATGTCATTTTTTTTTAACATTTTTATTGGAGTATAATTGCTTTACAATGGTGTGATAGTTTATGCTTTATAACAAAGTGAATCAGTTATACATATATATATGTTCCCATATCTCTTCCTTCTTGCGTCTCCCTCCCTCCCACCCTCTCTATCCCACCCCTCTAGGTGGTCAGAAAGCATCGAGCTGATCTCCCTGTGCTATGCGGCTGCTTCCCACTAGCTATCTATTTTACGTTTGGTAATGTATATATGTCCATGCCACTCTCACTTTGTCCCAGCTTACCCTTCACTCTCCCCATATCCTCAAGTCCATTCTCTAGTAAGTCTGTGTCTTTATTCCCATCTTCCCCCTAGGTTCTTCATGACTTTTTTTTTTTCTTAGATTCCATATATATGTGTCAGCATACGGTATTTGTTTTTCTCTTTCTGACTTACTTCACCCTGTATGACAGACTCTAGGTCCAATCCACCTCACTACAAATAACTCAATTTTGTTTCTTTTTATGGCTGAGTAATATTCCATTGTATATATGTGCCACACCTTCTTTATCCATTCATTTTTTTTTAAGTCTATTTGCTTTCTGTTGTTGAGATTAGGTAAATTCCATTGATCTGTCTTCAAATTCACTGATTCTATCCCTGTCATCTTCATTTTAGTGTTGAAACTATTGAGTGACATTTTTCAGTTATTGGATTTTTCAGTTCTATAATTTCTATTTGGTCCTTTTTTACAACTTCTATTTCTTTCCTGATATTTTTCAATTTTTTCATTTGCTCAGAAGAATTTGTAATTGCTTGTTGAAGCATTTTTGGAGACTGCTTTAAAAATCTTGTCAGATAAAATCAACATCTGATGCATCTTGATTGTTGGCATCTGTTGATTATATTTTCTCGTGTTGTGATTTTCTTGGTGCTACCTAGAGTTGACATTATATTATGAGACTCTCAATGTTATTAAACTTTTTAAAGGAGGCAGTCCCCTGGGAAGGTGTAACACTAAGCTGTTGGGTGTGTCCGCTCACCTTCCAACCGTGCCCCGCTGACACTCCTCCCACACTCGTGAGCACTGACTCACACTGCTGAATTGCAGACAGCTGGGGTGGAAGATCAGCTTCTCCTTGACCCTGATGACACCTCCACATTAAAAATAGGGCACCTATTCACCCCACCTCATTACCTCTGAACGGGGGGGTGGTAAGATCAGCTTTCCATTGATCTTGCTGCCCCCAAGAAGGTGGAAAGTGACGAACTCAAGCTCAAACTGCCTTATTGCTGCAGGCTGGAGTCAGAAGCTTAACTCTCCACTGGGGTCCCCAGACACCAGGAAGAGGGAGGTGGGGCGAGCAGCATGTCAACCAATCCCATTCCCATCACCTCCTTGTGCCTCCTGAGGTAGGTGCTCAGCAGCCCACTAAATCTGCAACCCATGCTGACAATGGAGGAGCTGTGTGCAGAAACAGGAGTGTGGTTGGCCTTGCTCCAAACAGCTTATTCAGTCTCATTGCTGCCGGGTGGATAGGAAGTTCAGCTCCCCACTGGGTTTCCGCGACACCAGGGGTGGGAAGGAAGTGAAATACTCACTAGCATTTACTTGTACCACCTTGTTTTATTTTATTGATGTAAGGTGGGGTAGAAACTCATCTCCCCACCACCATGGAGGAAGGGGATGTGAATTCTAGTGATAATCAGCTATACCTGCACTGCCTCTTTACATCTCTTTGCTTCTGGGTGTGGCATGGAGGCGAGCTGGCCCCTAAACGGCACTGATATTATCCTGGTGGAGGAATGGGCGTGGCACGTGCATCTGCTAGACAGGTTGATCGGCTCCCTGCTGTGCCTGCCAATAATGGAATTGGCTTCTGTGGGCAGGGATTTGGGGTGCAACAACACTTCTCCTGAAATATAGTATCTTGAAAACCAGTGTTTCATATATTTTATCCAGTTTGGGGGCATTTCATGCAGAAAGGTAAACATAGTCACTGTTACTCCATCCATTTATTTCAGGCTGGAAGCAGAAGCCTGAAATAAATCTTATAAAATAATTATCAAACTTTTTGAAAAGATGGCTTTGAGTTGAGCAAAAGTGGTCACAGTATCCAGCATTGCTGACGTGCAATCAAATGTAATAAACTGGAGTACATCAAAGTACAAGATCAAAAACTGAGTCACACTGGTATCCTCTCCATAATGACCGCTCCCATGAGTGTGGGAGCAGTGTCCGTGGGGCACAGTGGGAAGGCGAGCAGGCACACCCAACAGCCTAGTGTTACCCCTTGCCAGGAGATTGCCTCCTTTCAAAGGTTAAATAAGATTTCAAAAATAGAGTGTTCCCCCAAAAGATCCAATCATTAGTAAACTGATGGCTTATGTCTAGAGTCTGTTAAGCATTCCTTAGTGTTTTATTGAAATGCAAACAAAAATAATGAAATGGGGATGGAGAGATACTTATTCAAATAAGTAAAACTGATTATCACTTATGTACATTTGTGAATAGCATTTATCGTTTAGCTAGTAGTTTGGGAACAATGTAAATTTCTTAATTTTGATAACTTCACTATGGTTAGGTAAGATGTTAATTAGGGGAAGTTAGGTGAAGGGAATACAGAAACTCTTTGTACTAAGTTGGCAACTCCTCTGTAAATTTAAATTCATCTCAAAGTAAAATAGTTAATTAAAAAAAAAATTGTTCCCTACATTGTTATTATCACAGCAAATGACTTGAAATGTCAGAGTCATTTTCATTCTACTCCCTGATCCAATCAGTCACCTAAGCTTGATTTTTATCTCTGCACTATTTTTTGTCTTCTGCAACACACTCTTTGCTCAAGTTCCCATTAGTTCTAGTTGGATCATTGCAATGACCTGCACATTAATCTCCCTATTTCTATGTCTGAGAAGGAAAAACTAACTTAATTGGGTCTCCCTCTGTGAATTGGCTAGAACTGACTCACCTCATCATTTGGTAGCCACTTAACTCTTCTGGACCACAATGTCTTCAACTGTAAAACGGGAATAATTACAAAGTAACAGTGAGACACAAATTATATACAATCTTGGAATCAGCGAAGTGTTTGCACTTTTAAATGCTAATGCATAATTACTTGCTAGACACAGCCAATAGCAAACAGCTGCTTCCAGGAAAATCATTTTACCCATATGTTTTAGTTTCACAGGCTTCCTGTGATTTGATCGCATAAAAATAACCTCCAGTGGTGACACTAAAACCCAAAGCACACTGACGAGCTTCAAGCCAAGTCCATCTTGGGGACTGCAATGGCCTCCTATTTCTACTTTGCTCAATTTCAGCCATGTAATATATAGTAATGCAGGGCTAAAGCTGTTAACTTTCATTTTGTCACCTTCAGTAACTTCTTAAAGCCATATACCTCCAGAGCTGCCTACAAATTAACCTCAAGTAAAATAAGTCACCCTCAAATGATTGAATTGCCTTCCTGGATACATGTAATAACATTCATTGATTAATGCACATGTGAGTACATGGGTAAAACAGCAACAAATGTTTCAAAAAGAAATAATTATTTTTGCAAGTTCAATTGCAGGAAACAATAAGATATGCTTTTAAGATTATTCATAACCTTTAAAAACCATCATCACCTTTATAATTTTTATAAAATTTTAATATCCTTTATGAGAAGGAACACAAACTTTAGCACAGTTTACAGTCTTTTAAAATTAACAATATTTTGCAGAATTTTCCTTTACAAGTCACTGACTCAACCCAACCAGGCCGGAGGTCCAACTCCTCCTTTTTTTTTTTTTTTTTTTTTTTGCCTTCATAACAAAGAAATCATCAGAAATTTCTTAATGACAAATAACAATGAGATACATTATATTTTTTATTATGAACTGAGCATATTTTAAAATTAACATAGATATATGAAAAAGATGAAAAAGACCAAAGCAAGCCTTGTACTTTAGTAGAATTTTCCAGTTTTCAATAAAAGTAACACCCAGACAGCACCATATGTTGGCTAGGTAGAGGGAGGAAGGGTGATGAATAATTCAGAATTGCCGCGAGAACCTTAACATCGTAATGGTTTTCATACTGCCTGGTTATTTCTTGCTGGACTCACTTAACTGGCAGAGTCCATGTTTCCTCACAGCTTTATTCAGTGAAGAAAATCTATACTGAAACCCTAAGCCTTAACAAATTGCCAAGGGATGAGGCTAAAGATGACTGCAGATCTCTACGTATTTAAATATTCAGGAGCCTAACCTGATAAATATGGAGGGTAAAGCAGAAATTTAAGTGAAAGAAAGGTTCCTATTTGCTTCCCAGGTAGTTTGCCAGTTCACTGTGATGTTAAATAAGAACCTTGGCTTTCAATATTGACAGATGAATGATCTGACTCTGGAGGAACAGTTATTATCCAGTAAGGGCTCTGTGTTATACAAGCAATTCTGTTTTAGTTCTGGGGGCATAAGGACCCTCCACTATTACCTGCAGCTTGAGAATGCACAGCTGGAATGGCAATGGATTTGTTATTTGTAAAACATCCATGAATTTCATCACAGGCCTTCTACCAACATGGAAGCATCTGTGAGTCAAACCGTTCCCCAGCTGTTCATCCACTACCTGCAGGTTCTTACAGCATAACACCCCTATTAATACTGCTGGTTACCCTGCACCCCTAATGAGTCCATACAAAATCGTTCCTTTTATACTGCAGTTTAATGTATGAAATCCCTCCAGATAAATCCCTTAAGGTTCTTTAAAAAAATGTCTTTTTGGAATTGCTACCAGAGTTTCTGGGGCAACTCTCCACATTTTTATCTGAACCCCTGTTTGTTTCCTAAGTTTTTTGCAAAGGGTCCTCCCTTCCAGGCAGATGCATTCTTGGTGCTTTCTTGCACAAATAGAGAAAATGTCCATGAAAGCAAGATTCAAAGGCTAAATGGAATAAAAACAAAATACCAGACTGGAGTTGTTTTAGGAGTTACCTTCAAAAGCACAATTGCTTCAGGACCCCTTAACAAATAACTTTTCTTTTTAAGGCTCTTGAAATTGTAATTTCTTTAACAGTGACACACATATTTTAGGCTTTAATTAACAGCTTTAGTGATACTAATTTGTATCATCACACTGCTGTACTTTTATTTCAAGGCAAATTTTATGTATAAATTATTTGGTAAGGGGTATTTAACAGCTTTACTTCAGGAAATGGAAAGGGAGTAAACTTTCATATCAAAAGCAAAACAATAATATATAATGTTTAAATTTGCAAAGAACATTTATTAAACACTGACTAATAATTATGGTAAATGAACGATTACAAGATTTAGTAATTCAACAAACTTCTGCTAGTTTGTTGATTATTATATTTTGTTTTATAGCCCCCAAATTTCAGTAAGATCATGTTAACTGAGGTAATACATGAACGCTTTCAGCAGCAGCTTGCCATTTCTTCCACATCAGCAGTTCCCCATTTCTTGACATCAAACTGAGTATTCTTTCCAATACCTAACATTTGTTTTTCTCTGGATGCATGTTTCTTTGGATCTAAAAAATATAGATTCAGTTTAATAAGAATATAGTGTCAAGTGTAATAGCTTTAATCTGATATATCGTTCATTAACAAAGCAATATCAATAGAGTTTCACTTCTGTGTGGATTTCTAGATTCCATTTGGATTTTGGTGTGATTTTTAAATTTCATATATTGATGATCATTTTTAGATTTTAGCTATTTATTAGATTTGTTTGTACTCATAAATGAACACAAATATGATGTACTTTTTAAAATAAAATTCCTGTTACAGAGGCCACTTTCAAATGGGAAATAATATATTTGGCTCTGTACTCCAAGAAAGGAAATAAGTCAAATACCTTCTGCCTGCATACATTAAAAGTAACACATTACCAGTTCATAAGTAGAAGAGTGACAGACAGTATGTATTGTGTATGCCAGTGACAAAGAATAATGGGCTAAGCTCATCAGCCTCTGATGTGTGGCCTGGTTACCCCCACTAAGCAATATTTCTCTAAAGATATAACCATTCTTTTTTCCATTTATTATTCCCATACATATCATTACTTTATACACCTCTTTCTCAAACCCAGTCTCCATTGAACGACTTACGGAGTCTTCAATCTCATAGTCATGGGGAATGTGTGTTATAAATATTTCCTCAGTGAAAGAATACGGCTTAACTTAAGTTCAATTAAATAGCAACTTTGACTCATGTAGACCAAACGTATGAAACAAATACTTCTGTTTTAAATTCTCACAGAAAAAGTCTTTACTATTTTCAGTTAATTGTGTCAATGGTTATTTAAATTTTTGTTCTGAAGAATTACCATGTAGCATCAGAGGATTTTCTCAGTTATTACATTGTTTTGGTTTGAAAGAATTCTAACACTTGAAGTCTAACACTTCCTTTTCTGTAGAGGTCATAATTCCTATCACTTCGCCATCCTCTTCCTTCCACTCCCAATCCCCACCAGTAACAGAAATGTAGGGCACAGCATAATTTTGATCAAGCACTACATGCTAAAATCTCCACCAGCTTGCGTCTTCCCTGGTGGCGCAGTGGTTGAGAGTCTGCCTGCCAATGCAAAGGACGCGGGTTTGTGCCCCGGTCCGTGAAGATCCTACATGTCGCGGAGCAGCTGGACCCGTGAACCATGGCCGTTGAGCCTGCGCGTTTCAGAGTTTCAGAGACTAAAGAAGGTATTTTTAATTCAACTTCTGTAATACTGTAGATGAATGAAAGATTATTATTACTATTGACTTTATAACGTCTCAATTTAATTTCTAAAATGCAGCATTTCATAAATGGAAATCTGTTACACGTAAATTAAGAAGACTAGCTACTTCCTTATTTAGCTTAAAATGAAATAGGCACGTAAATACCTGCGATATAGAGTATGCATATGAATAGTTTAGTTGGAACGTGTTCAAGTAGCACTTTTAAAAAGACTCTATGCTGGGCTTCCCTGGTGGCGCAGTGGTTGAGAATCTGCCTGCTAATGCAGGGAACACGAGTTCGAGCCCCGTCCGGGAGGATCCCACATGCCGTAGAGCAACCAGGCCCGTGAGCCACAACTACTGAGCCTGCGCGTCTGGAGGCTGTTCTCTGCAACAGGAGAGGCCGCGATAGTGAGAGGCCCGCACACCGCGATGAAGAGTGGCCCCCGCTTGCCACAACTATAGAAAGCCCTCGCACAGAAACGAAGACCCAACACAGCAAAAATTAATTAATTAATTAATAAACTCCTACCCCCAACATCTTCTTTAAAAAAAAAAAAGACTATGTTAAAGGAGTATAGCTTGGTAATTTAGTAGTTCTTTCAGAATATAAATACCTATAGGTAGAACGGGAAAATTTCTGCCCATAGAGCACCAGTCATAAGTTTCATAAGTAGGCATAAGTAGGCTGCCTGGGAAATGGTTAATTTTGTATTCCCTGGCCTTTGATATTGTTGGAAGCATGGGAAAAAATATTAATTGTTCAATTTTTTTTCAGTCCATTTGAGACTAGTATAAGCAGTCAAAACCATTTACCCAATTTTCACCACTTGGAACAGAAATTTCAAAATACTAAAGATAGAGCAGTTTCCACTGGTCAACAGGGAATTCTCCAGTAGTGTCTTTAAAGAAAAATCATTAAAAAAAACTGGTGTAATCTTTTTTAGGTTCTCATTATAATACAACAATTATTGAAGGATATTATTTTAAAATATCAAACAGTTGCTTTTCCAGTGAGGGAACTGAGTTACTGAGATACTCTCTCTTAACTGAATTACTCAGTATGATAGATTTGCCCTAGAAACGGTGTTAAAACTATAATCCGAATTTCATGACTCCTGAGCCTGTGTTTGGACAATTCTTTTGCCAGGGTTCCTAACGTTTCGGTAACTGGAAAGGATCAGTAATTCTTTCAGGGCACAAGGGTATCATTTAAATACTCAGGAAGAAACAATTTGCCAACTGTGACATCAACTCCCTGAAACAGTTAATAGAATGGACAGTTTGCACCCATCAAGTATTTTATAGACCTTGGCTCATTCTAGAATCAGAAGTTGTCTTTAACTTTTTACCTTTTAAAATAAACTTAACTTTAATTGAATTAATGTTTCTGTTTGTTGTTTGTTTGGAAGTCCAGGCAAATAATTATAACCTTGTTTGTTCCATATACTCTCTTGCTTATCCATATGAATTTTCAAAGAGAGAATAACATGAAAATGAGAGCAATGACAAACTTGCAATTTCAGAGTTTCAATCTTTTTACTTTAGATTACATTATGTATCTATTAATAAAGACTAACTCTCAATATTCAAATCTTCTTTGTAAATAATAAAATTGGAATGCCTGGTAGTAGAGCTAATAAAAGGTTGGCAGGTAAATATATTCCTATATTGTTACTGTTTTTGAAATCAGAATGAATATCTGAACACAACTTTAGTACCATTACTTAAATGACTCAGTTGCAACTGTTTAGACTCTTTTTTTTTTTAAATAAATTTATTTATTTTTATTTTTGGCTGTGTTAGGTCTTCGTTGCTGGGTTCAGGCTTTCTCTAGTTGCGGTGAGCAGGGGCCTCCTCTTCATTGCAGTGCACGTGCTTCTCACTGCAGTGTCTTCTCTTGTTGCAGAGCTCTAGGCGCATGGGCTCCAGTAGTTGTGGCATGTGGCATGTGGGCTCAGTAGTTGTGGCTCACAGGCCCTAGAGTGCAGGCTCAGTAGCTGTGGTGCACAGGCTTAGTTGCTCCGCAGCATGTGGGACCATTCCCGGACCAGGGCTCGAACCTGTGTTCCCTGCATTGGCAGGTGGATTCTCAACCACTGCGCCACCAGGGAAGTCCCCTGTTTAGACTCTTGAAGCAAATTTTATCCATGTGTTGCTGATGTTCTGATAAAGTCAAAAATTTGTTTTGCATATGACAAGATGAAAAATAAAGTAAAATGTCTTGGCTGTTTTTTTTTTTTTTTTTTTTTTTTTTCGGTACGCGGGCCTCCCACTGTTGTGGCCTCTCCCGTTGCGGAGCAACAGGCTCCGGACGCGCAGGCTCAGCGGCCATAGCTCACGGGCGCAGCCGCTCCGCGGCATGTGGGATCTTCCCGGACCGGGGCACAAACCCGTGTCCCCTGCATCGGCAGGCAGACTCTCAACCACTGCGCCACCAGGGAAGCCCTTGGCTGGTTTTTAAAGGTTTAGACAAAAACAATTCATAATGGTAATATTACTAAGACCACAGGGCCTGTAATCATGGCCTGCTAGTTCCAAATATAAATTTTTTCTAGAGTTTTATTTATAAATTATACATCTCTGAGTTTGAGGAATATCCCATAGGAAAGATAAGGAGAATGAGGGAATGAGGGAGGGAGGGTGAGGAATGGAATGAGAGAAAGAGAGAGAGAAGAAGAAGAAGAAGGAGGAGGAGGAGGAGAAAGTGTGTGGGGGAGAGAAGATCACTAGAGAGAGGCCAGTGTCTCCTCCTGATATATCTTGTTTTGGCTAAAGGAAGGAAGGCTAAGCAAAGTATGGTTATGTAGTGTTACGGAATGTATTTACAAGGAACTCTGCACATAACACATAAATACCTAACTACTGTTAGATGAAGGCCACAGACCCTTCCTCCTTCCCTCCCTGTCTCATATCACTGTCTTTGTTTCTCTTGGTTTTCTCTTTTCCTTCAACATTTCCCTTTCCTCCCTTTCTAACCAAATGCAATCTATCCACCTGAAACACAATAGCATGCTGACTTAAATCTTTCTGCTTCTTTATCTTTCAGAAGAAAAACACATTCTACAGTTGAAAACCCAAATTACAGTAAGAAATACACAAGTTATTAGTGATTCTGACTTTGATCACCAATGCCAAGTAATGGACTTTTTTTTCTTCCTTAAAGTAAAAAGTTTATCTTGCAGATAGGAGAACTGATAGTAACGAGGACACTTTATATCAGAACATTTACAATTAAATTTGGTTCTAGAATTTGTAGGTGACATGGGAAACATTTATTTCCTATTAAAAGGTTTGTAGTATTTTAAGAACATAAACTTTTTTTATTAATGCATTCCTGATTTGAGAAAACATTAAAAAATATTAATAAACCTAACTTTGGGAACCTGACTTTTTTTTTTCCTTTGAAATGCTTTCAAGACTATGGCACTCTTATATGTCTATTATTTCCCTATTAAATACTTCTGGTACATATGCAGATTTTTAAGTATATTAAGAGATTTAATATTGCAACATATTTATGACCTATCCTTGAGTAATTTTATAGTTGCTTCTTTTTACTAAATACTGAAATCTATTATCATTTGTAAGTGTCAGTTCATTTATTCTAAATGTTTTCTGTTCATATGAAACAAATTGGTACTTCCTATATATTCAAATGTTGTATTTCAAATTTTTCTTTATGTAACGTATTTTTCCAAACATACTTCACCATTTATGTACAGATCACACCTGAAGTTATCAGTGTTGCTTCCACTGAGAGTAGATAAGTAAAAGGAATAATTGTCACTCAATCTGTCTGATTATTCCATTTTAATTTTGGGAAAACATTGAAGTTTCTTAAAAACTTGGCTCTTGCCATATTGTAGCTAAAGTTCTTTAACTTATGTCTTTAGTTTGCAAACACTGAAGGAAAGTGCCCATAAATATTCAGCTGCCTGAATAAATTAAGATCAAATATACTTGAAAAAGGATGATATGATAATATTCCTTTTGGAAAGAGGTTCTCACCAATTTACATGCAAGAATGAATCTATATCATTTAAACTAATTTTCAAAACGTTTGACAAAGAGCAGCATTATCTTCAGCTCAAAATTTTCTTCTCTAAAATCATTTATATTGCTAGTGGAAATCAAGCTGCTGGGTTTTCTCTTGATCCTTTTAAGGGTTTTTGATCCTTCTATGGATTCAGACTCTGTTGTGCAGGCATTGTTAGACAAAACCCATGAATATTAAGCCATTACTTTTACATTAGCAAGATTTCCCAAGGTGGGTTTTTATCATTTTAAGACATTTTTGTGTGTGTGTTACTCCCTTTTTGTCTAATCACCTCTAAAATTATGAACTCTACAAGAATAATACATGCTGAATAACAAAACACCTTGAAATATTCATAACTAAGGAAGAAACTGTTAAATGTTCATAAACAAAGTTGTTTGGAGACTCCTTTATTAATTTTTAATTTATTATCAATCAATTCCTTATTTCTTCCAAATTCCTGTAGGGGATTTTGTTAATTAGTCATGTGTAAAATATTCATTAAAACCACCTTCCTATTTTCTTCTTTATTGCAAATTTACATTTCTAATCTTATAACCAAAATAAATGCCATTGGGTAGAAGAATCACATTAATTTTGATCAACAACTTAAAATAGAAGCTCATACAACAAAAGATATGGTAATATAAACTAGACTAATATTGAGGTACTATGTTGGTAGATGCTGATATTGAAATAGCAGATGGCTACCAGGTTCATGTTTGAAAAAAAGTCACCACTACGTAAAATAGAGTATTATGAAATGTACTCTAATCTAAAATATAATAACACAAACGAAATAATAGTCACTTTGTGCTTTTGTACCTTTGTATGTTAAGAATGTTTCGGAAACAACATATACTTTAGTTAGGGATTCAAGGTTTATCAACAGTGGCAAAATTGATGTTAAATTTTAATCATTGAGTTGCACAAGGTTTGCTAGAGCAGTAAACTTCACATTTTACTTTTCTAATTAGTTTTCTTAGTTGTTATTTATTGCAACTAAAATATTTTTTAAATTTTTGAATATTTCAAAATATTTTAATTTTCAGTTACTGTTATTTGGATTCAATGTTACAAATAGCAAATAGCATAGGATATGGTACATTTATGTGAACTTAGCATTTTTAATGTAGCTACTGACTATTCCCGATAAGAATGTCAGTAAAACATTCATACAAATATCCTTAAAAGTAATATATGCTAGCTTTGTGAGAAATAAAGTTTCCAATGCCAGATACATAGTGTTGCAAAAAGTGAAATTCTTGGTCTGGTCGAAAACTTTTTTTGTAGGGGGTGGGGATATATCTTATAGTCTCACATTACTCTACTGAAACACTACAAGTTGTCTGTTCATACCACCTCTCTGTGGGAAGTCTATATCCCAATTTTAAGTCTTCAGACATGCAATTCAAATATGCAAAATACAACTCCATTTGGAAAAGTTGCTAAAATAAAGTAACATTATTAATTAGAAAAAATCAAAAACAGATATTTTGTGAGAAGGAAAAGGAAATTATCCTTAAATAAATGGAATATTTTATTTGTTTGTTTTGGGGAAGGGAGCAGTAATTTTACTACCAAATTAAAGTCATGGTTAGTGACAACACAGTTGTACCATGGAGACATTTAACGACATTAACCAAAGGTCTCTCAGTTCCTGTTTTGTCTTCTGACACTGAGCCACATGGAGGCAAAGATGTAGGTAGCACAATTTATTGGTTCTTTTAAAGAGGATCTACTGATTTAATAGCAAAAACTACTGATCAGAACGTTAAGATATATAGACCAACATTTTAGGATTTTATTTCTTAAACAGACAGTCTAACAGAAGTCTGAGTTTTTGAAAGACATATGGCACTATTAAAGCAGATCTCTAAGTAATAGATAAAAATATATACAAAAAAAAAAAGGTTAATCATAGAAGCATATGGCCAATCCTTAGAGACCACTTGCCAGGCTAATTTGAACTATCAGTCAAACTCTTTCGGCTTGTTTATTCTCCTAAAAATCCATCCAACCTGATTTTGATCCAGTCTGCACTGACTTCTTTATCTTGACCACAAAAATATCAAGAAGTCATTCTATGGTGACATACACACATAAATTTATACCAGTCTAGTATTATAATAAAAAAGTTAACATGCCTTACTGGGAAAGGATCTATGCTTGCCCAGTTATCACTGCCTTCTTTTCTAAATGCTCCCTAAACATTTTCTCCCCAACAGTATTTTTCAGAATCAACCAACTTAGAGTTCTCTAAATTTCTTTCTGACCCTAAGAACACCTGTCCTCAATATTTTGCAACTCTCATTCTCCAAGAGGGCTCAAAGCAGCAATCATGATTTTACACCTCTGTTATTTTTTAGTCTTAGGCAAAGTTATTCTTCAACACTATGTTCCCTAATTTACACAGAGCCCTTTAGGAGATCTTAGAGTCTTCTCTCTGTCTTGTATGTATAATTCCCCTTGATTATACATGTTGCATGACTTTCAGTTTGAAAATCAGTTTCACATTTTAGGAGGTAGGATGGGGAGTAGCTAAAGAAGAACGTGAAGTTCAGTCCTCTCTTTTATAGATGAGGGTCCTGAGGGCAAGCACAGGGTGTTCAATGAACAGAGGGCTGGGACCTGGGGCCACTCCACTAGCTCATTCTTCCTGAAAAGGAACTGAATCATGTGTGTGAATGAGTATACTATGAGAAAAAAAATAAGTAAAAATACTCAGCTCTGATCTGGGTTTAAGTTTCAGTTTAACCCATAGGCTAATTTTTAAACATAGTTTCTTCATCTGAAACAGGCAAAAAATGTCTTGTCTGTTTTACAACACTGTTGTGAGACCCCAAATTGGGAAACAAAGCAAGAAAACCGTAATTGAGTATATAAGCATAAGTTATTATAATTATATAGTAAATTATACCATCTATCCCTTGTTCTGGCTATAAACTTTTAAAAAATTAATATAGTCAATCCTTTCTGTTTCTCAAAAATGTTTTAAAATCCTTGGAGTGTTCTTATCTTTCTAGTCTGAATTGTACAAAAAAGACCATGAGTTTTTGCATAACTCAACAAAGTCTTTTGCCTAACATACCTTTTGATGATAATCAGTGTTTAAAGTTTTTGAAATTGTGTGTGTGTGTGTGTTTTCTACAAGAGTAATTTGACAAGTTTAATTCCATGTGGTGTTAGGATGGTAGCTCTCCCAAAGAACTAGTAACAATGCTTTCTCAGAACTGTAAGAATGAGATATTTCTGAGAATATTCTCAGCTGTGTTTGAAAAGACTTTTAAATGTAAGCTGTGGCTTCTTTTTAGAAACATCTCCTGACAACGAGTTTTTCCCGTTTAAGACACTACCATATGCAGCATCTTCTTGCTCAGAAACTCTGTTTCATCTCTGCAAAAATATATTGTGTTGTTTTCTTCTGAAAATATTGAAACCTTGAGTAAAATTAGTGTCTTTTTTAATAAAGAACACCTACATTGTACATTATTCTAAAAATGTGTTCTCTCTGATCCTTCAATAGCTGCTAGTAAGTTGAGTCTTATAAAAACAAACAAAACAAAATTACAGTCTATAACATAGGCAAATGATCAAAATCTATTTTGTTTTTACTACAACACACTGTGAAACTTGACTAAAGAAAACTACTTAATTTTTATTGTAAATGTATCTAGTTCCTTCACGGATATACATGAAATAATTTCTCATAAACATTTTATATCCAGTTTTAAAAGTGCCTACTATCTCAAATACATTTTATGAAATAATTAGTGACCAAACTCATGTAAAAAATCATAAAAGAGAAGTTTTTCAAAGAAGGTAGTTGATTTTGGTTTTGGTTTTATTTTTTTAAAGAGTTAATTAAGCGATTATCCACAACCCCAAAACTTAATCACAGGACAGCAAAACAATTAAATGTAAAGTAATGTTATTGGTTATACTCCTGGGACTTTGTCATAACAAATATTTTTACTTCACTATGCAATAGAAAAGAGAAATTTATTTTCCACTATCATTTCAAATTCTAATAACAACTTATGCTCAGAAAGTCATGTGTGAAACATAGTGCCCTGATAAGAAATTTGAACACTTTTTTATTCACATTCAAAAATCTCTTTAAGTTTAAATTCAGGTTGAAAAGGGAGGGATTTAAAAGAGAATCAAAGATTAAGAATTCATCATTGCAGAATGACATTTCTTTTGACAACGTAATTTGATTGCTACTCAAAAATAAATAATTTATGTTTCAAATGCTGTGAATATTTATTTAGTGTCATAACTGTCATTTGTTTGACTTTTTTCCCCATGGATAAAGAAGAACAATTGCATGTCTCTTATTACACAGCCAAAGTGATTCCTGGTATTGGAAAACCACAAATGGTGTGTACTTTAAAATGGGCAGCAGATTTTTTCAGTTGTCCTAATAAATCACAAAAAGAACCAATAGAATTTTCCTAATACCGCTCCACTTGCTCTAAAGCCAACCTTTTATAAAACATGATTCAGAAACAACTCTATCCACGCTACTTGATAGATATTATTGATTTAATAAAAGAATAAAAAGATTCAAATTTCGAGGCTTTTCCAAAAATTAAGTCTCTGTGGGTTCTAAATAGTATCTTTGTTTCTATATTATCACTTTCTTTAGGAACTACCCATAATCCTGACTTAAGGGTCCAACATGGCATGCCAGAACAGATCACAGGTTAGGAATTAAGAACAACTTCTAGGAAATTAAGTTAGAAATTAAGTTAGTTCTATATTCTGGGCAGGAGTAAGTCATATTTTAATTAGAATACAGTGTTCCTGTTAAATAATGTTCTAACATTTTAAAACAACAATTTAAATTAATTTATGTGGAACCTACAAAGCCTCTAATTTATCATTTTTTTGTAGATCAGTAAATTCAACATCAGAAAACATTTTTCTGGATGAAGGATTTTGGACAAAACATTAACACTGTCTAAAATGCAATGAAATTTCTATCTTGTACTATTTTTGCTATGTACTATTTAGCAAAAATAGTACAAGATAAAAATTTGTACACTATCAAATAAATGGATTACTTTGCTGATAGTGATGATTAATATTTTTGGCCAATTTAGCCAGACTCCTTTTCATCCAAACTGAATGTACTATTGGTAGTTAAACCAGCCTGCATAAACTAGACATATTTTATTAGAGAATTGAACCTTAATGAAAAGCTGTGGACAATAATAAGATAATGAACTAATATAAAAGTCAACTTGTTATAAAAAAAATGATAGTACATTTAAGTAAGTCAAGAATTTTGAGATATAGTCACTCAACAAATCATGGACTGGGTTTCTCTTGGTCTGTAAAATATATGGATTGAATTATACGTTCCCAAATGTCTACCCAGGAATAAAGTACCATGTTAATGGTCAGAATCAGAAATCAATATTGTTTTATAGATCACTAATAACATATCAATACTGACACTAAATTATACTTTTGTGAGTCAAACATTATTTCATATCCATTACTTCAAATGATCCTCACCCCACCTTTAAAAAAATGCTATGAGGGAGCCAGGATAGACATTGCTATTATTACTATCCCCATTTTACAAACTAATGCTAAATGAGATTGTGTAACGTGCCATGGATGGAAGCATAAAATATTCAACTGAGGATAGAGTTCAGATTTTTTTCATCCCAGGAGAATGAAAATGTTTTAGAATTCTTATGAAATATTGTCTCAAATTTTTTTAAAAAATCCCTGATAACAGAGCATTTTGATTTATATTAAAAATTAAATTTTGCATGGGTTAAGGGGTAGATTAAAATATACAAAGATTGAAATGTTCTATTCCACATATGTAATAATATGTAAAAGCAAGAAAACTAACCCTATTTTTTTATTCTTCACTAAATATTTTTAGGAAATAGTGGGAAAATGATCATTTAAGTTTTTAGATATTAGGTACTTCACCTTAATAAGTTGTACTTGCATTTCAAACAGTATATCAGAACTGAAAAATACATACAATTATTATGATGTTTAAAAGAACCCATTTTTCTCTGGGTTTAAGTATGAGTAAATAAATTATATTTAAAACCTCTAGAGCTAATTAGAATCAAGTTTAATCACATTAATTTTAAAGCCAATTAATTCACTAAATATAAATGTGCACAAAATATTAATACCAATTGCTTTTAGATACCTAATATTAAGATTTCTCTGATTGAAACATGATCATGTTTCTAAAATATTTACTTACATGGTATCTTAAAGCAACCTCAAGAAATGATTATCCTTTAAACAATATGTCATCAATTATGTTGTAGTTCATAAAATTTGAAATACAGAGATAGAGATGTGTATCATTAATATGTCAAAGACATTTGAATATTAACTCTTGAAAATGTTCTTTCATTTCTAGTACTGATTTCCTGGTGAAGAATAATATATTTGAATGAATTGAAGGTAGATGAATGAATACGACAAATTAAGACACAGTGAAACTTAAATACTTCCTTCAGTCAGTTCATTTTGGTAGAAAGTTCATGACAACTTGCAGTTTTTCTTTTTTTAGTTCAGTGACAGTAAGTGGAAGTATATAACTGCCAAAAGGTTATTAATGTGTAGACTAAGGAGAGACTATTTTTGATTTGCTAAAAAATAAATACATTTCTGTAGTCCAACTTTAAATCTTATTTCTGGATGGATTCCATTCCATATTTCAGTAGACAGAAATTGTCTTTTAACTCAGAACAGAGTGACATATCTATTGCATTTTGACATCTACTTTTTACAAAATTTATGAAAAAATAACATAATAATAATTTTTGAGAGCATTGTAATGTTTTCAGTAATGAAGTGAACTGAAAAATAAGGGAAGGAAGGAGGGAGTCCTGGAAGGAACAGGGAGGGGAAAGAAAATGGGAGTGGAGGGGAGGGGAAGGGAGAAGTGAGGAAAAGAAATAATCCTGATGCCCTAATAAACACACTTGCCTTCCATCGCCTCGTATTCATTACATTGAGCAGTTTGTCAGTGGCAGAATGAAGCAATTCACAGATTCTGCAGATTCCAGTTAGACTCACAGGAATGGATTTTGGACTTCCTAAGAACTCACAGAGAAGATGAAATTTGGCAGGACCCAAGTGAAAATTCATTTCATCCGTTTTCATTTTATAGTGTCTATAATGTATTTTTGATTACTAAATGGAAAAGAAAAAATGAAATTCTACCATATGAATTTCTATTAAATATCATTTTAGCTATCAGTTGTAACACACCTGTTATTTGATGCATTTCAGTCAATTGACATAATTATATATTTTTGCAACCTATATCATTCTATGAAGGCGTATTTTTTTGCAATAAACCCAATTTATTAAAAGTGTATTCAAACATCTTAACACATACCAAATATTTGTTTCCAATATATTTAAATATTCTTCAGTCTGAATCCATAAGGGATTGATAACATGTGGTTGTTTTTAAGTTAAAATGAGTCTCCGTTTCCATGATAATGTCATGAGAGCCCTGCAAGCTATCTTTAGAAACATACAAGTCAGCACATGCACTTTAGATTTGCATACAATTTCAGGAAGTTTTGAGGCTTCCTGATATCTCTTCACAAAACCCTCCCAGATTCTGCAGCTCCATCAAGTCTCTATAGTTTATCAGTTGCCTCCAAAATTGTATCATTAAACTCACATATCCGTTACATTTTTAGTATCCTCCATATAGGTACATATTTATTAACATATTCAAAAGTAGATTTTGAAAGGACGAAATAAAGATATAATGAATAATATTTTGCTGCCTCCTTATAGATATGACTTCAGAGTATAATTACCTATATTCTTGGTTATGATTCATAATTAATGATAATATGTACAACTTTGCTTCAAAAAATTCTTTAATTTTTTGGCTAAATTTTTGTCAGATTATATATGTCACTGTTTTTACTTCTTAAAATGACTCATAGGGCTTCCCTGGTGGCGCAGTGGTTGAGAGTCCGCCTGCCGATGCAGGGGACACGGGTTCGTGCCCCGGTCCGGGAAGATCCCACATGCCGCGGAACAGCTAGGCCTGTGAGCCATGGCCGCTGAGCCTGCGCGTCCGGAGCCTGTGCTCCGCAACGGGAGAGGCCACAACAGCGAGAGGCCCGCGTACTGCAAAAAAAAAAAAAAAAAAAGACTCATAGTACAAGTATCAATATCTCACTTTCAGAACTGGCAGTCTATGTATTACGATATTTATTTATATACATACTGGTTATATATATATATATATATATATATATATATATATATACTGGGTTATTATTTTGTATCTCATGAAGATGGCTCATCAACCAATCAAATTTTTAATGGGTAGAATCTTGCCTAAACAGGAATTTCTCAGAGAGATGCTGAAAACAAAAATATCCTTACATGTGTATTTCTATATACATATATTTAAATATCTTTAGTTGTGTCATGGTCAGCTTTAAGTAAATGTTTAAACGCTTCCATCTTAACTTATCTAAATCTTCCCTAGCTTAGGTACTCTAAATATGCACTTCACTGAAAATATTTAAGGCGATTTTCTGACTCATATTTCTACACTCACACATCTTATTTAGATCTTTTCTTTGGCTGTGTCATTTTATAGAAAGAATAAAAGAAAATGCATTTTTTAACAAATACATTCTCTTTTGGTTTATCACTGCCAAATATGTTTTTACTGTAATGAGAAATGTTATCTTCTGTGAAAAAACATTTTATGTCACCCATTTCTCAAATTCACTCATTAAAAACATATTTGAATGCATATTATTTATTCATACAGTACTCTGTAAGGTACTTCAGATTCCTTTTTCAACAGTTGATATGTGTTTCCTTCCTTTATATAATAACTCTCAGTTTTTAATTAATTGAATTAACAGGGTACCACCCAAATTTCCTCTGACAGTTTTTTTTTTTTTTTCTACTCAGATGCACACTTCCTAAACAGTAGAAAATAGGTAGTGCTTATCAACCACAAAGAATAACTTAACTCTGTATAAATGGTCACATAAGAATCAGTCCCCACCCTCAAAATCTGAGTTTAGAATAAATCCTGGAAATAGTTTTATCAGGGAATATGAAAGTTGAAATTTCTAAAGTTAGCATGCTTATTCTTTAGTGGTTAAAAAAAAAAAAAAAAGAAAAAAGAAAAAAGACTGATCTAATCATTTCAGAATTCCAAATTACATCAGAGACAGTGATTCTTAAAATGAAAACATACTTCATAGACCTACTCGGTAAGGTTTATATTCTGTACCATGACAAAGTATTTTGGGAGTGAAAATGACAGATGTGAGGTACATTAGCAAAATAAATAGTCACTTCTTCCCACCAGATGAAGAGCTTTAATCACAGCAATTTACCATAAACCAGATAGTGATTTAAGAGGAGATATTTGAACTACAGTATATATTGCAAAGTAAATTAACATATTTGAAATTATGACTATACAACTGGTAAGCACTTTCATTACTTATTTTAATAGTTTGAAGTTAAATGGCATCATTTCAAAGGTGAAGAAGAGGAAAAAATACACAGTTATCAGAATACTTCAGGTAAGAGTTAGAGAGGAAGGCAGTTTAATGATGATTTAGTCAGTAATTTCTTGCATTTTTCACTCTGTATTTGTCCACCTACGTTTTTGGGGATCACTTGACTGATTTTGTGGGAAGTGCTGATTCTTCCCACTGCCTGAGTCACTGGTTAAAATTTCCATGATTTCTGCTCAAGCATTCTAGAAATAAATACAATATCTAAGTTCAAAATCCAAATGTTTAAACAGCAGAGAATTTTTTATTAGTTCTATTTGGTTTTATTTCATTATTCTTGTTATATCTGTTGACATTCAGGAAGAGTTGTTTGAAGGCCATGTGTATCCAAAAAGACCTCTACAGATAATTATACACAGTAAATTTTAATAAATGACAAAATTCCAGAATGGAAACATACTTTGGTCAGGGAGAAACATTCAATCCCTAAGTTTCTCACTCATTTCATTAGACATTTTGAACATATTCTGTCAGTCTCTGGGGGTGCAGAAATGTGAAAGACACAGCCCAAACCCTCAGGAACAACAGTTTATTAAGACAGTTAATATTCAATTCAAATACAGTGTAGACATGATGTCATAAATTGTGTTTAATATATCATGAGAGAAACATGAACAGAGTATTTCAATCTGTGAGAAATCCCCAGAAAATGCTGCCCAAAGCAGGTGATCTGGAGATGAGAGGGTGGCAAGACATAGAAGGTCTCCCATAGTGGAAGTCAGTTTTACCTCTGTCTATCTGGAAGGGTACATCTAGCTAGACAGGATACTTCTAGTCTTCTGAGCAGTCATGGCTTTAGGAACTGCTCCATGAAGTGATACGAGGCAGCATTAGGGGGGAATCTGTAGGCAGTAGAGTTCTAGAGAAGTTTAGGAGAAACCTAAAAATGGGCACACAAAGACTGGTATTTCCTCTTCCAGCCTTTGCGCATACTGTGAGAAGAGATGATGCTAAGAACTCCCACAGTTTTTTACCACTCTAAGGAGAAATAAGAAAGGAAAACTGGGGGAGGTCAATTGAACTGAACACAGTCTGAAACTTATTCTGTTACATTTTGCATCTGAAAGCACAATGACTTAGACAGCTTTCCTAACCTGTCAAGAAAATCCAAAAGAATCAAATATAGGTATAGATATCATAGATATATATCCTAGTTACCTCACCATCGGCATATAGGCAGCCAAAGGGGGAGACAGAACAGGCAGTTTGAAGAACTTATCCTGTGCTGATTGATCTATTTAGTCCTAAAATTCCATCTTAAGTGATTCACTCCCTTAGGTCTTGATATAAAAGCTTAAACATCCTTGCATAAGCTAAGTTATTATTAGCTAACATAGCAATGCACATTCTGTACATTGTTACATGATGCTATAATTACATAATGTAATAATATAATGGGTCAGATTTGGAGAAGGTGGTCAGTGTTTGGGAGAGGACTAGAACAGGGGACTTAGTCAAGGGTACAAACCAAAAGAATGGCAAAAGTGGAAGTGAAGTTAGAATAGAGTCCAAATTTGCCTGAGTCATAATTTTGTCTAGCTCTCCTCCTAAACACAGTCTTCGAGATAAATTCTATATATTTCATTCCAGAAGGATGTATTTTACATCTAAAATTGCTTTTCTATTTACTTATTAATCAAGTCTACTGCCAACAAGGGGACAGTTAGAAGTATTTCACAGGTCTTTGCAGGTCTATTATGAAATAATGATCGCAAATTGCTGCCGTTATTAAAAATTACTACATGCAGGAATTGTGCTTATGTGTATTATCTCATTTAATGCTCATAGCAAAACCTCAAGGCTGTTGCAGTCTTTAAACTTCTAGATAAAAGCAAAACTCAGTTGACCAAAACCACACAACTTGTCAGTAGCACAAGCAAGATTCAAACCCAGGCTTTCTGAACTCAAAACCAAGGCTGTTAACCACTAGGTTTGATGTGCGGCTCCTAGGAAGAAACATGTCAGTAATTAGCCATGGGGTATGGCACCTCTTTGCTCTAGAGATAATTATTCTAGTGTTTTATTTTTGAAGGCTGAAGGAATTTATGGTGGTGTTTCTAAAATTTTTATCATACAATCATATCAAATTTCCTTGCCAAAAAATGTTGACACTGATTTTTAAACTGAATACAGACTAAGTATTTGCAAGGACTAATAATTCATTTTTAAAAACCTGAAAACACTCCTATAACACCTGATGACTAATTTTCTTCCAACTATACGCATTTATAAAAATGAATATTTTCAAAGTTATGTTCAGATAGTGATAGATGCTCTTGAAATTTTATAGGAACCAAGAGTTAATATTCATAAGGTACATTGTAATTCCTAGCTTAAAGGTACTTGATTTAAGAAATATATGGACTCTAATAAAGAGGTCAGGTGTGAAATGTATTGAACTGAAAGCCAGTTGTTCTTTGTGTGTAGTTAATTCTGGAACTTGTATTGATGTGGACTGAAAAATATGGTTCACTGTGTGTCAACCTCCCTTGGACAGTTAAATGGAGAAAAAATTTAAAATTGTGTCCAAGTAACATCTGTCTGAAGGACAAAACAACTTAACATAAGCATAGATGTATGATTGCCATCATCTGATATTTGTTGGCTGCCTGCTGAGTGGATATAGCTAGGATAAATGCTTTAAGAGTTTTAAAGAGAGGGAGAACATCAAGGGTCAACAGCATAGGAAAAATAAGTTATATGATCTGATCTAAATAGTTCTAGAATCTTCTTTAGATATTCTTTCATTTACATCAAGCATTATTCACTCAGAAGTTTATTCTTTTGCTTATATTTTATTCATTATTTCATATGAACTATTCGATACAGATGAAAGACCACCTATAGGTATATACAAACTATAAAGCAAAATAACAAATCAGATACCACCGTATACATTGTCTACTCCTCCTGTATCTCTTATTTTTGTCTCTCATCCAGAAATAAACACTACCCTAATTTTTTTTTTAGTATATTCTCTTGCTTTTAATGGTTTTAGCACAAGTGTATCTACCCCTGAAAAAATAAATTAGTTTACTTCTGTTTGAGATTTATAAAAATGCCATCGCACTTTACATCAGCTTCTGTGACTTGTTTTTTTAATTTTATTTTATTTTTATTATTTTTTTTTTTCTTTGCGGTACGCGAGCCTCTCACTGTTGTGGCCTCTCCCGTTGCGGAGCACAGGATCAGCGGCCATGGCTCACGGGCCCAGCTGCTCCGCGGCATGTGGGATCTTCCCGGACCGGGGCACGAACGCGCATCCCCTGCATCGGCAGGCGGACTCTCAACCACTGCGCCACCAGGGAAGCCCTGTTTTCTTTTTTTCTTTTTTTTTTTTTTTTTTTCTCACCTCATTATGTTTCTAAGATGTATCCATTTGTTTCATTTTTGGTTTTATTTATTTCCATTAATAAATAATATACTATTACATGAATATACTTTAGTTATTTATCAGTTTTCCTCCCTACATTCCGGTAGGTTGTTTCCAGATTTCTGGTTTCTGTTTGTTTGTTTTTGGTATTATAAACAGAGCTGCTATGAACATTTTTGTATATGTCTCCCAAGCCTCATGTGCAGCAGTTTCTCAGATTATATACCTAGGCATAGAATTGATCAAGGGTAGATACTAGAATTTTTTCCTGAATAAATACACTAAAATATAAAACTTCACTTGATCTACATCCACACCAACACTTGATGTTGTCAGGTAACTTACTTATTGTCAACCTAAACTTATCCCAATAAAGTTGGGACAGCAATATTTTGTTTTTTTAAAACCCTATTAAGATTTTCTTCCAGTTTAATTCAGTGCATAGATTAGTTTATGGAGAAATGACTGCTTACATCTCTCAATTTATTTAAATTTTCTATAAAGACTTCCACTAAAATTTCATAATATTCTCCACACAGGTCCTCCAAATCAGATTATATATTCCCACATACTTTGTATTTTTTGTTTACAGTATAAGTGGTATTTTTTAATTGTTTCAAGATGCAGTTATTTTTTATATATTGATCATCTATCTAACCACTTTGTTAATCTTCTTTATTTCTAATAATATATATATTATAAGACAATATATTATAATAGCAGCTTTGTTTGTTCTTTTCAATCCTAATTCATTGTTATTTCTCTTTCTTACTCTGTTCACCAGGCTTTCAGTACAAAGAAGTGAAAAGTCATTTTGGCCTTTTTTTTCCTAATTTTAAAGCAAATATTACTAATGCTTCCCATTAAGAGTGATATTTGCCAAATTCTAAACATATTTTATTCTAATATGCATTTTTAAAATCAGGACTGAGTATTAAGTTGTATCTACTGATTCTTTTCTGTATATGTTGGTGCCATTGTATTACTTCTGTCTTCATTAGCCAGTTAATGTGATAAATTCACTTAAAGGTTTTCTAAAGTTGCATTCTTGGGATAAACTTAAACTGGTATTTTCTTACACATCATTGTGTTTGACTGTTATTATTCTTTTCTGTACTATCCTTGCTTACTTTTGGTTTCAATGTGATACAGGCCTTATAAACTTGTTTGCCTCTTTTTTTCTCTATTCTCTAAATAGTTGCATAAGATTTATTAAAATTATATGTTCCTCGAAAATTTGAAAAAACTCATCTGTAAAATTATCTGGATTTGAAGTTTTTTCTATGAAAAGACTTCTAAATACTATGAAAATTGTTATAGGACTATTACAATTTTATATTTCTTTAATCAGTCAAGAAAAATTATTTTTCTTATAAATATGTCTTTTTGGGCAGATGTTACAAATCAATTGCAATAAAATTATTTATAATACTGCATTTATCTTTTTCTACTGAAAAATCACCTTTCTTGGCAAAAACAGCAAGAGTTAAAACAAGGTGCTTACTATAAGTTCTAATTGCTCTGCATATAACTTATATAATACTTGCAACAATCTTAGAGGCAATCTATTATCATTATCCCCATTTTAAAGATGAAGAAACAGAGGCACAAAAAAGATTGTTCAGCTCATAAATGGCAAAGTCTTAATCACATCTAGACATTTGCTCCAGGGCCTGTGTCCATGAAAACTGTCCACTATAGTCCTTTATTTCATATATTTTGCCTTTCATCAGAAAGGTTATGGCTTTAGCTTTTTCTAATTTAAAAATTCTGAGAAAAGTATTCAATTGAATCATGTTACCCTCTACTCAGCAATGGTCAGTATATCAGAGTCTGTAGAAACATGACTGCTCCCATACTCACCACATGTTTGAAGTAGAATTAATTTTACTTCCCAAAATAAAGAGAGCTGTATCTATAAAAGATGGTCAAGATTCTGGGCAGACAGAGGAATTGGACTAGGAAAATATCAGAATAACAGGAACCATGCTATACTCAGAAGGAATCTTCTCCTTTTGCAAATGGAGTTTTGTGTGTAGTAAAGAATTTCACCTTGTCCAAAGAGAGGTCTGGTCTTTGCCTTTGGTTCCAGAGTGGTAATCCCTAAGCTCTTGGAATGTCTTCCTTGCTGAAAGTATTCTTTTACCTGGAGGCTTTGGTCCGCATCAAACAGCCTATGCTAATAATATGATTTATTGTGTAGACTCTGGGTCATGCAGTATCAGCTTAACCGTCAAAGGGACTGGAGAGTAAATTTAGCCACATAAGTGGCCAACCATCTCTATGTGACCAAAACCTCTGGACACTAAGGCTTGTGTAAACCTCCCTGGTTGGTAATGCTCCACCCACATTTTCATACCATTGCTGGAAAGAGTTAACACTTTCCATGACTCCACTGGAAGAAGACAGCTAGAAGCCTTGTGTTTGGAACTCTCCTGAACTCAGCCTTAGGTCTCTTTTCCTTTGGCTGATTTTAATCTGTATCCTTTCATTGTAATAAACTATAACCATGAGTTTAACAGTTTTCAGTGAGTTCTGTGAGTCCTTTTAATGAATTATCAAATTGAGGCTTATCTTGGAAAACCCTGAACTCTATAGGTGATTTCAGAAATAAGAGTGGTCTTGTGGGCTGTTTCATAAGTTTGGTAATGGCACAAATTTGCATGTCTCATGCCCTGTTCTCTTAGGATAGATCCTCTTTCAGAAAGTGCCTTGGTCCCTAATACAAAGATGTTTGTGGCAAGCAGCCCGAACAGGGAAACTAATATGCTCAATTTTCTATAGTGGATCTAATTCATTCTTCCTAATATGTCTATCTGTGTACATATTAAGTATATAATATATAACATAAAAATAAAATTTCTTGTTTAATGATCTATCCTTCCAAACTGAATTCCAGAAGACAATAATCTTGTCTGCCTTATTCATTCACAGGGTCTTTATTCATTTACTATTCAAATTTGATGAATTTATTGTTTAATTGATTTAATCATTCAATGAATATTTATAGTTTGTTATATGTCAGGTATTGTCCTATATACTGTGGGCCCAACAGTAAAGAGTTCAAATTAGACCAAAGTCTCTACTCTCATGGATCTTACAATCTATCAGGAAAAAAATATATAAACAGAATAAATAATTAAAATATATAGCTCCTCAGATGGTGGTAAATGCTGTGGAGAAAAATAAAGAAGAGAAAGTGGAAAAAGCAGTTATAAGTTTAGGGCTGTGGTTTTAGAGTTATTAGGAAGGGTCTCATTTATAAGGTAACATTTCAGCCAATGCCTGAAGTGCAAAAGCAATGTGACAATGCTGAGCAGGACACTGAGGTGGACAAAGCATGTAAAAACTAGGAGGCAAACTCTTCAGATGGGGGACCTGTAAGAATAAATTCCCCAATAAGGACAGTACTAATAGAGTTGAATGGGGGAGTGTGAGAGAGGAATTATAGGACGTGAAGTTAGAAGAGTAAGAGTACAGATTATGTAAGGTCCTGTGGTCAGTGGAAGAACTTGGGCTTAATTCTGAATGAACATAAGTTGTCATTAGATTGTTTTGACAGAGGAGTGTCATGGTACAGCTTACATTTTAAAAAGATCATTCTGACTGCAGTATTTAGTGCAGATTTCTTTAGGGTCAAAAGTGAGAATATGATGTCCAGTTAAGGTACTTATGAAGAAATCTAGGAGAGAGAGATAATGGTGGCTAGGACCAGGGTCAAGGTGGTGGTGGCAGTGAAAAGTGAAGTGATCCTAAATAGGTTCTGAAGGTAGAGCTCACAGAATTTGCTGATGAGTTAGATTTTAGGTGTGCAAGAGCAGAGTCAAGAGTGATTCCAAGAACTGTGTTTCAAGTAACAATTAGGATGGCACTGTCCTTAACTTAATGTGGAAGTAAACACGGTTTCAGATATTTTGTTTGGGGAGGTGAAGGAGAAGGGTGAAGTTTAATTTTTGAAAGTGTTTTAGGCATTCAAGTAAGTAGTTCTAGGTGCTAGGGATATAGTTTAAATACGGCAAGTGTAAACAACAAAGACATAAGTCTCATCAGGCTTCATCATGTTATTTTGTTACATCTTCATTACCATGCATAGTACATTGCTCTTAAGTGCAATATTAACAAATATTTAAGACATGAAGGAACAAATGTTTTATTAAAAACATCTAAAATCCTGCCATGAATTTGCCTTTATGGGAGCTGTGTAGTAAGAGTACTTGAGGATAGGGCCAGGGGTTTCCTCATAAGACAAAGCCAGATCTGTTTGTTTCTGACCTCTATCCTTCAAGCAACTTGCTTCCTGTAACATGTTTGATTTTGAAGAGAGATAACCACGTGAGTCGACTAGGACATTAGTCAGAAAATAGACCTCCAGATAAGTGAACGAGTTAATGTGAACACAGTTTAGTTTTATCTATTAGACCACCAGGTCATTTTGTGTAAAGCGATAACTGTGATTTTTCCATAATTGATATTCAGATGTTTTTCTGACAATAATTGGCCAAGGTATTTGGCTACCTCTTGTAGCCACTCCTGAAAAGAGGAAGTTTGTTTTCCTGTTGCTCTGACAGGAAGAGGTGGATCTACATCATCAAAATGCAGAACAAAATTGTTAGGACACAAGCAAAAAAGAATGACTAAGTTAGTATAAGGTACTCTTTAAAAAATTATGTCTCTATATATACAAAGTTATGTGTGTGTTTATGTGTGTTTGCTGAGTTTCCAATGCTATAAACAAATCTCTTATTATGGGTTGCAGGCAGACTGACTTTAAAATGCTTATGTGACAGGTGAAACCATGGGATACGAGATGGGATCCAGATACTGCTACTTACCAGTAGATAACATAAGACACATTTTATTCTTGCTAAGCCTGAGATCTTAACTTCTAAAATGGTAACACACCTTTAGCTCATGAAGTTATCTCGAATATACATGAACTTTTATCCACCAAATGCTTTACAGTGACTGGTGCATAACAAACATATATTATTCAGTAATTATTAGTTATTACTGTTAATACTATTGTGTATGAAATTTTGTAGATTGCATAGAGAGTGTAGAAATTTTCTTTCTGTTCTCTACTTAGACTTATATTATACTAATCTTCCATATTATTGGAGAGTCTTTATAAGTAACATTTAAATAGCATTTGTCATGCTTATTGTGTTCACTTTTTCCAGTATTCAAGGCTGTTTTTAAGAATCAATACACTAGTATCTTTTGTTAGTATTATGTCATCATGTTGGTATTTTAAAAATCTGAGATCTGTATCATTATTTTATATAAATGAAGATAACTACTATACAGTTAATGTGAAAAGACAAATCAATTGCTAATCTATAAGTCTAGCCAGTTCTGTGCCAGTGAGTCCAAATAGGCAAATGTATTGTGATATTGCAAATCTTCTTTTTCAATAACAATTCTTACTCTACTTCAAAGACATTCCAAATAAATGAACTATGAACATAACAGTATTGTAACTGTTATTTGGTAAGTCTGCATCAACACTTCCATTTATCAATGATAAAATGAAAGAAAAGGACAAACCAGGAAACTACTTTTTGTAACAAAACCAAAATATATACTTTGTCATCAATCTAAAAAGATGATATAAATGAATTTATTTACAAAACAGAAACAGACTCACAGACTTAGAAAATAAACTTATGGTTGCCAAAGACAAAAGGTCAGGGGAAGGGATAAATTAGGAGTTTGGGATTAACATATACACACTACTATTTATAAAATAGATAATCAACATGGACCTACAGTATAGCACAGGGAACTCTACTCAATATTCTGTATTAACCTATACGGGAAAAGAATCTGAAAAAGAATGGATATATGTATAACTAAATCACTTTGCTGTACACCTGAAACTAGCACAACATTGTAAATCAACTATATCCTAATATAAAATAAAAATCAAATGTAAAAAATTAAATAAATAAACAAGTTTGCAAAGCCAGGAATAAAACACTAAAATCTTATTTTAAGTGATCTCCTCAAACTTATCTAAAGGATGTGTTATTTGAAGATGAAAGATATGGAATGAAGAATCTGGAATTATTTTATAGCCTATCTCTGCATCATTCTATTGAATTCTATTGAAGTGTGTAGAGTCCGGAGGAGCTTCTTCAGCAGCAGGCAATAATCTACCCAAAAATATACTTGTGAGTTAACATTGACACTATTGACACTTTTTTAAAGATAGTGTTTTTTAAAAAGAGATCAAATATCATTTTGCTTTAAATATTTCATAATTAAAACTATTTTTTCACTTTATTGTATTTTGGTTCACTGAAAGTACTTTATTATATTAATTTATATTTGAGTGAAAAGTGTAAATTTACAATTCTACTCCATGACTTATTATATTTATAGTTTATTGCATTTGAAGTATATCATATATTTACTCTCATTTCATTTTGTGAATTCAAAATTATGTTTGTTTTAAATAAAAGAATAACACTGATATCAGCACTTTGAAATTAGCCAAAAACCCCACAAAATATACATTTTGCCCTATTATTACTATCACTAATTTTATATGACCATACAACATTGACTAGTTGTGGCATAGTTTCCTTAATTATTTTCTTTTGGTTGAGTTTTTAAATTGTTTCCAATATATGAATGCTATAATAAAATGGCTGTACATATTTTGGTGCATAAAATTTGTCAAAATGGAGGAGTGTTTGTTTTTGTTTTTTTAGAATATATGTAAAGGACAGGAACAACTGAGTCAAAGGTGAGAATACTCTTAAGGCTGTTGATAAACACTGAGAAATTGCTCTCCAAATCAGTTTAGGTGTTTGTTTTTGTTTTTTTTTTTGTTTGTTTAACTAATTAATTAACTAACAATTGCAGAGAATTTGCAGTAGGAGGTCACTTGTGTCAAGACATTCTTAGGCATTGTTGCTGTAACAATAATCACAGGATGGATTTTACAGGACAGATTTTCACAGTGGGCAGCAATGACTAAGCATAGTATGTGACTCAAAATTCCATACTTATAGCTGAACAAGACAGGGTTTGTCCCTGAGGGAACTTATGGTCTGATGTGGGTGATTCTACTTATACGTAAGTAGCAGCATTGAAGCAGGCCATGGTAAGAGTCAAAGTAAGGAAGTAAAGTCAAGCTACATGGAGAATGAAGCAATTAAATTTCATAAACAATCACAAATCACAAAGCGAAGGGTGTCCCTCATCACTAATGTGTACTTATAATGTGAAAAAACTTTAAACTATTCTTATTTTGTTCCTTAATGGACCATTATATTGAATCTCTATTTTATTTATAACTGAAAAATGTACTTCAAATTTTTCTTCATGCTTTCTCCCAAAACTTATTTTTGATTGAACCTCATCAGCATCAACACATTTCTCAGATAATAGGAATTGTAAAATAAAAAAGTTTATTTATGACCATGCAAAATAAATTTTGATATATAGCAAAAGATTTAGTATGCTTGATTAAAATGACTTCTTATCAAGATCTTATCAAGATCAAAATGTTATCCTCTTGCATGAAAATCCACCAGTATCTGCAAGAGAATATTATCTAATAATTGCACTTGAGAGGCAAAGCAGAACTCACAATTTTACTAACAAAGCTATTAGTTCTAAATATGTCGCTTAAGCTTAAGATGTCAACCACTTAGAAACCAAAAGACGTTATAAATAAGCCACATTTACTTCACTCTCAAAGCACAGGATCCTGTTACAGAAACACGTGTTGTAGTTATAAATTAATAAAATTTCCCATTATCACTTACAGCACACTGGGATGCTTTTTCATGCTACTCTGATAAACACTGTCTTATTTTTTAATGACTGTCTTCATAATCTATTAAAGTCACCATGTCGACCTTCTAGAAATGTTTCAGTAACCCTTTGATTGAACAAAATCCTTATGGATTTCTTTGAAATCTTGAAGGTTTGTCATTATTTTTAATAGACTAAGCAAAATACTCAGAGGATGGAGACATGAGCAGTTAAATTACTTGGATTTGGGCTTGCCACACTGAGGTGCTTTTGTGTAGCATTCTTATTTTAATCAGGGACAATCTCTTTAATTTACAACTTAAGGATCAATTATCATAAGTTAATTATGCTCAAAGAATTGGGATAAAGGTAGATCTAACACTGTAAGATATTATCTCATAATAAATATTGGGAAAACATTTATTTTGCCCTAATTTTGTTTTAATCCCTGGACTCAATAAATAAGTGAAAAAAAAATCTGAAAATAAAGATTTTAATTTTGGATATTTGTGTTGTATTGATGTATGAAAGGCAGTCATACTTTTTAAAAGTTACTATATTTGTGTCTATGTAGAAATATACACACGTATATGCACATAGATACATATATATTTATACACATGTATAAATATACACATATGTAGATATTAATATGGGTATGTGTATGTGTAATTCCCTCAACTGAAGTTCAGGGCCATGTGGTAGCCCTGACTTATCCTAATGTTCTTACTTCTTGCCTGAGCCTCAGTTTCCCTTTGCTGACAGTGTCTGATCAATACCTACTGGGAGTCAAGAACAAATTAGGTGGAGGCCTGGCATTATGTTGGTACAGAGTCCACTTGCAGACCACCACGGTATCCGTGGCTTTGTCCTGGGGTATCAATCACAACTCTGCACCTCTTCCTCCTAGCCTAAGATAATGGTTAAGTTGTGATTTTTACCACTGTGTCAAAAGCAGCAGGATGGAAGAAGCAGTGAGAAAAATTAGTCTATTTAAAGGAGGTTTCTAGAAGTGAAATCCAAACTTGTGCTTATACCTCAATGGCCAGTACTTAGTCTCAGCACTCCCAGCTGTAAAGTAGACTAGAAAAAGAGTAGGCCAAGTTCACAGCTTCAAACACAAGGTGCCATTATTAGGAAAGTCAGAAAAAAATATTTGTTAAGAAGCCACCAACAATCCCTGCCACACCCCTCATGACAGGCTATGTTCTTTGTACCATTATTGATAATTATTTCTTAGTATAATGTTTTTATTTTAATTTATCCTTGCTTAACTGTACCATTGCTAAAGTCAGGAACATGTCATATTAACTTGTATGATGTGAGGACCAGGAACTGCCTGAAAGTAACCCTGAGGATTCATTCTAGGTTGCCCATCAAGATATCTTAGATTAGGAATTCTCTTTTCTCCATTAAGAGGCAGTTTTCTCTCCTACCCCAGTCACTCACAGGAGGAGTTAAAACCTCCCAACGGCCTTATAGTCCCCGATGTTAGGCAGCTGGTCCATGAAGCCAGATTTCTTGGTTCCCAGGAGTCTGTTACCCTCTGAAAAAGTCATTTTCTTAGGTTTCCCTTATAATAAGGGAGAACAGAGGGTCAAGTCCCTTTCACTGGACTCCAAACATGCAAGGTGTGTTCAGCAAAGCACCTATGCAGGGAAATTTGCAAGCCCAAGGTCAGAAATAGAAAAGCAAGTACAGGTCCTGCAGTCTTCCCATCATCCCCAGGGGAGGGCTGCTGGTCAAGGCTTTTCTGCTGTACATGAAGTACAGACAAGTCTTTAGTGGATAGAGCCCTGCCTTCCCTTTTGGTAGGGTCAATAGGAGACCAGTCTTGTCAAGTGCCAAGAGGTCTGAACTTTGATATCAGCTGTTGATGAGAGCTGTCTGGGAAAGTACCTGGGCCCCTTGGGTCCCCATGAGAAGTCAGGTTTGGCACAGCCTCTCCTGATAAAGAAAGCAGAGGGGCATCTCCAGTCCTGGCTCAGGAAACCCAGAATTAGCCCCTAGGACCATCCTGGAATGTTTCTGATTGATACATTTTACTTTTGAATCTCCAGACTATCACACAGAATTTGCTATTCGGTAGATACTCAGTTATGTTGGCTGGAGAATGAATGAATGAATAGAGGATATCTGATGTTATACCTGAAAGCAACATTGAGAAATACACTAATACTTGAATTATTTGTTCCTTTATTTAAATGAAAAAAATAAAGTCACCTTTGTATAGATTTGCTGACCCGTTAGTGTGTGTTTTCTCATAAAAGAGCAAACCTTTCTATGACCCTATCAAGGGAGATACAGAGTGAACCTGATTGGAGTAATGCTAAGAGACTTTATCTTGGGAATTGCTCATCAGAAAGTTCTTTTTAACTTATTATATTTCTTTCAGTCTGATTCCAATCACCTTATTGAATAGTTCCTTTAATCATAAAAGAAAAAAATATTCATTATAAAACAATTTCTCACTGAGGACAAGAGGGATAAATAGGCCATTGCAACTGGTTTGAAGGCTCGTGGAAGAGCAGGAAGGCCAGGCATAGTCAGTGCTGAGTTTCCTTTTCTGATAGAGATATCAGGCCAGGTAGGTGAAACAATGCCTTTGGCTTCAGATGATTAAAGAAATTTGGCATCCCTTGAGTATATGATGTCACTGGAAGCCAATGAGAATGTGGTCTTAGCAGTGATAAATATGATCTGGAGCACAGTTCTCCAGACAAAGCAGAGCACTTCAGAAATTGTTTATATTCTATTGTTCCTAGTGCCTTAGTTAATTATCAGACACATTGTACAGACTACTGCTTTTATTGGGTAATAATATTTGGAAATGATTCAGTGTTAGAGTGATTTGATACTCTAAGTACAGATTATTAGGTTGAAACACATAATACACATTAAAAGTTGCATCTAGGCAAGTTACTTTACCATATACATACTTTTTCAGTGCTCTGTAGCACTCCGCATGAACCAGGAAATTTATTTTTAAAGATTTGCTAAGACTAGAATAATTTGTTGGCATGTTATCTCTCAGTGAATTTTTTGCACAGTGAAAGTATGAGTTACAATTCAGGGATAACTCTGTTAGGACTGAACATTTTATGATGACAGAAGTAAAAAATTAATCCATTTTTTGTTGACAGCCTTATAAGTCCTTTAAAAGAAATAAAAACAAAAAGAGAAAGATGATATTTAGCCATTCTATTGACAAGGATAGTAGGGAAATGGAACGAAATTAGTATATTTACAGGACAACCTCTAAGACCATAATTATGTGGTTCCTCTCAAATGCTTTGGTAATGGACCACAGGACATTGTAAACAAGACACATCACTTAAAAATTTTACACATCGACCTTAACAATCTTAGCACTGAAAGTATAAACAATACATAAAGTTAATTTCAGCCTTCAAAAACAAAAAGAAGACAGTCAACAGAGGATTCATGATTTTAAAGTAATATGAATTGTTTAAAAGTTTTTAAAAGTACTTTCTTGCAAGTATAAATAAAACTCTTTAATTCTCATAAATATGAGGGTAATGGGGGACATATCACAAAATTCATTGCTAATGAGAGAATACTGAAATTATTAAAAAATAAATGAAGAATAATCATTAAAAAGAAATTTGGCCAATAGTATAAAGTAGTATCCTAGAAGTCAAATAAAAACTACTGAAGAGTGTTTAACATGTAGCTCATTTTTTTTTTTAAGGAGAGAAAGTGCCTATGTTAACAAAAATGTCAACTCTTTACATAGAAATGTAAAATGTAAAATGTAAAAACGCCTTGAAATAGGATATCAACCTCAGGATTAAAGGGTCAATTATGTGATAATAATTAAACTGAAACTTCTATCTTTCCCAACTAGACAATTTCACACCTAGACAATTTCATTACAATTATAGTTTAGAATTCTTTTAATTTTAAACCTATGTGTTTATATCAGGAAATTTACCTATAAATACCTGAATATCCACTAATGAAAAGAAATTAAAACAAAAACCTCTTGATCATTCAATGTTCTGGACTCAGCAATCATGTTTGTCACAAAAATAAAATAATGTGAGAATTTTTTTTTCATATCATTACTCTTTGCACCATAAATAATTTTGTTTACATTTCACAAATGAGATTCATTTCCAAAAGATATCATTTTAAATACATTTTCCCTCTGTGGAACTCCATTCACAGAAAAAAATGTTCTTGGAATTATCACTAACTGATCATCATTTTAGGTTCCCATCACTTTCTTGTAAGTCATTGAATAAAACAAATGTGTTTATATAATTTCATATGACAAAGAAACCTATTTTTATTCATACATTTAAAAAATGTCATTATACTACTTACTAGAAAAGTAGTAGATTAGGTATAACTAAAATTTGGAAAAATCAATAACTATTTCAGAATTCTGAAAGAAAAACTAGTGCAACTGGTTTGTGAATAATTTTTGACATATATGAGAACTAAACTCTGTTATCTTAGCCCTTGTTTGACAATGTTAATGTACACGTTATATATCAATGATGCCTTTATATTACCATGACTTTGAGAAGAGTAAATGTTACCTTTAAATTTTTTAAATTATTTCTGTATAGGCAAGATTATTTTAGCAATTGGTTGGCTAGAGACAGTACTTTTATATTCATTTATGGTTGTAGATGGAGATGAGGGGACAACTCATGGTCTGACGTCCACCTTTAATAAGATTTTTTTAAATGAGATCAATTACAAATGACTATAAGCTAATGTATTTTATTTAGATCTCCAAATAGCTTTCTGTTTTTTAAGCCAATCCCTTCTTACAGAAGGCTATTAATAAAACAGATTACAATAGGAAAATTAAATCTTGTCTGAGATTAAAGGTTTGTGACAAAGTAGTAAGCAAAGAGTAAGAAAAAAAGATAATTCTCAAAGTGGTAGGAAGTTAATAATGATGACCCCTGGAGATTTGAACCAGAAGCTTGTGTCTTCAATATGCATGTTAATAATAATGGATGACAGTCAAGAACAAGCAGCTGAAATATGCTGACAGTTTGTAATTACAATATTTAATTTTGCTAAAAAAAATTGAGCCATATGGAGAATTGTAAGAAGGTATAATAAATTAGTGATTGAAGAACACAAAGGTAGATGAAATGTAATATAAAGCACAAAGTATTACATACTTAAAGAAATAATTTAAATTACTTGTACATCCTGATGGATTCTGTAACCTCTCAGGATATTATTTTGGACAACTCAATGAAGAAGAGCAATCAACTATAAATAAATCAATGCTACAACATGTTAAAAGCATAGCTAAAAGGTACGACAATATCAAATAGATGGTGATTTTAGCATGGTTTCTATTTTAGAAGTATTGCCATTTTTAAAAAGTGTGGTCAGTTTCATATTTTTGTAACATGGAAAGGTTCAAACAAAGGAAAATACATTAATAAAATAACATAGAAGTCAGTTATAATGCAAACAATTAGCATAATGCACATACTTCTCTTTTTTTGGCCAATGCCTGGCTTAAAAACGTAAGTTCCTAAGTGTGGGTGCTAATTTATAAATCTTTATGAACAGAAACCATAGAAGAGAAAAAAACATACAAAACAGAGAGATTTGCAAATGTTAAACAGAATAATGGAAAGTTTTAGTGGGTTTTATGAAGGCCACAAAACAATTGAACAAACCAGGCTGGGAAGGAACTCGGATCTCCTCTCTGCCAACCAAGGTTGAAAATTACCAGATGCTTTTTGCATCCCCTTTCACTAAAAACAATTAGTACCATAAAAGCTATTTAAGTGTTTCTGTTTGTAGTTTTGGAAACTCAATTTTTAAATTGTTCTTTTAAATACTAACTTGAGTTTTATAATTAGAAAATTAAGTTGTTAAAAGTGCCCAATGTGTATTAAAACATTAAAATTGGGCTTCCCTGGTGGCGCAGTGGTTGAGGGTCCGCCTGCCGATGCAGGGGACGCGGGTTCGTGCCCCGGTCTGGGAGGATCCCACATGCTGCGGGGTGGCTGGGCCCGTGGGCCATGGCCGCTGAGCCTGCGCGTCCGGAGCCTGTGCTCCGCAACGGGAGAGGCCACAACAGTGAGAGGCCCGCGTACCGCAAAAATAAATAAATAAATAAATAAATAAATAAATAAATAAATAAATAAATAAATAAATAAATAAATAAAATAAAACATTAAAATTGTTTGATACAAGATGTCGACAGACACATAGACTCAATATAGATTGAGAGTCACAACTTACCAGGTAACTAGGTTCAGAAATTGCAGCATCTCTACACCGACTATTTAAGATCATCAATTTAACAGTAGACAAAAAAATGGTTCCCTACCGTTTGGGAACTATAGATTACTCTACAGTTAACTAAGAGTTTTCCTGGCTTTTTCTTTAAATTGAAATGCAAAAGATTGTGATTGGCTATATCCCAATGACATGAAATGTATCTAGAAATCTAAAAGACATTTGAGGCAAACAGTTAATCTCCAAAATGAAAGATTTTTCATTTCTGATAAACTTGACTACACACTATTCTAGGTATTTATTAATTTATTTATTCCTTCAATCAGCACCTTTAAAATTACATGCCTATTATCCTCGAGACACTGTGTGAGGTGTCATGAAGGAAAAAATAATTAGATTTCTTACCTTCAAGTTCTAAGAGTCCAGGTTAAGAACCATTAATAGAGAAGTTCACCTTGTGGAACCTCAATCCTTATCCATTCGTGGAACTTCCCTTACAATGAGGAACTGATGTCCCACTTTGGTAAAACTCTTCTTGGTGTAAACATTGAGTGTGTTGCCATCCAATTACTCTTCCCAACCTTACATATAACTCAATTTTCTTTTTCTCTTTTTTTTTAACCTTTTTGCCGTCCTTTTGCCAATTGTACATTGTTAATTCTAGGTTTGACTAAAATTGACCTGTGGTGGGAAAACATGTTTGGTAAACTGTAATCCTTTTGAGGGTCTTATGGGAATAGAGACAATATGAAGAAATGAGGAGCTACCTAAATTAAGAAATTGATGACAAAGTTTCCATAGTTGAGAAAATTCAAATGATGTGTGAGTAATGATGATATTTAGAAATATAGTCACAGAGCTGGCCAAACACTTAGAATTCAGTCACACTACCAACGCTCAGGTGAGGAATCAGACAGTCTCACAGATGCCTCATGAAGGGGGTCCAGAAGCTGCATGTGTTTCTCGTGCCACTCTCTGGGGCACCATAAATACATCCATGGATAAGGTCTTCATTTCAATTGTGTACTAATTTCCTATATTTGATGCTTTAGTTATTAAAGGTACTAAATGCCCAATATTTCTGAAATGTATGTTAATGACCTTAACAACCCACAATGATCTGCTAAGGCAGGCATTGTTATTTCCATGTTACAGTGGGTAAACTGGTCCCCAAAGAGGCTAAAGAATCTATTCATAATAAAAGTTAGAGCTAAACCCAGGTCTTCACAGTAAATACTTTCCATAACAAACTTCAGCCTGACCAAGAACCTTTCAAGGAAACCTGTTTAAATCCTGGCACCTTACAGACAGACCCAACATAGAACTAATCATGGATTTGATAAGATCTCGCATTGCAGGATGAATGTTTATACTAGTGTATTAAAACTGCAATTAGGTAGGCAGCTTAAAATGATTTTACTTCCTTGTATTATATTTAGGCAAAATCAAGCCCTAAATGATTGTTATATCTTCAAAAGACTAGAAATGTCTCAGTGGTACCCAAATGAAGATCGTTGATAACATTTTAAACTTAAAGTTCTATATTTCTTTGAGAATACTTCTTTAACATATACTTTTCTCTCACAAGTAAAATATTTGGAATGAAAATTCAATATATTTTTTTTCATTAATGTAAAGACAACATATCCAAAATTATTCGGTTATTATATTTATTTCTTATGAAAATGACTGAGCAATAAATTAAGTAATTTTGATTTTTACAAAGAACGATCTTAAAACTATAAGCATCATTAAACACTTCATGCTCACATTTTACTCTCCTGTATTTTCTTTCTTTCTTTTTTTTTTTTTTTTTTATACACGCAGGCTCAGCAGATGTGGCACATGGGCTCTAGAGCACAGGCTCAGTAGTTGAGGTGCACGGGCCCAGTTGCTCCGCAGCATGTGGGATCCTCCCAGACCAGGGCTTGAACCCATGTCCCCTGCACTGGCAGGTGGATTCTTAACCTCTGCGCCACCAGGGAAGGCCTCTCCTGTATTTTCTTGATAAAATATATGAATAAACTTTTACTTTTTAATAAGAACACACACGCAAAAAGAAAGTTTGGAAAATATTTTAAAATTGCATTTTACCTCATTTTTGTTATTTTTAAGCAATGCATGGAGAAAAATAATATTTTTTAAAATTGGTTGTCTTCTATTACCTTTAGTATAAAAATCAAGAGTAAGCATGTGTGGCAGATCTATGGTGTAAACTATTTTATGACAGTGATTTTAAACATAGGTACAGTGTTTCAGTTTATAACGTATCTTAGGAGATAATATATTTCTATATTTATGTCTTTTGAATGATGAGTATACACAATGACTTCATAAGTACAATGCGATGACTTTGGAAAAACTAGCTTCCCATAAATGGAGCCAGGTCTTCCGAACACCTCGAATTTTATATTATAAAACTGGGCTTGTTACTTTTTCCCCTTTGAAACCACTCTTCATCCTATCTTTCCTCTTTTTGTGAATGGTTCCAACCTTCTGCTCATACAATTAGAAAATCTTCACACTCTGTTTTAAACCTATCCCTCAACCTTAGCAAGTCAACCAGATGTCAATTTTCTTTATCTAATCCTTTCTTCAATCTGTCCCTATCTCCCTCATCCCAATACTCCTATCCTGGTTCAGGCATTTGTAGTCTATTTCCTGGACTATTCTGGCTTCCCTGCCTTTGTTGTCTCCATAACATCCCTCATTTAGACTGCTGCCAGAGAGTTTTATTCACTGAATCACTGTCTAGCTTATTAAAAAAAAAAAAAAAAAAAAGGAATTTAGGGCATTTAAATCACCTTTCCAGACTTCCTTGGTAGCAATAACTGATGACTACTCATTTTTGCAATACCCTTCTCAGGGTGGTACCACTATAGAAGGAATATAGCAGGGTGACTGAGGGCACCAACTCAGAAGCAAAATAGCCTGGGTTTGAATCAAACCGGTCAGCTAGACTAGCTGTGTGACTCTGGGCAAATCACACAACACCTCTGTTCCTCATTTCCCTCATTTATTGTGGGACCACACTCAGGAGCTTTTTGTAGGAATTAAATTAAGCTAGAAAGGGGTCCAGGAAAATGCAATAGAGAGCCAAGGAAATATGTCGATACATAAGTACTCGTATCATTGTGACTTGTGTCATTGTGACTAGTTTCAGCTGTTGCCCCACTATTTATAATCTTTTTGGAGTCCAAGGGCCATGACTTGATCATCTTTGTGAGCGTACTCTCTGTGCAAAGTAGATTCTTAGCAGATGTTTGTTCAATTAAACAGAACGTATATGAAATGTGACAAAGGTGTGCCCAACTGTTTTTAGGTGGAATGACTTGTGTCAGTGACACAAACATCCGTTATTTCTTTTCTTTAAATCAGCTTTATTGAGGTATAATTTCCATGTGATAAAAGGCACAATTTTAAGAGATGAGTTCTGCCAAATGCATGCATTTAGGTAACCAGCCTCCCAATCAAAATGAATAGTATTCCCATTACCCCACGTTTCCCTCTGTGTCTTTCTGCAGTGAATCCTCACTCCCCACTCCAACCTCAAGTAACCACTGGTCTACTTTCTGTCTTATTGATCAGCCTTGCCTGCCAGTTATTTTAAATCTTTACACTAAAAATGTTTCCGTGTTTCAACCTGAACGATCCGTATCTATGTAATCAACTCATATGTAGTAACATGAAAGGAAAGCTATACACGATGCACCAGGTGTTCTGGGGAGGGCGCTGGTGAGGAGAGAGGTAAATTTTAGTTGAAAGTGGAAAACAGCATCTTGTACTTTATAGCCATTTAATTCTCGACACTTGGCTTTTCTGTTTGCTTGTTTTTTACTCAGTCATTTTAGACACGATTCTAACCTGTAGGCTCTGTAGGCAAGACAGAGTATCTTTATTCTACACTCTGGAACCCTGAGTCCCCATAAGGTGCGGCCTCAGTGCTGGAAACCAAGGCCCTGTTGTTTGGATCCAAGTTTCCAGCCTACTTCTGGGCCCAGAGTTCTTTAGGGAAACGTGTTACTGAAAAAAAAAAAAAAAAAAAAAAAAAAAAAAAAGCTGTGTCCCGGAATTGAGGTTGTAGGAAGGACCCCTGATAGGCAGTTCAGCAGGTTCTCTCGGGGCGCGGTACGCTCCACTGAACTCTGGAACGCATTGTCTTTGAGGGCGACACCCTGAACGCTGCCCGCGGGAAGGGGACAGAATCCCCCCGAGGGGTGCGCGGAGCGCAGCGGGCCGGCAGCCCCGAGGCCAGGGGTGAGGTCAGGGTGGCCTGGGGGCCGGGCCCGGACGTGGCCTGCAGACTCAGCGCTGGACGAGCGCACTCACACAAAAGAGGCCGGAAAGTGGCGGGAGGAAGCGGGCGCGTCACGGGGGCCGCAGCCGGGAGCCTGGCGCGCCCGCCCCGCCGCGTCCCAGGTACACGGCCCGCTCGCCCCGCCGCTCCGCCACCGCCACCGCCACAACCGCGGCGCCGCCAATGAGACTCCTTCCGCTCCTAGGTGAGTGCCCGCGCCCCGGTCGCCCGGCTGCCCCGGGCCGGCACCTGTAGGGAATAGGCTATTTCCAAGGTGGAACTCACGTGCCGAGTGCATTTGACCAAGACTCCAGGGGGAATTGACACAGTCCTTCTCAGGATGTTTTTCTCTTTGGCCTTTCAACTCTGGAGTTCGATATTCAGTACCCAGGGACCAAGTCATCTTTTTATTCCTGCTGACAAAGTCCTCAAAGTCCCAGACTTTGACCTTTCTTCTGATCTTCCCCCAAGACATTTGGGAAATCCAAACCATTAACACTTGTGGGAGGTTTCCTGGCCTTTCAAGGGGACTGCTGGCCCAGACTTTGGGTTCCTTTAAAATACCATTTCGATGATACTGTGCGGAAAGAAAATAAATCACATCTTTGAAGCCGAATTAATTCTGGTTTAGACAGTATATACAGCCCTATGTGAGGCTAGGATTTAGAAATGAATGTTTAAGAATCTCTTGTTACCAGATGAGGACAATTTATCTCGGATGACTGTTTTCAGAGTAATGACTTGCATGATTCAAAACTGTCCATCCCAAGCGTGTTTGTCTTGAGAAGGCCTAGGACAACAATAAAAAAGGAACGTCCTACCCTTTTCCTTATCGTTTCCTAACAGCCCACAAAATACCATTGCCAACTTTGTTTTCAAAAACTCTGAAATAAAGGCTTGTTCTCTCTTATGCTGCATGTTATTGGTCATGTTTGTCTGGTGTTCCATTTCTGGAAGATCGATCTTTGACCAGTATGTTGAGTTGATTTTTTTCCCCTCTAATGGGAGAAAATGTAAAAGAAACTTTATTATGGAAAAGGCAGAATTTTAAAAGATAATTAGAACACAGAAAAAAAAAAAAATTGCATTTGTCCTCCTGAATGGCATGATATGTTTCTCTTCATCTTAAAATAACACAGATTTGACTTTGAAAAGACACAAATACTCAGTTCACCTTGACTTCTTTCTGCACAGAATCATTCCCAGGGGAGGGATATTACTTTACAATCATGTAGCTACCTTTAAAAGTATCTCACCTCAAGGTGAAGGGCCCAGTGATGTAAGAATGCTGTTTTCTTTATAAAGCCAGGTTGCTTACTACATTTTAGCTTGGTTGAGGCTTACATGATAAACACTGAGACTGAAGAAAAACGTTACATTTTTTACTCACTTGGTCATGTCCTGTTATTTACCTAAATCCTCCTTTGGGAAATTCTCATAATGCATTTATCTAAATGGAAAGAAAGAAGGATAGTAGTGTGTATGTCATCTAACTCAACAGTGGGAGAAGGTTTTTCTTTTTCTTTTTGAAAAAGTGTATTCTCTATTTTCTTTAGTGGGTTTTTCCACTTTGCTGAATTGTTGCTACACTCAGAATTGTACCAGGACACCTTGTCTCCCAAATGCAAAATGTGAAATACGGAATGGAGCTGAAGGCTGCTATTGCAACATTGGATTTTCAGGAAATGGTGTCACAATTTGTGAAGGTAGACAATCTTTATTACCTCTTTTGGAGTATATTGTAAGATTAAATTCTGATATGACTGCTTTTTTCTTATCGAGAAGTTAAGTTGTCTTACTTTATACTGTTTGGTTTCATGCTATTGATAAAAAAGCTTAATTAACGAAACGATAAGTTTAAACTTCCCAGGTCAAAATTTATACTTGATTATGGACTTTTGATGACTCCATGCATATCTTATTTTGGGTAAAGATTGCCCTTGAACTTAAGCTGGAAAACTAGGTTCTGAGAGCAGAGTCAATACCTTCAGGAACAGAAGAACAGAGAATTCATGAAGTCCAGGCTATATCCGCATGTGTTGCCCTCAGATACCTTCCTTAGTACTTGCCTATCTAAATTTGAGAATACCATTAAGAGATTCGAGGTTTTCTCCTGCATACCCTGGATATATACCCCGGAGAGAGAGAGAGAGAGAGAGAGAGAGAGAGAGAAAGAAAATTTTAAAATATATTCTTTTCTGAAAAAGTAGATCCCATTTATGGAACTTTAGGCTAGAGCCCAGAGCAAGAATGCCAGGAAAGTTCCTTCTAGGCTACAATTTAGCCCATTGACTTGATGAACAGAACACTATCCCATAATCAAATTTAAGTGATTTCTTGCCTGTGGTCTCCATCACCACCATGCCTCTTCCTTCCTCAAGCTTCACCCAGTCTTTATTTTCTCTTTCATTTTTAGTAGAATCTAGTTTAACTAGGTCAATAGAACAACATTCTATGTAGGAGAGAGTGAGGAAAAAAAAAGTTCCAAGCTATGTAAATTAGTTTTAAAATATAATTAAATGGAAGTCTCAGACTCGAACTGTGTGGTATTACACTCCTAAATGTATTTAAGATAACATGGACTTTTTCTAATTAAGCCAGGGTATTGTACATTGTTAATATTGCATGTGTTTGCTTATAGCATAAACAAGTTGCGTCTTGTGATTCAATTTGATAGGCTCTTAAAAAAGATTAAATATGCAGTATATAGTAAGACCAGACCTCATCACAATTAGTTTAATGCTTAAAAATGTGGAGCAAAGCTACAGTTGCTTAATGGTGCATTAGATCAGGCATTTCTGCTTGTACATACAGCCGGGATTTGTAATTTACTATTCTACAAGCACTACAAAATTCTTTCCATAAATAGTCTTAGATTTTTATTGTGTATTTAATTGAATGGCATTATGGCAAGTTGATAGTTGAGTGACCTTCAAAATATGGCATCAAACATATTAGTGTGCTTTTCCACTAATCATTACAAATTGTACCAGAGTACTTCATAAGCAGTGTTGCCTTTTTGTTATTTAGATACTTTTCAAGTGTCATGATTACCATCATTAACATCAATAATTTTTCACAATTTGGACCTTCAGCAGCCAAGCAGTTCATAATCATGTTTTTAATGATTTCTTTTAAAAACACCTCTTCCATTATCCAATGCAATTGTTTTTCCCCCTGCTGTTTAGTCAATAGTCAGCTGAAGGGCAGAAAATATTTTCTGTTGAAAATAAAAATATTTCAAGAGCTTTGGCCCTGAAATTTCTTTTCACACAGAACACAGTTTGTAATGGGAATTTTTTTTCTTTTCAAGTTCTTCTTAAATTCCCTTCTTATTTGAAGAATGGTACATATACACTTGTGTTAATATTCACAATCTGAGGTTTATAATATCCTCTTAAAACTGTTCAAACAGTGGTTTTCATCTTTTTCACATTTTATTAATCCACTGACAAATTTGGGACACTTTTTTCAGTAAATATATTTAATATGATTTTTGGAATCAAAACATTGTGTTTTCAACTGCTGACTCGTCTAGATTATATTTTGGGTTTGAAGACTCTTGTTGGCTTTTTTCATCTCTAAGGAGAGTCTCCATCTTTCCTTATCTTTCTTTAAGATTGTTAGTAGGTCTCTAAGAAATCACTGGACAGAATTTTTGTTACAGAAGATGCCTGCTTCTTGAGGAGTGGAAATTGTTGTTTTTTGGCATCATTAACATCATCTTCATCATCTTCATAAAATCTGGCTCCCTCCAAGGCATGCCAAATAAATGTCATGATAATAACCCAACCTTACTCAATGTATTCTGTTCCAAGAGCTAGTTTTGAACAAGTTATTTAGACTTTGGATTACGTGATCCCACAGAAACAAGTTTTAATAGTAGTGAATTTATTTCACTTAATTATCTTTTTATTGAACAAGTATTTGTTGAGCACTTTCATCATCATCATTATCATTATCACGATCATCATCAGGATAGTTAAGCTGTATTGTTCACTTAGTCCAAGATATTAATTAGCACAACATCTTCATCCGTTATTATTCCCATTTTATCTATAAGGAAATACAGTGTTAAGAAGGTAAGTGAAAATCTCAAGTGACACAACAAATAAGTAGTGGAGCCAAGATTTGAGCCCAAGTCTGTCTAATTCCAGTGCCTGTATTATTACTCACTGTGTTTGACCATAAGGCCTCTGCTTAACAGATATTGCTATGCCCTTGGGTTAAAATAATCAATAAGAATTGACCTTGATTTCTAATATATCTGAGGACAGTTACAGAACTATGTTAATAATTTGATACAATGTTATAAAAGAGGTAAGTTTGAGGTGTGCAGTCAACAGCAAGGAAGTTTTCCAAGTAGAGGTGACATTTATGCTCAGAATTGAGAATAAATAGATTTTAAGACGAACAAAGTGACAGAGAGAACTCAGGCAAAAGGAATCAGCAGTAACAAAGGCCTAGAAGTTGAACATGTGTGTTTTTTTTTTTAAGGAGCTCCAAGTATTTCATGCTGGATATATATCACAGGTATCTTAGTTGAGGGGTCAATGGCAATTAAGTCAAGATGTCAAAGGTATGGACTTTATTCTGTTAACAAAAGAAAGCCTTTGGCAGGTATTAAGTAGCTGAGTTACATGATAGATTGTATGTATTAGAAAGATAACCCCATTAGGTAGAGTAAGAACGGATTAGCAAGGGTCAACTCACAAAGGCCATTTACCCAACCTGTAAAACCAATAGTACAGTTCATTATACTTTATGCTCTATCTACCCAATGTACTTTAATCTTCATATCAAGCAGTTGAAATAAAAACTACAGATGCTGTCTTTTACTTACAAACAGTATTATTACTGGTTATAACTAGCTTCTGTTGAACTCCACACTACAGCCTTTTGCATATGAGAGAAGCAGGACTCTGAAAGCTTAAGTGAGTTCCCCAGTGTCCCAGGCTAAAGTGATAAAGTTAGGACTCAAACCCTGGAATCTCAGCCTTCTCTAAATTACCAAAAATGTCAGCGTATTACCAGTCACCTGGTAATTAGTTTAGTACAGATTTTTAAACCAAATTGGTGGAACAGTATCATTTTAATAGGAATGTATTTATTACCACTTTATTGAGGTATTAATGGGAATTTATTACATACTTATCTTTATGCTGACATGTAAGTGTATTTTAAGATAGGAGGTGAAAAAGTGTGGAGAAATTTGGGGGTACCTTTAAAGGCTTTTGAAATTGTTGATGATGTTTAACTATAAAATGTAGGTTATTTTAGTTCTTTAAACATATATTACTATTGCCGTTCCTTATGGCTCTCAGTACATTTTTGACTACCTTCTAGTGCACAGTAGTTACAAATATAGGAAGTTAAAGATCCCTCCTCCCCCAGGTAATTATGAAAGTGTTAAAAAAGGGAAGGAAGGTTAGAAGGGCTGAAAGAATCTTTGGCTACACCTAAAACACTATATTGCTTGAGTTGGAATAAACTGAGCTGTGAGAAGCAAGAAGCAGGAACCAGTGGAAGGATGCAGTGCATTGCATGTTTGGGTGTAAGGATGGGGAGTGGTGAGAAAATAGTCTCCCTACTCTCATATCAGCACATTAAGTGGGGCTGTTTTTTGGGAAGTTTCATGGAATGAGAATGGGTAGGAGGAAAACAACTGCCCCAGGTAAGGAGAGGAATGGTCAGGAAGGGTGTAATTAACTACCAGTACGCATGTATAAAAATCTTTTCAGAGCTTGAGACATGCCTGTTATGCCTATTATGAACAACATCACAAGCACTTTACAGAAAATAATGAAGTCTTGGTGCCTGACTCAGGGAGACATACTGTATGATTAAAAAGTAGTTTTTCATTATTATCTAATAACCATACATATGCTTGTAAAATTCAACTGGAAGAATATCATAATAAACTAGAGAGCAGTATGAGGCTGGTAAAGGTAAAGAGAAGTGTCACAATAGCTATCTAAAGAGCAGAATGTGAGAGAAATAGTAATTAAAATAGTCCACTAGCATGAATCTGCCCAGGATAAAATAGAAGTGTTGAGGACATGTGATTGCTTCCATAACAATTTTTTCTTTAGTAATAAAGAGGATGCTCATCAAAATGGGCAAACCAATAGTCATCAGAACAGATGCAAAGCATACAAAATGTGTATGTCATGAATATACACATCGTTAACACAATTAGATATACTATCTAAACTATGTCCTACAAGTAATAACTGTAGCTGTAAATATTTAACAAAATGATAATATCCGTAATAGAAATGTGAACAGAAAAATAACTCTTATGTACTCTTCTTTGCATCACATCTCAATGATATTTCATATTTAATAATGATATATACATATAGTCAAAGCTATATAACATACATATACCTTTTCACTTTTATGAGGTATAGTCACATTCCGTATGTGAATGATTTTTCAGAACAAACATGCCAGAATAACAAACTAATTGGTATCACCCATTTCTCACTCAAGTAAATATCATTGTCTAAGATGGTTTAATTATGAAAATGATGCTACCAGTGCTTAAAATTTTATTAGAACTCTTACTTTATAATTTATATGTGTAATATAATAAATTAAATTTAAATAAATTATTTAAGTATATATATATATATTTTTTTTCCTGTTCTCAATGAGAATGAGATTTTGAGAGTGGATTTAATCTTCAGAAACAGCTAAGATAAACTTTTAACCAAATCTGATGGGTGAAGTGGAAGATTAATTGCCAAAATGGTTTTAAGAAAATGGTGTGTGGTTATAAAGTAATATGAGATGAAATATTTTTCATGAGTAGCATGGAACAAAGATAGTTTTTTAAGTTTTGAAATGTTTTGATATTGCATATAATAGCGAGATCACTAGAATAAATGTACTGACTTTCAAGTTGTTAATTCTCATTGGGATGCTTAAGTTCTGTTATTTGCTTAAAGATAGTTGTATTATTTTCACGCATTCATTTCATAAGCATTATCTGTTCTTTATGAATCCGATTCCAAAGGGCATTGTTAATATCTCTAGCTCTAAAAGTAACAAAGATAAACCCAACACATTGTTGAACTAGATTCTAAGTGTATACCAGCTTACTTAGAAATATTTTCGTTAATACAAATATTTTATGAAATAAACCTTACAGTGTAGGACAAAAATGTCATAAAATGTATCAGTGCATTTTGGCGAACATGTCAAGCATTTTCTTATATGATAAACATCATCATTACCTTTTTAAAACATCATCATTACCTTTACTTATTTCAACAATTGGAATATTCATTTTGGCCCTGTCATTTTTGAAACCTATTCTAGCTTTGAAAATTTAGAATATGGTACCCTTAATAATTTAGCATACCAACATTTTATTTCTGTTACCAAAAGAGATGGTGCATCAGTTTAGTTCTGTCATGATCTGGCAAATTAAATAGTCTGGTTACCAAAGTTAGTCTATTTATTGAGTGAGACAGTTGGAACAAAAACAAGGAAAGTTAAAGTTTATAATCATCTTTAAATTGTACTGATATTTAACTTCTGTGGAGTTACATACCCAGAAGATAGAGTGCATCAAAACTGCCTGGATCAGGTCCCTCTAGAAAAGCGATTTTTCACAGCAGCTTCTAAATCATTTTTGTCTTAAGGCTGCAAATGGGTATCTTTTGAATATTTGTTTTCATTTCTCATCTGGCATCATCAGCTCTCCTAGTAGTTCATCTACAACTTTTCTTATCCTTTTACATTTATTACATTTTGTGGTATTGAAACTTAGGAGTACAGAATTGAGTAGCAGCCAGGGCTAGCATTTTCTTTAATTTTTCCCTTTCTCTCTCTCTTTTTCTCTCTGCCTCCCTCTCTATGTCTTTTTCTCTTTTCTTCTTGTTCCAGTCCATAGAAGGAGGTGTCTTCTGGTTTTTAAGGAATATTTAAGGAATATTTGAAGATTTAGAAATCTATGTCTCAATAACATTACATCCACATCTTCCTTCATATGTAATATGTTACTAAAAACCCTTGAGGAAGCAAAATTTCTTTTGTAAAACAAGTGTATTTTTACATACTCCAGAGGAATTTCCTAGGAAAATGAATACTAATACAAACTTGAAAAAGTATGAACTCTAACATGCTTCTAGATAGCTGTGTATCAAATTTTTTTAAAGTGAGGTACATATTTCCTTGGGCCTTCTTGTACTGAATGGAAACTGTAACCTGTTTAAAAACTGATAGTCTAAATTAACCCAAGGCTTACATTCCAGGATGCATGATTTCTGTGAACTTCATCCAAATAAATAAAATACCTTTGCCAATTTCAGAAATTCTTTTCCTTGTAACTAGAAATATGACCTCTTTCGTCTGTTGACAAGAAGGGTTACACAATAGAGAGAACAAACTCAAGCACAATATTTAAGTAGAACCTCCTCAAAAAATCTACTCTATAAGATTACAAATTCTTTTACCATATAAAAAGAGAAAAAATAAAAGAATAAACCATTATAGAAACCATCTTTAAGCTAGTATTTTATTTTTAAAAAGAAAAAGAAAAAAGAACTTGTGTCATTTGAGTTTTGCTGATCAGCTCCACAGTTTTAAAACTAAAAACTTCTCCATATCTCCTCCCTCTATTTGTATAGCTGATTCACTTTGTTATAAAGCAGAAACTAACACACCATTGTAAAGCAATTATAGTCCAATAACAATGTTAAAAAACTAAAACCTAAAAACTTCTCTTATCTAGCTTGACAAGGTCATTTTTTGCAGACTAAGTTTCAGGAATCATTTTTCTAAGTCATCCTGTTCCATGTTTATTTCACTGGACAGATATGACAATGAATGAGATACAAACTAAGAAGTATCCTGAGTTCTTAAAGAAAAGTTTAATATGAATATATGATTTTGGATTTTCCCAACTAATCTATAATGAAATGTGAAAATGTTTCTTCATGTAGAAGTCTCATTTATTTTTGATTACTTTTTAATCAGTATTATCTACATGGATTCATTGCATATTTAGAATCAGAAAAGTAATATCAGATAACTAATGGCACAGAGAATTAAACAGAAATAGTAAAAATCAACACAGAACTTCTGAGTTCTAATATCAATAATCAAAAATACTTACTCAAATTTCTGTCTTAAATCAATCCTAGGTAAGACTTACTATCTGATTTGACATTATCAGAGTGATGGGTTTTTTTTTCAAGTGAAGACTATCAATTTGTTTTTACTGTAGGCTAAAATGTTGATTCATCATATATATATATTTATATATATATACGTCATACAATATGTGTTGCTGATGATAAAGCATCAATAGCAATACAATTGGATATCATTTTTCTAGCATTAGTTTTCATTTTTTTCATGCAAAGTGAACATGGCAGTTGTACCATCTTATATTTTATGTTCAGTCATATCTTTAGGAACTGCTAGGAAATTTAAATTAAGTGAAAATTGTGCTCTAAATGTGGAATTTTCAGACATTTTAGACCTCTGTTGCTTTTCAAGAAAATATTGGCATAAAGAAGAACAAAGGAATTTGGAGATAGCACCTTTAACACCGTAAAGTGACTCAGTGAGTCTCAATTTTTTCACTTTGCTTATTAAAATTCTATTATTTTATCAATATTCTAAGATTGCTAACTTCATTTTGCAAAATTGATGATATTTCTTTTGTTGTTGGAATGTCAATTTTCTATAGTCCCAGTTTTAATAGGGCATTAGCATACTTCATAGCCAACTCCCAGTTATTCTGGAAGCAAATTAACCAGTCTTCTGCTTATCCATTTTTGCATTATTTCTCTTCATGCTTACTTAGTCTCTTTAATGCTTAAATAAGGAACTTCAGATTTACAGCTTATTCACAAAAAAAGAATAATAATAATGATATTAATTTGAGTGCTTCCTCTGAGCTACCATCTATTCTAAGCACTTTACATGAATTTGTAAATTTAATCCTCATAACAACTCTGAAGTAAAAGCTAGTATTATTCTCAATTTATAGGTTAAATAATTTTCCCAGAGAAAGTACCTTCAAACAGTCTTCTCATATGATCCTCAAACTACTATGTGAATTAAGTCTGCAAATAATGAAATTGAATCTCATTAAGAAAAAAATGAATTATTTTGGTTCTACCCCTCCTACCTCAATTCTGCTTTTTTTGTGCTACATTATCAAAACAACTGATAAAAAGAAAAAAGAATGTGTGGTGTGTATATTTATGATACCTTAGGAATAAGTACAGAGAAGTTAAAACTATTTACAAGTTTTAATAGCTTGATGAAAATCATAGGCCAGGAACAATTGTTTAACTCCTGCTTATCTATCTCTTTCAAGCCCAGTGAATTATTGAAAATAAAATCAGTGAAATCAAAGGAGGCTCATGAGACATCTACAAATTAAGAGTGAACTTCTCAAAATAGAATCCAGTGCTACGAATGGGGGTAGTTCAATGTACACAGAGAAGGCTTCAGTGAAGATGGTGTCTTTTCCCTGTGGTGGTCATATTCTTTACCCTTCCCAGAAAGGGAGTGGAAATCTAAGTGATTGGTTGAGACATTATTTTCCTAAAGCTGTACAGATTGGTCTCCCTATTTCCCATTGGTGTTTGCTCCCAAATAAAGCCAAGAAAATACTCTCAAAGGAAACTTTGTCACCTGCCTGTCATCACTTAAGGTGCAAATTAATACCACCTTTCTGCCCACTCCCCATCTATGCTACCTGGAATAATGCCTGAAACTTGCCCCACCCACGTATGCAGCAAACCCAGAACTCTTGCACTAAAGAGGTTGTAATTGTCAGGCAAAACCTGGGTCATGGTACCTGTGATAATCAACATTGTTCTTTAGTTATAAACATAAGGGTCTTTTAAGGATAACCAGTCATTGGAGAAAAGCCAAAAATACAAACACAAAGATGAATAAATAGAACTGGCCTGAAAAAGTTACTTTCTAGGGAGAGAAAGTTTGAAGGAAAAACTCTAGTTGATACCTTCAAAGAGATTCTCAAAAATTTTGCATCCTAACAAACAAAACAAATAGAATAGGCTTCTGTGTGTGAAAGAGCTATTATACCAGAAAAAATACTTTCTTCTTTGGTATATCCCATAACCTTTGTGCTACTCAATTCCTTGTACCTCCTTTATCCTTTTATTCATTTCCTTTTGTAGAAATCCATCAAGACAATAAACTGGTAAAATTGTCAGTAATGCAAGCAATTCTTAAAAATCACCAGAAGATTGAGACTAAAGTCTCTATTCCTGGGTTTTCTCTCCTATGAAAATGATCACACACCGAACAGGGAAACTACAAATTTCAAATTTTCTTACACATCAGTAGAAGATACCCCTGGACTGCATAAGTCAGGATATTCTTAAGTTCATCAGCTAAGCACAATCCCCCTTTTTATAATAACCCAATTTCACCCCCTTGTGATCTTTTCCATTATCTCTGCCTACAGCTCTCCCAAATTCCTCCCCTAGTTTATCTCAAAGGTAAAACAGGGTAGTCAATGTGTCTTTTGATCCTAATTCCATGATTTGCTGGTAATTTTTCACATTATAATGTCATTAATATGGGGATAGAGCCCATACTTGGTACCCAGGAATAGTGCATTGTTGTTGAAGAACCTCTGCTCCATTTGATTGAACTCAAACTTTGTTTTTGACTTACTTATAAATTCTGTGGTTATAATATTGTAATTATCTGCAATTTCCAACCTATGTTGTTTGTTTTCCCTGAGTAATTTCCTGAATTCACTGGCTAATACTCTTGAGAGTTCATACAAAAAGATCTATTTTTCTCCTCCAATAAAATATATTTATCTTCTGATCTATGTTACTCCCAAATTGAGACAATAACGTGCAATAAAGCAGCAGAAAAATAATACCCAGAGACTGTAGAACTAAAAGGCAAAGATGGAAAATACGAGAGCAACATGGAGAACCTAATATTCATCTAATAGAAGTCTTATTAAAGTAGGATCAGACAAGATTTAGCAAAGGAAATAACAAAAGATATAAGACAATTTCCCATAGCTTAAGAAACACCTGAGTCTTCAGTTAAAAGAGCCCTCTAATATTCAACTGTCTTTTGCGTAATATGTTTGTGCCTTGCTTCTCAGCTTATGTTTAAGGAATACCTATTGATATCATGCAATAAAAGAAGAGTATAGTTTACTTCATAACCTGTCATTTTTATTTATACATTCAAAATGTTTATTACCTTTGTGTACCTAAATAATAGAATATATAGACTTCTTCATTCCTGTAGCATAGGTGAAAACCTTCTCAAATCATGGGGACAGAGTGAGAAAAAGTACTTTTCAAGACGACAGTTGAGTGGTTCTTAGCATCAGGAGAGTGAATAGATGCGAAGCAGCCAAAAATCAACAATGACCACTACAAGAAGAGTTTCTATCAATCCTCTGGGCCTCCATGTCTACATCCATCTACTTTCATTTAACCCTTTTCTGAGACTAATTCTAGTTTAAGAAAGGAGGGGTATATTTTAGAAATACTGTGATATTACCCCATCATCTAAAAAAATAATTACTACATCAAAGTCTTATCTTCCAGGTGCCCATTATTGGATCCCTTTCTTATATCCTTGTATCTCAATAACTGGGAGCAGCCCTGTAATTTGAATACTCCTAGTATGCCATGCCCGAGTAACTAAATTCTCTGATAATAAATTCTCATATGACTGTGATGAGGTCTCCAAGCTTGTTATGTATATTCTAGTCCTGTTCAACTGGGACTGTTATGGTAATGGTTATTAATGTCTCTCTCAGCTTTAAAATTCTTTGATTCTGTTATTGTGAGACTTTTATTTGGACTGTAGTCAATATACAGTTCATCTACTTTTTGGGTAACTAATGGATTTTCGGCTCAATTTAAAACATGAAAATGAAACAGATATGGATTTTGGTCTCTTGCCTCTAACTATCCTTCTTTTTACTGCGATCTCTGGAGCTGGCATGACCAGTGCAGGTGAGGCTTTCATCTACTGCTTGTGCTACCTTCTCCCTATTCGTGGCCATAACACCATCATGATATTCTTTTCTGCTGAACCAGGATGTGACCTCAAAGTTCTTCTCCAGGCAGATGTTACAAATCAGTAGAGGCAGGCACATAAATAAAACTTATTTTCCATTATTTCCATTATTGTTTTCTCTGGTGATTTCCTCCTTTGAAAGGAACTTCTGGACGAATCTTCAGTGAACCCCCTGTATTAGAGTGCTAAAAAGTAAGGTATTACATAGAAAATGATCAGCAGGAGAAGTGCTATATCAGAGTCACCTGAATCATAAAAAAAGAAACAAGAAGGCTATAAACCTTGATTTTTATATTTGGTCCCCTCTGGGAAAGGTTTAGTCACTGTTGTATACAGTTGAGAGAACCCCTTTTGAATAAAATGATACACATATTCGTTATGTGGGGAGGAGGGTTATGATTCATGTGATTTTATACGTACCATTTAATGAATAATCTGGAACAAAATGCTACAAAATAGAACTTGTCCTTGTGTTGCAATTTCAAAAGAACATTGATGATTGTTTATTTTTAACTGTGATGAGCCAGGGATGTTGAGAGTGGACTTGATCAGAGGGGCAGTCTTCTCAGCTGGAAACCTGTAGCTAAATTTCTCCATTCTGAGGATTTCATGTAGTTCCAGGCATCAAAATACTTTGTGTCAGACAATAAATGGGACAGGATAATCAGCTGTGTGTGTGCTCAGGAAATAAATCAGGCACTTTCAATGTTGGAAAAATTATAAACTGAGATTCATTGTCTAAAACTCAATACACGTGTCACTTTCTTTGCAAGGCCTTTCTTATTTCTATATTTTAAGAATAATTGTTTGCTTTTTCATCTTCTCATAATTCATTTTTTATTTTTGCATCAATTCATGATATCGGAATAAGTGTTGATGGAGTTTGCCTGCTTTTTTTTTTTAACATCCTTTTTGGAGTATAATTGCTTTACAATGTTGTGTTAGTTTCCTCTGTATAACAAAGTGAATCAGCTATATGCATACGTCTATCCCCATATCCCTTCCTTCTTGCGCCTCCCTCTCACCCTCCTTATCCCACCCCTCTAGGTGGTCGCAAAGCACTGAGCTGATCTCCCTGTGCTATGCAGCTGCTTCCCACTAGCTATTGATTTTACATTTGGTAGTGTATATATGTCCATGACACTCTCTCACTTCATCCCAGCTTGCCCTTCCCCCTCCCTGTGTCCTCAAGGACAGGAGTAAAGACACAGACATAGAGAATGCCTGCTTTTTAATAGTGCCTGGGGAATCCCAACAGTGACTGCTGTTTGAGGAGAGTAACTAATTCTTATTCTTGAGTGGATCCTTGGAAACTACCAAAATTCCTTGGATCCAATCTGTAAAATACTATGGATTGTTTTTGAGTGGTTACTCTGATTGGTTGGTGCCCCATTCTTATTGTTCCTTGCCTATGCTGAATTTATTAAGACATTGTGGGTGGTATTCCTGCTTGCATGAATCAGCACTTAGATTTGCTTGAATTCTATACATTGTAAGAGACCCATATAGCAAGATTACATTAGGTATAATCCCATCCCAAATATTTTGCTGTAAATAAAGACTATCCATTATAGCCAGATAGAAAATGTGCATGAATGATCAGTTTGCTTAATAAACTTCACATTGGTTTTCTCCAAACTGTCTTTCCCTATTTCATTTTGAGTGATCAACTGTGCAAGACTGAATTTCCATTAACTTATCTATTCCTCTTTTGAACATTTTCCTGAATTAGGAAGCAGTATGTCCTAAAGCAGGGACATTTGCAATATTGGCACTAATACCTTGTGATGACCTCCTGTTTTTGAAGCACCCTGGTCCTAATCTTCAGAGTCCCAGGAGTCACATTGACTATGGTATTTTTTTTCTGCATCTGATGTGTCACATATGCTGTTTTCATAGAAATCCTAGTAATTGTGAAATTATTAGCACTTAGAAAAATGATATTTTCATTTCTAAGCATATTAGTACTTTGTTCTTTCTTTAATTTCAAAACAGAATTTTATTCTGTGTTGTTGAAAATATCTGTCTCACATTTATCACTCTTTCCCATGAACTAATCTTTTTAAATACAACATTACATGAAGCTGTAATTAGTATGTACAAAGTGAAGGACAAATTTTATTTTGTTTTTTATCAAACTCTAAATTTGATTAAATAGAATAAATTATCACATGAATGAATTGGGAAGAAAAAAATATTCTTAATCTCTGTAACTTTAAATTACTTCATTAGAATTTTAATACCTCCAATATATAAAGATTATGAAGAAAATATTGTCTTCATCTACAAAAATGTTGTGTTTAATTTTAAAAAATGTGTTGTAACCCTTCCTAAGAGTTATTCACTTCCTTGATTTAGGAAACATTCTTTTCATGCTCTCTAGCAGTGCTGAAATCAACTAAAAGAGCATATGTTTAGGAGGATGTGGGAAAAATGTTTTGAAAAACTCTGATGTATTATCTCAGATAATTTCTTCTTCTTGTCTTCTTGAGATATGATTTTATATCCCATATTTTACTAACCATCAAACTGGTGCCAAGAATCTGAATTTATAATTAATCGATTTTTTAATTTGTTGGTCAGCTGTATGAGATAATACCACTATGTAGTGTACATTATACAGCATCTGTATAAATGTATCAAGCATTTTGAATGTTAAAAAACAGAACAAATCATATTTGTCTGCCTTGAAAGTTGTGATTTTCTGGATATTAAAAAATTAAGGCAGTATTACTGATACATTTCAGCTGCTTTAACTATTTTGGTCCATTGCCATTGAGGGAAAAGGTACCAGGACTTAAATTACTGTAGTCTCATGTGTAGTTGTGGGTAGAGTGAGAATAAGGATTTTAGGAGGAAAAAAAATTCTGTTTAAAGAAATTGGAATATAGAGAAAGAACTCCAGGACCTGAATAATAGACGATGGTATTTTATATTCAAGTCAAAGAGTTTTCATTAAGAATGAGATTATTTTGAGTGTCATTGGCCTGAAAAGCTCGATTCCTGCCAAGTCCCTTTAAATGGAATTTACTGCACGGTAATGGTATTTCCCGTATTAACGTGATTTTTCCCACAATGTTATGTTCTGATAATTTATATTACCAAGAAATCTGGATTAATATACAGTATCAGAGATTCTCTTTATAACTGTTTAAAAGTTCCCAAACAAATTGCTAGAAGATAGAATGCCAGACTGTTCAAAGCCTGTACTTATTTTAAGGAGTAAATTAATACTTTGGTCCTTCATTTGCCATGGAAAAAGATAAAGACATTCTCTAGGAAGATTAGAATCCAGCCAAACATTGTAGGCTATATATAGCATACAAAGCCTTGTGCCATTTGTGAAAATGCTATCAGGGGGAAAACCCAATGAGTGAGTTTCTGTACTGTATGTTTTAGGGACACAGATTTAATTTAGAGATTATGGTTTGAAAATAAAATTTACTGTAAGAGTGTTTTTAGCTGATAAGAAATTGATTTTGTGACCTTGTTACGCATTAATTGAAATATCTGGCAATATGCCTTGACAAGGTTAAGGAACCATACACACTTGGAACCATATCATTCCTTCATGTTGAACTTGCTAGTTAACATTCCTTCATGTTGAACTTGCTAGTTAATCACTTTGTTACCAATCACTTTGTTACCATTACGGGGAAGGAAACTACCTTTTGTGTGGGGTCTGAATAATCTTCTATGGCGTAACAAGTGGTTTTTATGTAATTGACATTATATTTAGTTGTTTCACTATATTGAAGGTGCAGTCATTTAAGAGTGTTATCCTTATAGATTAACGTGGTATTTTGTATTTTCTAATACTTTAAAGGTTATATTTATAAAATCAAAAATAAGAATGTGTGCACATGAGCACAGACATAAAAATTATTTGTTATTTAAATTATTCAGTGAATTTTAGAATGTAGTTTTTAAGAACTTACAGTAGAATGAAGGTAGTCAGGTTATCAGTGTTCTACATGTCTTACATGCTAGCTTATTTAACAGGTGTTAACTCAGGATATATTTACAGAGGAAAAAATGAATTGCAGAGGAGAGTTCAAACAAATTGTGAAATTTGTAAAGTCTTACCAAAGAACACCAAAATATATATATTTTTTCCTTGAGATTCTTTGGGTTGACTCACCAGGTCAGTTATATATGCAATAATTACGCAGAAAAGTGGGCATCTCCACTTTATTTCTCTTTTGTGGATATAACCTCAGAACTAAAATTTGGGTCATGTTTCTTTAGTGATATCATGCTGTTAGCCCTCTGCAGATCAAGAACACATACTGAGTCTTAAAGAATTTGTAATTAAAAATGTCACTGGAGTCATGTTTAACATTTAAGTGGAAAGAAATGTGCTGTTTTTTGTACATTTTTGATAATTAAAGTTGACTTGTGCAGACAACTAAATCAATTTTGACGAGACTGAACAGAAGTTGAGGTGGTCCTGACACTTGCTTGATAGTTTTGTATTTGTGGAAAAATTTTGATATTTTGAAGTAAGAGAGTTCTATATCCTTTGTGTCAGAAAGGTTCTTATGCTAGGTTTCCTGGTGCCGTATGGAGGATCTGTTCTGAAGATAATTTCTGGACCTTTATAAACACAGAAATCTATTGAGAATACTAAAAATAGTACAACAAATCTCTGTTGTATATGCAATGCAGGAAAGCAAGCAGATGCTTGATTATAGTGTTGTGTTTGTTCAACGAATGTTATGTTCCTTGCAGCAGTTTCATAATGGAATACTATGTGGAGAAGACTGTTTTTTTAAATATGTTTTGGACTTTGAATTTCAGTTTATTAGTAGACAAATATGTCAGAAAATTTTCAATAGAGGCAGTAATTGTTGTTTTATAGTCAATAATCTATGCTTATCCTTTTAAACAATCAGATGGTTGCTTTAAGAATAAAGAAGTATGAAGTTAATATGAATTTAAGCAAGGTTTTAGATTATAACCCATAATACACTTTATTGTGTTTAGAAAAGAAAACTTAAGTCTTATTGATTATTGGAGATACAGTTTTCAAAAAAAGATTCCAGCGATTCATAAATTATGATCCAAGGACTTACTACTACTAATGCCTTAATATTTGCAGATCAGTTCCTTTATTAATTGAAAAGAAATTGTCCTTACAACAATATTAAAACCGAATGACACACTTACAAATATGACACACTTAGAGAATAGAATTTAAAGCAAAATTTTGACATACGGTAAGTATTCAAATCTGGAATACCAAGTACAAATAATAAATACAGGAGGGGAAAAAATGGCTATAGTTTATTTCAAAGTAGATTACAGCAGAGGAAGGATTATAATGGAGACCTGCTTTGAAAATCTGTACCTCAACTTTTTAGATTCAGACACTATTGACACTTTGAACCAAGATCGATCCAAAGAAGCAGAGCTATAGAAGAAGCAGAGCTTCTGAGGAAGGCATCCCTGGGATCGAATCCTGGTTCCATCATTTGCTAGCTGTCATATTTGGACCAGTTGCTATGTCTTTGGTATATAAATAGTCTTATCAACTTCAAAATATTTTTGAGGATAAAAGAAGATAATAAAAATATAGCATTTAGTTATGATACTGGCCATATAGAAAGGCCTCAGTAAGTGAACGGTTATTAATGTAAATCTGTCAGTCACTTTCTGCCACATTGTTTTGGATAGGTTCATTCTTTTTCTACTTTCCCAAACTATCCAGAAAATCAGATGAAAATCATCTAGGCAGTTATGTTATAACAAGGTGCTCTTCTGCTTTTCCTAAATTCCACGAACAGCAACACATATGAGCACTTAACCATATACCTAGAATAAGGGTATATTAGTCCCTACTTGCTAATAGTTTATTAATCCTCAACTTACATTTTAGGCTTTCTGTGTCTGAAGGGAAAAAAAATAATCATTTACTTATTAGTAAGCTTTCTTTTTTTTAAAATACATCTTTATTGGAGTATAATTGCTTCACAATGTGGTGTTAGTTTCTTCCGAACAACAAAGTGAATCAGCTGTATGCATACACATATCCCCATATACCTTCCCTTTTGAGCCTTCCTCCCACACTCCCTATTCCATGCCTCTAGGTGGTCACAAAGCACCGAGCTGATCTCCCTATGCAGCAGCTTCCACCAGCCATCCATTTTACATTTGTTAGTGTATGTATGTCAGTACTACTCTCGCACTTACATCCCAGCCTCCCATTCCCCACTGTGCCCTCAAGTCCATTCTCAATGTCTCCATCTTTATTTCTGCCCTACCACTAGATTCATCACTACCATTTTTCTACATTCCATATACATGCATTAGCATACGGTATTTGTTTTTCTCTTTCTGACTTACTTTACTCTGTATAACAGACTCTAGGTCTATCCACCTCATTACAGATAACTCAATTTCGTTCCTTTTTATGGCTGAGTAATATTCCATTGTATGTATGTGCCACATTTTCTTTATCCATTCTGTCGATGGACATTTAGGTTATTTCCATATCCTAGCTATTGTAAATAGTGCTGCAATGAACATTGTGTTACATGTATCTTTTTGAATTATGGTTTTCTCAGGTATATGCCCAGTAGTGGGATTGCTGGGTCATAGGGTAATTCTATTTTTAGTTTTTTAAGTAATCTCCAAATAGTTCTTCATAGTGACTGTATCAAGTTACATTCCCACCAACAGTGCATAAGGGTTCCCTTTTCTCCACACCTTCTCCAGCATTTATCCTTTTTAGGTTTTTTGATGATGGCCATTCTGACTGGTGGGAGGTAATACCTCATTGTGGTTTTGATTTCCATTTCTCTAATGATTAGAGATGTTGCACATCTTTTCATGTGTTTGTTGGCCATCTGTATGTCTTCTTTGGAGAAATGTCTATTTAGGCCTTCTGCCCATTTTTGGATTAGGTTGTTTTTTTCTTTTGATATTGAGCTTCATGAGCTGCTTGTATATTTTGGAAATTAATCAGTTGTCAGTTGCTTCATTTGCAAATATTTTCTCCCATACTGATGGTTGTCTTTTTGTCTTCTTTATGGTTTCCTTTGCTGTGCAAAAGCTTTGAAGTTTCACTGGGTCCCATTTGTTTAGTTTTGTTTTTATTTCCATTACTCTAGAAGGTGGGTGAAAATGATCTTGCTGTGATTTATGACATAGAGTGTTCTGCCTATGTTTTCCTCTAAGAGTTTTATACTGTCTATCCTTACATTTAGGTCTTTAATACAATTTGAGTTTATTTTTGTGTATAGTGTTAGGAAGTGTTCTGATTTCATCCTTTTAATGTAGCTGTCCAGTTTTCCCAGCACCACTTATTGAAGAGGCTGTCTTTGCTCCATTGTATATTCTTGCCTCCTTTGTCAAAGATAAGGTGACCATACGTGCATGAGTTTATCTCTGGGCTTTCTATCCTGTTCCACTGATCTATATTTCTGTTTTTGTGCCAGTACCATACTCTCTTGATTACTGTAGCTTTGTAGTATAATCTGAAGTCAGGGAGCCTGATTCCTCCAGCTCCGTTTTACTTTCTCAAGATTGTTTTGGCAATTCAGGTTCTTTTGTGTTCCCATACAAATTGCAAAAATTTTTGTTCTAGTTCTGTGAAAAATGCCATTGGTAATTTGATAGAGATTGCATTGAATCTATAGATTGCTTTGGGGAGTATAGTCATTTTCACAGTGTTGATTCTTCCAATCCAGGAACATGGTATATCTCTCCATCTGTTTGTATCATCTTTAATTTCTTTCACCAGTGTCTTATAGTTTTCTGCATACAGCTCTTTAGCCTCCTTAGTTTTTTTTTTTTTTTTTGTACTTAATGTATTTATTTGAAACTTTGTACATGTCTTACTAAAGCATACTAATATTTTGTTAGAGTGTGATAGGCAGTATAGCAGGCACCTCTGTGCAGGAGAACAGAACATCTTTTACAAATATACGATGTTTCACTGCACTTTCCCCTGGAAGAGCAGACTCTTCACTTTTTGGCGGCACTTTTTTTTTTAGTCCTGTTGGTATTATTTCCTCTAGAATATTTTCTTTTATTTTACCTGTTAGTCAACAAGGTGAATCTTTGCGGGGGTTTCTTTTAGAAATGCCACAAGGAGGACCAGGTGCAGACTACCACTATGGTCATCAAAAAATATGGAACGCTTCACAAATTTGCGTGTCATCCTTGCGCAGGGGCCATGCTAATCTTCTCTGTATCGTTCCAATTTTAGTATATGTGCTGCCGAAGCGAGCACTCCTTAGGTAGTTTTATTCCTAGGTATTTGATTCTTTTTGTTGCAATGGTAAATAGGAGTGTTTCCTTAATTTCTCTTTCAGATTTTTCATTGTTAGTGTATAGGAATGCAAGAGATTTCTGTGCATTAATTTTGTATCCTGCTACTTTACCAAATTCATTGATTAGCTCTAGTAGTTTTCTGGTGGCATCTTTAGGATTCACTATGTATAGTATCATGTCATCTGCAAACAGTGACAATTTTACTTCTTCTTTTCCAATTTGGATTCCTTTTATTTCTTTTTCTTCTCTGATGGCCATGGCTAAAACTTCCAAAACTATGTTGAATAATAGTGGTGAGAGTGGGCAGTCTTGTCTTTTCCTGATATTAAAAGAAATGCTTTCAGTTTTTCACCATTGAGAATGATGGCAGTGGGTTTGTCATATATGGCCTTTAGTATGTTGAGGTAGGTTCCCTCTATGCCCACTTTCTGGAGGGTTTTTATCATAAATAGGTGTTAAATTTTGTCAAAACTTTTTTCTGCATCTATTGAGATTATCATATGGTTTTTCTCCTTCAATTTGTTAATATGGTGTATCACATTGATTGATTTGCATATATTGAAGAAACCTTGCATTCTTGGATAAACCCCTCTTGATCATGGTGTATGATCCTTTTAATGTGCTGTTGGATTCTGTTTGCTAGTATTTTGTTGAGGGTTTTTGCATCTATGTTCATCAGGGATATTGGTCTGTAATTTTCTTTTTTTGTGACATCTTTTTTCTGGTTTCGGTATCAAGGTGATGGTGGCCTCGTGGAATGAGTTTGGGAGTATTCCTCCCTCTACTATATTTTGGAAGAGTTTGAGAAGGATAGGTGTTAGCTCTTCTCTAAATGTTTGATAGAATTCACCTGTGAAGCCATCTGGCCGTGGGCTTTTGTTTATTGGAGGATTCTTAATCACTGCTTCAGTTTCAGTGCTTGTGATTTGTCTGTTCATATTTTCTATTTCTTCCTGATTCATTCTGGAAGGTGGTACTTTTATAAGTATTTGTCCATTTCTTCCAGGTTGTCCATTTTACTGGCATATAGTTGCTTGTAGTAGTCTCTCCTGATCTTTTGTATTTCTGCATTGTCAGTTGTTACTTCTTTTTCGTTTCTAATTCTGTTGATTTGAGTCTTCTCCCTTTTTTTCCTGATGAGTCTGGCTAATGGTTTACCAATTCTCAAGGAACCAGCTTATAGTTTTATTGATCTTTGCTATTGTTTCTTTCATTTCTTTTTCATTTATTTCTGGTCTGATCTTTATGATTTCTTTCCTTCTGTTAACTTTGAGGTTTTTTGTTCTTCTTTCTCTAATTGCTTTAGGTGTAAGCTTGGGTTATTTGAGATTTTTTCTTGTTTCTTGAGGTAGGATTGTATTGCTATAAACTTCCCTCTTAGATCTGCTTTTGCTGCATCACATAATTTTTGGGTTGCCGTATTTCATTGTCATTTGTTTCTGGGTATTTTTTGATTTCCTCTTTGATTTCTTCAGTGATTTCTTGGTTATTTAGTAGCATGTTGTTTAGCCTCCATGTATTTGTATTTTTTACAGTTTTTTTTCCTATAATTGATATCTAGTCTCATAGCATTGTGGTCGGAAAAGATGCTTGATGTGATTTCAGTTTTCTTAAATTTACCTATGCTTAATTTGTGACCCAAGATGTGATCTATCCTGCATAATGTTCCACATGCACTTGCGAAGAAAGTGTATTCTGTTGTTTTTGGATGGAATGTCCTATAAGTATCAATTAAGTCCATCTGGTCTAATGTGTCATTTAAACTTTGTGTTTCCTTATTTATTTTCTGTTTGGATAATCTGTCCATTGTTGTAAGTGGGGTGTTAAAGTTCCCTACTATTATTTTGTTACTGTCAATTATCCTTGTGGTAATTTTTCAGACACCTCCTGCTTAAAACCCCAAAGGTCAGAAGAATTTTGAGGCCCCATCTTCATGCTCTGTATTCATACTGAAAATCAAGATCGAGTGAGCTTTTGCCCTTCTGCTCCACAAGAAGTTTCTGTCCTCCCTGAACTCCCCTTAGGACACCTACATTACCATTTGACAGTTGTACCACCCCAGTCAAACTCCCCACCTGGCACTGTCCCTGGAGTGGGTCACTCATGGCCAGAGTGTGGCCGGGCACTTGGTTCCAGAAGCAAAAGCCCCTCGGGGCTAGCCCCCCTCCCCCCCACCTCACCAGGTCAGTGAAAAAACAATCAGAGTAGTGGTATTTCACTGGCAGCCTGCAAGTCCGGTGGACCCCGCCCCACCCTCTCACAGGGACCAGAGTGTGCCAGGGGCCTCCCACTTATTCTACATCTCTCATTCTTTTCACCATGCCAGACTAGAGTTAAGCTCTACAGGGTCTTCTTTCTCCTCTGATTCCACCAAGCCTGTTCCCTTGGTTGTGTTTTCGCTGGATAGTAGGTAGGGACAGTGGGAATCTCATTCATCCATTCATGTGCACCACTAATTAGATGACAAGGTATTTGGCTACCTGAAGAGAGTCATAGTTACTCCCACCATTTACCCAAGCTTCTTTGAATTTCTTCACTTTGACATTCAGAGCACTGGGCAGAAATCATATCATGTCAACACCCATCACTGGCCTTTGTGAAGTAAGCTTTCTTTAAAGAGCAATTTTCATTAAATTACCTTTGTACCAATCACCTGGTCAGCTTGGTGGAAGACTGAATTTAAAGTAGAAGCACATTTAAAAAGAATATTTAGGAACTAATTACTTTCAAATTTATATATATATGCCAATAAATTATTTTTATAATTTATTGGCATATATAATATAAAATGTTTAGCATTGAAGATGTGGTACCTAGTGGAAGATGTTAAGTACAGTAAGAAACATTTAAAAGTGTAAATTCTGAGAAAACAGTTTAGTCCACTTACTGTGAATATTTATCATAGTTGAGTAATAAATTAATATTGCTTGAAAACACAGGATTTACATGAAAACTTGAACAAATCTACATATTATGAAACTCTAAATATTTTTCTTTGGCTTAACAAATCTCCCATTGAAATTAGCTATTTAAAAGTATATGAAGATTGTATAAAATGTAAAGGATGTTAAAAGACCCCCCCCCAAAATAAAAAAATAATAAAGAGAGAGCTTCTCAACCCTGCTTACATATTAGAATACACTCTGGAGCTTCTAAATTGCCATTCCTGGGCCCCATCCATGGCCAATCAGAATCTCTGGTGGCAGTGGCACAGAAGCATTGGGAGTTGTTTAAACTCCCCAGGTGATTCTAAAGTGCATGAAGAATTGAGAACCTTTGTGGTAGATGAAGCTTTAAACCCTTATGACTCTTAACCTTCTGGAAGTGAAGCTGCTGGTATGGGAAATGAATATAAGATTTTGCCTGATCCTAATGTTAAGCTTTTGCAACTTTTAATTAAAAAAGAAAAATAAAATGGAAACAAACAAATAAAAACCCACAAGCATATAAGAGAACCAGAGAAAATGCTCTGGGGACATTCTCATAGCTTATGGAAAAGTGACCTTAAGAATGCTTATATTAAAAAAAAAAAATGCTTAGGGCTTCCCTGGTGGTGCAGTGGTTGAGAGTCCGCCTGCCGATGCAGGGGACACGGGTTCATGCCCTGGTCCGGGAAGATCCCACATACTGCGGAGCAGCTGGGCCCGTGAGCCATGGCCGCTGAGCCTGTGCGTCCGGAGCCTGTGCGCCACAACAGGAGAGGCCACAACAGTGAGAGGCCCACGTACCACAAAAAAAAAAAAAAAAAAAAGCTTATATTAAAGAAAAAAGTATATGAGGATTATAAATCAACTATATTTCAATAAAAATTAAAAAACAAAACAAAAAAATGAACACTGATAAACAGATACACAGAAAAATAGATATTTCTCTATATGAGGTTTCTTTTTTTAATTTAAATATTTATTTATTTAATTTATTTTGGCTGCACCAGGTCTTAGTTGTGGCACACTCAGTCTTCATTGCGGCATGCAGACGTCTTAGTTGAAGCATGCGGAATCTTATTTACAGCCTGTGGCCTCTTAGTTGAGACATGCATGCGGGACTTAATTCCCTGATCAGGGATTGAACCCGGCCCCCTGCATTGGGAGCATGGAGTCTTATCCACCGTGCCACCAGGGAAGTCCCAATATATGAGGTTTCTTTTAATTATTATTATGCAATTTTTAAAAAAGACTTGCAGGATACTTTAGCTTAAAGCTTATTTGAATAGAGAAATATATCTATGTGTGTATATGAACAATAAGATCATTATATATAATAACAAGATCACATATATATGATGCTTATATATAATAATAAGATTCATTTGCCATTGAATAAGATCATTCTGAAAGAAATATAAAGAAAATAATTCTGCAGAATGGAAAGATGAAATATTTGGCACAACTTTGTTTCAAGGATGGGAATTTCAATATAATCTCTAGGTAGAGTCTTAAACTCTGAGAGAAATCAAGGATCCATGGAATAACCTCCTAGGACAGCAGCTATCAGGATTTTCAGTGCTTTGGAGAAATGACATGTGTTCATTGACAAGAACTCGTTGAGAGGAATGATTTGAATTACTCTATTATGATTCTGCTCTTCCAAGGCTGTTCAAGCATTCATCAAATTAACATCTCATTCTGAATGAGGATAGATTTGAGTGAAAATGTGTCAAGACACCTTTATTCAGTTCAACATTTCTGAGTTATGGTTTAACTTATGTCACCCCAAGATGATCAAGTATTTACTCACTGCATTTGAACCATCTTTACTTTCTTGGAAAACTTTCCAACAAATGAAAAGTAAGCTAAATACAAATTCATTTGATTAAGAATGAAAAGTCATCTTTCTGAAACTAAATCTCAAATAAATATTTTTTAAAAGTCAAAACAGGGCTTCCCAGGTGGCGCAGTGGTTGAGAGTCCGCCTGCCGATGCAGGGGACACGAGTTCGTGCCCCGGTCTGGGAAGATCCCACATGCCACAGAGCGGCTGGGCCCGTGAGCCATGGAGGCTGAGCCTGCGTGTCCAGAGCCTGTGCTCCGCAGCGGGAGAGGCCATAACAGTGAGAGGCCCGCGTGTCGCGCAAAAAAAAAAGTCAAAACAAACATCATAGCACTTGGCCAGTGGTGAAAATCTCTATCAGTCTCTCCTAAGTCTAAATTTAATCCTCTCTATTTTTTTTAAACTTGTCATTTCAAAATTATTGTCAAGGAGCTGATGATGAATTTAACTTTTAAAAAATGTGATAAAGTGTTTAAACCCTTAATATAATAACATTTATTTTTTTATTACTTTTATTTTGTAACTTGGCAAGAAAGTATCAGGATATGTCATAATTCTTCACTTTTAATTTTTTTAAAATTTTAAGTTCTAATACATTTGTAACTTTCATTCTAATTTTTCAATATTTCTAAATTACAGACACACAAAAAATACAGCTGCTATTAAAAATATTTTAAAGAATATGATGATAGCTTATCATAAATTTAAAAATCCATACTGTAATTAATGTAGATTACCTTTTTTAATGATAGAGCAATAAGGTTGAATCAAATCATGTGCTCTTTTATATAGTTTACCATTCATTAATTCATGCATTCATTCACTCAAAAAATACGTGTTGAGCACCTATGATGTGATAGGCACTTTGTAGGGTTAAATATAAAGCAGTGAATAAGTATATGTGGCTGTTATGGATTCTAGAAAGATAGAGAAACATTAAAACCACTATTACACAATGATTACTTAATCATTTGAGTGGTTCCAGTGATCATGGAAGCTTCATAAAGAGACAATGTTTAAACTGAGAGTTGAGCTGGGAATTAGTTTGATGAAGCATGTGCTTGAGGATAGAAATGGCAGGTAGGAATGAGCATTGTATGCACATATGAAAGCTGTAATGAACGATAAGGAAATACAAATTCTAAGAACAAATATAAGTTGCTGAAGTAGTTAGTGAAATGCTATAGTTGTAGAACATGTATCTAAAATGTAGGTCAGTGGTCATATTATGTAGGGCCCTGATGTTATCCATAGAAAAAAATGGATTCTATTTTCAGATATTCACCTTTTCTTCTACAAAGTAAATGAATTGAAGGCCAGCAAAGTGTGGAAGCAGGCTCAGCAAGTGGAGGATATCTCATGGGTCAGGGATAGTGAATTTTGGCTTAGTCAAAATTAGTGACCAAAAAGATGGAAGAAAACAGATAGGAGTGATATTTAAAATATAGACATCTATAGGTCTTGATGATGAATTGGATGTTCCAGGTGAGAGACAGAGAGATGTGAAGGATATCTCTTAGGTTTGTAGTATGAACAATTGGGTGGATATTGATGCATTTGATGAGAAAAGGAAATATATATGGAGAAAAATCATTAGTTTTGTTTTGTATGGTATCACTGTCATGCTATTCATACATCTAAGTAGAGACAACAGTACATTTTGGTCTGGAACTTAGAGAAGTCTTGAATAGACAGAAAATTTTTGGAATCATTAGCAGAATGTTGGTGTTAATGGAAACCATGGAAGTAAATATGATTACCTATAGAGATGACATAAAAGAGATCATCGAATGAAAATAAAGAAGAACTAAGCTCAAATCTTTAATCAGCAGAGAAAGGAAAATTGACGTAAGGAATTTAGAAATGTGGCCTTACAGGAAGGGAGAACTTGTGTGTTATTGTTAAAACTAAGGGAATGGGTATTGCAAGAAAGAAGAAGAGTTCACAGTTTCAAATGCTACTGAAAGGCCCAATGAAAATTAAAAACACTCAATAACTGTTTTAATATAGAGATCAATGGTGGCATTAGCAAGAACTACTTTGGTGAAATTTTGGTGACTGAATCCAATCGAGAATGGGTTGAGTAGTGCCTGAGAAGTGAAGAAATTATTTTAAGTAGTATAGCTGTGAAAGTAAACAAAAAAGCCAGTGTGGAAATTGACCAAATATAAAGGCTGTTGGAAAGAATTGAGCAGAAAAAGAGTAGAAGATGAGAGAAAAGACTAGAAGAAAGAATAGGTTCAATGAAGATAAAAATGGGTGGGATTTTGAGCAGAGAAAACGTGAGGCTAAATGAGGGTTTAGAACAAAAGATTCTGGCTTACTTGTAGACACAGGCACAGGTTTGTCATCTAGAGCATCCTCATATGCTATTTCAAATCCTTGAGTGGTGGGGGACGGAAGAGGGAATAAATGTGGCTTATCTAGGAAAATGACAGGAGTCTTGGAATATTGAAAAGGAAATGATAGAAACAAAGAAATTATCCACATAAATTAAGCAAGCAGTATTATTTGCCAGTGCCTAGAGCAGGATGCCAGATTACCATTCCAATGATGCCATGCTTCCTGTTTTCTCCCATAGATAACTGTCATGATTTCTGTCTTAATCAATTCTGGCTGCCATAACAAATGCCATATACTGAGTGGCTTAAACATCAAACATTTATGCCAGAGGCTGGAAAATTCACGATCAGTGTGCCAGCAGAGTAGATGTTTGGAGAGAACACTCTTCCTGGTTTACAGATGGCCAGTTTTTGTTGATACTCTCACTTGGTAGAGAAGGGACACTCTAGTCCCTTCATCCAATTAAAAGAGTGCCAATCCCATTCGTGAGGGCTCCACCCTCATGAACTAATTACCTCCCCAAAGCCGCACATTCACATACCATCACACTGGGATTGGGGCTTCAATATATGAATTTTGGAGAGATACAAATATTCAATCCATAGCAGTATCCCTTACCGACACTAACTGAACATTGCCTTGGAATTTTCTCAAAACAGTGTACTGATCAACAACTACCAGATAATTAGAATTGACATGGAAATCAATCCCATTCTAATTAATAATGGTGATTTTTTTGACTCTGTTCATGCTGTAAATTAGAATTTTTAGACTGCACATCCAATATATATATACATTTACTTATAAATTATAGCCTTCTACATTATGATCAATAACTGCTGAACTGTAAAAAGGAAAAGGTATTTATAAGTGAAGAAATGTTAACAGTTTTCCTGTATATCAATGGATTGTTTTTCACGTGCTTTGCGGTGCATTTCCCCCACTGTAATTTGGAAACAACTGGTACTGATGAGGTCCTCTTTGACAAGTATACCGTGATAGCCTGTCTTATATATACCATGTAACTATCTGAAGTCATGCATGGAAATTATAATTATTGTACTTTCTGTTAAATATTGATTTAGATATTGAGATTTGAAGCTACTTTTAACTCATGTCCTTGGTAGTAAAAAAATTCATCTAAGATTGAAAATTTACTATTAAAAATAGCACTGACAGCTCCTTCCAAAATATCCCTTTTAAATTATACCATCATGCCACCGTGATTTATCTGTTTTTGTCCTGTGACACATATATTGAGATTAAAGTGCCTTCAAAGCATCTTATTGCTACAGAATACCTCCCTTATGGTCAAATACATTTTTAGATTTTCTATCCAATCTCTTTTGCAAAATACATTTTTTTCTGTTTTGATAATCTTCTGAGGTGTTAACTTAAATTGTTTATAGTCATTTTGAAAAGGACACCAGCTGCTTTTTGTTATGATGAGTCAACAACTTGGAAAATATTTGAATTTGAGTAGAAACCTAGTTCACATTTGGATTTCAGTTGTATTTTATTAGTTGCAAATATTTCATATCACATCTTTTGAAATTCTGAATAAAAGAAGAAAAAATAATGAATACTGCTTTTTAAAAAAATTGATATCTTTGTTGCAGATTTCGTTGCCAAAAAGACAGTCACTTAGTCATATTTCTGTCATATAAAAACTTAAATATGAACCATATTTTTCACATATTGTTTAAGCTTTGCCACTCATGTCTTCTGCCATCTGAGGATGTTATTATGTGTAATTTTTGTTTTTCATCTTCATTTACATGAGTAATGAGAGATTATATATGATAGCTATTAACCATCTGAAATTACCATTGGAGGAAGCATATTATGTTAGTTGTGCAAAACAACTAAAACAACAAAAAGATACTGCCCTTAAATTTATCAAATCAGGAACAAACTCTAATCTTTTGTTTATAAATATTATTTTTGTTTTATAAAAGTGATATATATATATATATATACATATACTCATTATAAAAATTTCAAGCCATTTAAAAAGTACAAAGGAGAAAGCAAAACATCACTAAAATCCCCAGCCCCCCAAGTCAGCCTTTATGTGTTTAATGAACACTATTCTGGAGATCTTTCTATAGGTACCTATAAAAGGACATGATAGATAAGGGAAGTGATTGATAAGTGATAGATAGATAGGTAGATAGATAGATAGATAGATAGATAGACAATTATAACAGTTGGATTATTATTTTACTGAAAGGTGTCCACTCTCATTTTACTAGATTTAACAGAAGAAAAAGAATAGACTGTTATAACTGAAAGTATATAATATACTATATACTGAAAGATGCTGACTCATTTTACTAGAAGTTAACAGAAGAAAAGGAAATTGAAATGAAACTGAAGGAATTGCTGATTGCAGATTTCTTTTTTTAACCACAAGAGAAATAAATTTTGAAGTAACTGTGTAAATATAAGAAAAAATATAAATAGAATCAGCGTGCTGAGATAATTTTTTAACTACTCATTTTAATTTCAAACAGTACTGGTTTGCCTGTTGCTATAAAAGATTAACTGATTATCACAGTAACACTTCTCCCTTACTTTCCCTTTTTACCTGGTTTTTGTTGCTTATCCTATCAAGGCTTATACTATTGATATTCTGTTCTACTACGATTCCCATAGAAGTTTAGTCTTGCTTTTATGTTTAAAAGCTTTTAGTGCTTCCCTTGAGGAATTTTCACTATCGATGCTGCATTTCTGGGGATTAAAAAATATCTTCTCTAATTAGCTGAATTTCATCATTGAATATATTTTTTCAAGAAGGTTTCTGACCGCTGTGTCCTTTATGCTCCTGTATATTTGAAAAGGTTTAATAGCTCCTTTCATACTTGAAAATCTTGTCTGGACATACTATCTTTAAACCAAACAGTCTTTTCTTTAGAATGTTGTACACCATTTTTTATATCTTCTGACACTGACTGCTCTCATGTCAAAGATTCAGGCTAGTGTGACTTTTAACTTCTCATAGATGACATGCATTTTCTGTCCAGATGGATACATTCAAAATTTATCCAGACTATTTGCTAGAAGACATTTTCCTTTTCTATGTATTTTCCTTTAGTAGTATCCTTAATCTTTAGCTTGCATAATTAACGAAACGAGACAAAGATAATCATTATCTCTACAGACATAGAGGACAGACATGTGGACACAGGTGAGAAGGGGAGGGTGGGACAAATTGGGAGATTAGGTTTGACATAAATACACTACCATGTATAAAATAGATAGCTACTGGGAACCTGCTGTATAGCACAGGGAGCACAGTTCAGTGCTCTGTGACAACCTAGAAGGGTGAGATGGGGGTGGGGGGTGGGAGAGAGGTCCAAGAGGGAGGGGATATAGGTTTACATACAGGTGATTCACTTCATTGTACAGCAGAAACTAACACAACATTGTAAAGCAATTTTACTCCAATAAAAAAAATTTTTTAAACAACTACATTTAAAAATATATATATATGACTTTAATATTTCAACACCTGTCACTCACTCTTATCTGAATTATTACTATAGTCCTATGTTTTAGTTTGATATTTTTTGTCCCTTAAATTAGGCACTATTATTTTGAAATAATAGTGGTCATATTCACAGAAATATTAAGAGCTATAACTTGCTCATTTTGTGCCTGGAACTATTCTAAGATCTTAGCTTATATTAACTCATATAATCCTCGTGATGCCTATCTTTCAGATGTGGAAACTAATATATTGCCAAGGATGACCCAGCTAACTAATGACTGAATGGAATTCAAAACACAGGCAGGCCAGCTTCTGAAATGTTCTGAACCACTGCTCGGCTGTCTCTTTAAGTGTACTATTGTATTTACATAGTAATGTTGTTTTAAATTTACCTGGTTATTTGTCCATTTATTTCTCACCATTCTGTCATGTTTACCATTCCTTCTTTCTGGGTTCAATATTCTTTGCCCTGAGGTTCACCATTGGTGTCACATTTTACAGTATTTATTTGAAAATGTCTGAATTTTGTCTTGTACTTTAACGTAACATTCTGAGTTAACATAATTTTCTTTAAGAAATTTGAAGGTATATGGTATAGGATTTGTTTGATGTCACTGTTTTACAAGTCTGTTGTCATTTATCTTTGTAGGTCATCTATCTTTTCTCTATAGTTGTATGTATGAGTCAACTCAGGCTGCCACAACAAAATATCATATACCGGTGGTTTAAACAGCAGAAATTTATTTTCTCACAGCTCTGGAGGCTGAAAATCAGAGATCAGGGTGTCAGTATGGTCACGTTCTGGTGAGAACTCTGTTGCTGGCTTGCCGATGGTCACCTTCTTGCTTTGTCCTCACATTCACCTGGTAGAAAAAGAGAGAGAGAGAGAGAGAGAGAGAGAGCGAGCTCTATGATGTCCCTTCTTATAGGGGTCTAATTCCATTGGACCAGGGTTCCACTGTCATGACCTCATCCAACCCTAATTACCTCCCAAAACCCCATCTCCAAACATCATCACATTAGGGGTCAGGGCCTCAACATACGAATTTGGGGGCACACAAACATTCAATTTATTACACTGTTTATAAGAGCATCTGTTTATAAGATCACCTCCGATGTTTCACAGTGACGTGTCTGGGCTTAGATTTCTTTCATTTATCTGGCTTGGAATTTTATTTCCTGTATTTAAACATTCTTATCTTCAATTCTGTAACATTTTATTTACTAACTCTTAAAATAATGACTCTTCCTCATTTAACCTCATTGGAATTCCAGTAGAATGTTCTCTTTCTATCCTTCATGTCTCTTAAACTTTTTTTCATTACCCATCTCTTTGTCTGTATACACCACCTGTTAGGTAACTTCATCGGATCTAGCTGTACATCAGTATTTTTTACAGATAGAGCTAATCTGTTGTGCAACGGTCTGCTAAATTATTAACTCCAACTAGTATTTTTTATTCTAGAACTTCTACTTGATTCTTTTAAACTTTCTTGAGTCCTTAATAGAAATATTTTTATTGCTTTTAGATATTTTAAATTTCATCCCTTATCACTTTATGTTTTAAACATAGTTATTTTATATATGTATTCAATAATTCCATTTGTAAAAGTTCCTAAATTTCTTACTTGTTGGTGCTGATCCTCAGAAATGGTGTGTGTGCGTGCATGTGCGTGTGCATGTGGATGTGTGTGTGTTTAGTTTTAGTGGTAGAACTTATTTTAGCCGCAGTCATTATGTGTGGGGTCCTGTGATGCCTGTGTCAAGGATCTTTCTATGGAGGAAGAATATTCATTTTTGCTCCTTGCAGCTACCATGCCCCCATCACTGCCACCTCAGAGTCACTTCTACTATTTTGTCAGCTTGGGGTTCCTGCAGACAGAGAGGCATGTAGCTACAGATTCTGAAATGTGTTTTTGCCCCCCACATATTGCCTAGGTCAAGACAGATAATTTTTTGTCTCCCCTTTTCCCTGGTGAAGACCTTGGTAAATCCATCCTATCACTGAGTATGCAGCCCTTTGATGATCCTGACTTTATGCAATGGTTTTAGTCCTGGCTTCCCCTTGCGCAGGCTCAGTCCTTTCCTCCCAGAGAAGTCATTGAAAATTATCACCCCTAAAAAGTGTTTTGAGGCTTAATTTTACATCCTAGTTTTTATCTTTCTCTTCATTTTTGTCTCTGAGGATTTCTTGTACTTTCTAGTATTCTCGGTTTTACCTTTAAGAGTACATTTGTTTTCTTTGTCATATTTTATCTAGTATTTCTATTGTTGGAGACAGATGTTAAGATTATCTAGTCTTTATATAGTTACAATAAAAATTCAAAATTCTTTGTAAGGCATCTTATGACTATGAAGAAATCTAGCCTGAGGGAAAAAGCATCAATTCTGGGAATGACAGAGCAGAATGAGGAAATAACCTTGTAGTCACTCTACTGCTGCACTTTTTCTTTTGTGAGATAATTAATTACCTTATGGTTTAAGTCACTTCGAAATGGGTTTTCTGTTACTTATAGTCAGAAGCACCTTACACGATCTATAATCAGTTTGTTTGCTTTGATTTCTCAACCCTCCTGACCTTGATTGTAAAGCCGTATTGGTGTGAGCTGTTGCCTTACCTTTCATAGAAGAATGTTAAAGCAAGGTGTTGTCTGGCTCTAACAGAAATGCACACATATTTTGAAATGGTGCTTGCAAATATGGGAAATATAAGTGAGATTTTCAAGGTAAACTGCTTAAGTTTAGAATTGCAAAATGAATCAGAAAAATATTCAAAAAATAATATTTTATTAAAATATATGAATGCAAAAATTATATAAAGCTTAAAAAGGAGAAAATTATGCCACTATTTTCTTAGAAGACCCTGAACTCAAGAGAAAGCAAAATAGTCAGGTGAGGTAGATTGCAAAGAAGACTGAAAATAGAGGTAAAAGGTGAAAGTGCAAAATGAATTATAAGATATATACAACACGAAGTGAAAATAGTGAAATCTTCTGTAATTACATTAAGGACATTAAGGGACATAAAAGAATGTTTATGTAATGATTTAAATAATTCAACTTTATTAATTTTTAATTTTTGTTTTGCATTAATTATTATATGAACATAATTCATAACACAAGAAAGAGACATTTTAATAAATTTTAGCAGCCACTTTTATAAAACCAGGGAAAACTAAGATATCAAATAGACTTTTATTTGTTCCTCTAAGACAATATCCCTAGTCTTTCAGGGCTTTTATGAGAATTAAAATTATATTATGTGGCTCATATGTTTAAAGAGAGTAAAAGATAATCAATAGTACTGTGAATATTACTAATAATAACCGCCTACAATTACTGAGCACCTACTCAATACAGTTACTTTCATTTCACTCATATCATCCTTATCAGTCATGTGAAGTAGGTGCTCTTATTGTAACCATTTTATAAGTGAAAAAATAGTTATAATTTAACTTTTATACCTGAAGCAGCAGTGGAATAAGCAGACACAAAATAATTTGAAACATCATGAAGGGAATGGGCAGGATATAATCATGGCTTCCTTGTAACCAGTCTTTGTATTAGTCATTTCATATTCACCTTTTTTACTCTCAACAGACATTTTTTATACTGCCTTCTTCGAAGTTTGCATGTTAATGTGACTGCTTTTGGAGAAAGGGCTTGTTGCGGGGCAGGAGTGAAAATTAGAAGGCTGTGGTAGAGAAGCTGATGCCTTTGGCAAGAATTCTGAGAGGTGTCACAAAGATCAACACAATTTTGGAAAATGACTATTCAACCAGAGACAAAAGGAGTACTCAGGGCTCCAGTAGTAGGCTACAGTGTATAAGCTGCTTACATGGAGGAGATTAACCTACTGTTCTCAGGCTTAAACAGTGATGGTGCAAGAGGAAAGGGGTTTAAACTCTAGCAATAGAAATTTAGGTTACATTAAGGGAGAGATTGTCAGGGTAAGAGGTGTCATGTACTAGAATGAGTACAAAGAGAAGTTGTCATATCTACTTTTCTGGAGGTTTTTACAAATAGTATAGCTCCTCATTTATCTGGGATGATTTAAACATGAGAGGTGAACTAAGTGACCCTTCTGGTTCGTTTCCAGCTTTGTAATTCTTTAAAGAAATAAAATATTTCTTCAGAACTGCTCATAAATTCCATTAGGCTGCAGTTAATACTCTCAATGGTAAACTAGTTACTAAAGATTTCATCTAAATTTTCTGACTTTATAAATAAAGCTTTAACTCCTCAGTGGCTATAAAATTTTGTTTTAAGAATATTAAGTAAAACTTTTATTTTTTTTTTCGGTACGCGGGCCTCTCACTGTTGTGGCCTCCCCCGTTGCGGAGCACAGGCTGCTGACGCGCAGGCTCAGCGGCCATGGCTCACGGGCCCAGCCGCTCCACGGCATGTGGGATATTCCTGGACCGGGGCACGAACCTGCATCCCCTACATCGGGGGGTGGACTCTCAACCACTGCGCCACCAGGGAAGACCTAAGTAAATCTGTTTTAATTGTAGAAGTTAGAACTCTTTTTCAGTGGAACACTCAAATGGACTTGATATATAGGTCTCTATTGGAGACCGTTATATTGGAAAAAGCAGTGTTTTTTAAACTAAATATTTATTGTGTTCTTATCTGAAAAAGTTGGAAAGAAACAAAGATGTCCGTACTCTTCAGAAGAAAGGCCAAGTGAAAAAGTCTATAGTAAATAAAAAGGATTGAAACTCACTATGAATAAGCATTGGAAGAAGAGAGAGCACATGGGAGAAGGGAATGCCTTCCAACTGGGGAGTGTGTGCCCATGAGTAGTTGAGAAATTAGCAAGGCTGGAAAAAGGTTAAATCTGATTTATGTCCGAAAATATTAGTACTTTTTGTTAAAGTGAGGTTAAGAAGAATAATGTGTCAGAAGTAATATGTTAAATGGTTCTGAAAATGAGAGATATGAGTTTGAAAATCTTCAAGTATTTCGTAGATCTGAAATATTGGCTGCAAGGGTAAGGTGAGAAGAGAGACATAGCCAAGGGCTGGATCGTGAAGGAACATCAGTATCAAACGATGGGGAATGGACTGAAATATCAAGCTATGGGATTTGAAGTTAGTTTTGAAAACAAGGCTTTTTAAGCAGGGAAAGGCCATGATGACATTTATATTTTGGGTCTGTAGCTCTCATGACTGTGAACGATGTTTATTCTTGAGGGTTATGTTAACCATTTAAATTATCATAAAAGTTCTGTTTCTACTTTCTTAGGAAGGCCAGCCACATTTGAGAGATAATTATGTGAGCTATAGATAAGACTATGGTGTTTTCTTGGTTTAAATTTTAGGTGTATTTGGACCTGTGTTTTTGTTAAATTTTACCCATAACTGACTCTAAAAATTGCTGTTGCTGCTAGTGGTAAATGATAAGTACTGACAGTCCAAAATTTATATTAGAATACTTAAAATATTAAACATTGTAAAATAAATATTAATTTATTCATTTAAAAATATTAATGTTAAAACATTAAAATGTAGAACATCAACATTAGATTATCAATCTAATATATAGAATAGAATATGTTAGGATAGAGATGAAAAAAAGAATAAGATCTTTGGCATTCGATTAATTTAGTCCTAACTCCAAGCTTTCCAGGTTTGTAAACTTTGAAAAGTCAACCTCTTTGATTCTAATTTTACAACAGGTAAAATAGAACTAATAAAATCTAACCCACAGGAATTTTTGTGAGGATCAATTGAAACAACACACGTAAAGCACTTACAGATTTCAGTACCTGGAAAGTACTTGATAAATGTTAGTCTGCTCTTGTGCATATTCATAAAATACTCTAAGGTTTCTTAGGAAATCCTTCTCAAAGGGAAGAATATATCATATATGTTGAAGAGGAAGGTTATAAGAAAAAGATGATAATAAAAACAGAAACATCTGGCAACAATGGCCCGAAGAATTACACGGGAGAGGAATTGAGGCATTGATTAGTGCAGGCAATTCTCTACTTGGAAATTGTAGCTTTTCATCTTCCATGTTATTGTGGGCAAAGATAGTGCCTTTCACTTTTACAGTGTCAGCTGTAGGGTAGGCAGTAATTTTTTTTTTTTTTTTTTTTTTTTTTTTTTGCGGTACGCGGGCCTCTCACCCGCGTTGTGTTGTGGCTTCTCCCGTTGCAGAGCACAGGCTCAGTGGCCATGGCTCATGGGCCCAACCGCTCCGTGGCATGTAGGATCTTCCCACGGGACACAAACCCGTGTCCCCTGCATCGACAGGCGGACTCTCAACCACTGCACCACCAGGGAAGCCGGGCAGTACATTTTCAATACAAACATAGTTGTGTAGGTAACAGAACCAGTGATGCCAATAGATGGTCTGCCCTGATCCTTTGTAGAGGGCAAGAAAATTCCCCAGGAGTACCCCAAGCTCCAGAAATCTAGAACCTGATTAATAGCACAGAGATTAGAGTCATGAATATAGATCACAATGGGTACTTTTAAACTTGAAGAGAACTGGAATGCTGATGATATGTGATTTAGGGTCCAAGAACCAAGTGGAAGTCTTAACTATTTTGGATGGCAAAGAAGCTGATCCCAAACTTTTTTCAAATGGCCATTGTAATAGAGGATGTAGAGCAGAGTGGGAATTGTTATGGAAATTTACATGGTTGCAAAGTTTGGTGGGGAGAATACTATTAATTTAGAAATGTTAGTTATTTGTTAATTTCTGATTTATTTAATGAGTTTATTTTCTGGTCTAGTGGCTTATACTTCTTAGGTAATATTTTCTACCACAAATACATGATAGGGGTGACTGTCTACTATTTTGATTATGTTAGTCTTTGCTAATTAATTCCAAGTAAAGGTTATACCTGTGTTGTAAAATGTAATCACTAGTATAAATAGTCTATAGCCAAATTCTAGTAGTACCACAGGAAAAATAGTACTTATTCTCCAAACTACCCACCAATCCACACACATAGTATTACTACTATTACTATTACTGCTACTACCTACACATATATTTGTACATGGATCTGTTTCTTGGTTCTCTGTTTCTTTGGTCTCTTTGTCTATTCTTGTATTAGCACCACATGGTCTTAATTACTGTAACTTAATTACTGTAAGTCTCTACTGATAAAGTCATTTTCTTCTCTTCAAGAGTATCTTAGAAGCATTTAGCCTTTTGCATTTTTAAAAATCAACTTTACTGAGGTATAATTTGCATACAGTAATAGTCACCCATTTAAAATTTATATTTGATAACTTTGATAAGTTTATAAAGCCACATACCCAACACCGCAATCAGTATATAAAATATTTTATCACCCCCAAAAGTTCCCATATAATCTATCATAGTCAATCTTGTCCCCACCCCCAAACCAGACCTGAGGCAATCACTGATTGACTTTCTGTCACTTTAGATCTGATCTATCTCAAATACATGCATTCTTAAATACATACTTTTTTGAATATGACTGCTATTTTTAACGTAATGATTGAGATTTATTCAAGTATCAGTAGTTTATTTCTTTCTCTTTCTGAGTAATATTTATAATTTATTAATCATTCACTTGATGGACATTTGGGTTGTTTATAGTTTGGGGTATGAATAAAACTGCTATGAAAATCCATACTCTAGTCTTATTATGAACATATGTTTACATCTCTCGTGAGTGCCTAGAAATTGAATTGCTGGTTCATTTGGTACATATATGTTTATAAGAAGTTGCCAAGATGTTTTGCAATATGATTGAACCATTTTACTTTCCCATAGATAATGAGAGATCCAGTTGTTCCACATTCTCATTGACATTTGCTGTGGTCCATCACTTTAATTTTAGCTTTTCTATTAGGTATGTAATGGTAGCTCATTGTGGTTTTAATTTGCATTTCCCAAGATACTAGCAATGTTGCACATCTTTTTACATGCTTCTTGTCAATCACTATCTTTGCTGAAGTGTCTGTTCAACTCTTTTACCCAATATTATTGTTTTTTCCTGATTATTGCATTTTGAGAGTTTTTAAAATATATTATGGATTGAAGTCTTTTCTGAGATATATTCTTTGCAAATATTTTCTCCCAATTTATGACTTTACATTATCTTAACAGTGTCTTTCAAAAAGCAAACATTTAAATTTTTGGTGAACTTTAGTTTATCAGTTTGATCATTTATTGATTTTGCTCTTTGTGCTGTATCTAAAAAATATTCTTATAATTCAAGCCACAAAAATTCATCCTATGTTTTATATTGTGGTCTATTTTGAGTTATTTTTTTTAATATGGTGTGAAGTAGGGGTTAAAGTTCATTTTTTTTTTTACATATCAATATCCAACTATTTTGTCACCATTTTCTTAAAAAACTATCCTAAAAATAAAAAGTGTAACTTCTTCCCCTTACTTTACCTCCTTTTACTTCTTTTTATTCCAACCTAAATGCCCTTTTTTCTTTTTCCTGCCTTATTACACAGGCTAGAACCTCTAATTTAATGTTGAATAAAAGTAATGAGAGCAGATATCCTTATTTTGTTATTCACCTTAAAGAAGAACATTCAGTCTTTCACCATTAAATATAATTTAAGATTTTTTTTTGTAAAGTCCTTTATGAGATTGAGGAAGTTTCCTTCAATTGCCAGTTTGCTGAAGGTTAGTTTAGTTAGGTTAGGAATAGATTTTGAATTTTGTCAAATCCTTTATCTGCATTAATAGAAATAATCAGATTATTTTTCTTTTTTAGTTGGTTAATACAGTGAATTATATTGATTGTTTTCAAAAGTTAAACCACATTTATATTGCTAGGATAAACCCATCAAACCCAGGTCATGATGTGTTATGTTTTGTATGTATTATTGGATTAAATTTGCTACAGTGGTGTTTAGAATTTTTACATCTGTGTTCATGAGGGATATTGGCATGTAGTTTTCTTGTAATGCCTTTATCTGATTTTGGTATCTGGGTAATGGTGACCTCATAGAATTAATTGGAAATTATTTTCTTGGATTTTCTGAAAGAGTGTGTGTAGCATTGGTATTTATTTCTTAAGTTTTTGGAAGAATTTACCATTGAAGCCATTTAGGCCTGGAGTTGTTTTTCTGGGAAAGCTTTTAATTACAAATTCGCCTTTACCAATAGTTATAAGGCTACTCAGATTATCTTTTTTAGTGAGTTTTGATAGTTTGTGTTTTTTAAGCGATTTTTCCATTTTATCTAGGTCAAGGATTTGCAAACATTTTCATAAAGACCAGAAAGTAAACATTTTAAACTACACAGGACAAAATCGAGGCTTTTATGTATGAATAGTATTTATGTAATTATTTAACATGTACTCACTTTAGATTATAAAAACCATCCTTAGCTCATGGGCAATACAAACAAAACTAAACTAAATTAAAATGAGAACAGACATGAAGTGTATTTTTCACCTCAAATACTGAAGATTTTATCTTGAGAATTTTTAAAATATTCTATATCTGTATGTCATTTTTGCACATATGGGAGAAACTGCTGAAGCCTAACACTATTAAACATACTCCCTAATGTCCTGTTTTCCATCTGGCTTGTGGGAACAGAACTGTTGCTCTGTGAGCAAAGGATACTGTTCTTCTGCTCTCTCAGATGGTTTGTTCTTCACATGAAGCACTATTCAGTATTTTGCTAAATCCTCAACATGAACTTTGCAGTTCTTTAGGATTCTCTCTCTCTCTCTCTCTCTCTCTCTCTCTTCTTTTCCTGTTCTGCAAACTCTAGCCACCTTGGTCTTCTGGCACTATTAGCTCCATCTGCTCAATTCAGGGAATTCATGAGGCTGCTCTGGGTCATGGCCAATAAATTTTCAAGGCAGTAAGCTTGCTTCACTTTTTTTACTCATCTCACAGGGATTACTGTCTTTTGATATCTGTTGTACAGTGCCTTGAAAACCATTTATTCATATGTTTTTCCTGTTTTGTTGTTGTTGTTGTGTTGTTATTAATGTTGGTTATTTCTGGCAGGAGAGTAATAGGATCTCTGATATTCATTTCTAGCTCTTTGTGTTTTTATGTAGATTGAAAGAACCAGCATAACTAGTTCCACAAAAGCTAATTTTCTGTGGTTGGGATTTTGTTTCAAAATGCAGTGAATCTATATATATTTGAAATGAATATTTTGGTAATGTTGATGTAACCAATCCATGGACATGGTATATGCCTGCTTCACAATAATTTAACATTTCTCAGTAGTGATTAATGATATTTGTAGTGAGCTTGCAAATTTTTTTAGATTTATTTCTAGATATTTGTTACTTTTCTGTATTTTAAATTATATTTTGATTTTATTGCCTATTTCTATAAAAAGGAATGCAAATGATTTTTTATCTTGATGTTTTATCTGATGAGCTTGATACATTTATTTATATTTCTGATAATTTATCAAGTCATCTACTATTTTATTTTGTTCTTTTAATACTTATACCTTTCATTTATTTTTATTGCCTCATTGTATCGCCAGTACAATGATGAATAGATGTGGTAAAAGCAGACATCTTTATCTCATTTCTCTTCTCAAAGGAAAACTTTCTTTTCACCATTAAATTTTGTGTTTATTGTATTATCCCTTTTATTACTTGCTTATAGAAATTTTCATCAGGAATAGATGCTGAATTCAATAAAGTCTTTATGCTTTATCTATTAAGATGACCATGCTCTTTTTTCTTTACATTACTAGTGTGGTAAATTACATTGATTTTCAAAGTTAAACCATCTTTGTATTCTTGTAACAAGTCAGAGTTAGCCATCATATGTTATCCACTTTTGTATTTTACTGGATTAGATTTGCTGCTATTTTTTTTTTAGCATTTTGGCATTATTATTTATGAATGAAGTTGATCTGTAATTTTTCTTTCTCATAATGTCCTTATCAGTTTTTCAGATTTTTATATTTTTCTGGCTTCTTAGAATTAGTTAGATAGTATTCCATCTCTTCTGTTCACTGAAAGAATTTTTGAAATGGCATTATTTCATTATATTATCCAGATGGTGCACCATACAGGCCTGGTGTTTTGTTTATTTTTAGTTACAGATTCAATTTCTGTAATAGTTAATTTTATATTTTTATACTTATTTTGGTTTACAATAACACAGGTATTACAGAAAATGGAGAAAGAATGGTCTTTTCAGTAAATGGTGATGAAACAATTAAATATCCATATGGAAAAATGAAAAGCATACCCTCTATTTACATCATACATAATAGTTAGCTCTAGTTGAATTGTAAATCTTTATAAGAAATGAAAATCAGAACAGCTTGTAGAAGATTAAGAGGATGTTAAGAAATTATGTCTTCAACAGGACAAAATAGTAGTAACCATAAAAGTAAATATAAATGGGATTAGATGAAAATTAAATACATTTTTTTCTTCAAATGACATCATTAATGAAAAGGCAAGCCATATAGTGGGAGAAAATACATGCAACACATATAATTTGTCAATGACTGTTACATAGGATATGTAAAGAACTTCTACAAAATAATAATAAGGCAAAGAACCCAATAGAAAATGAGCAACAGACTTGCATAGGCAGTCCATGAAAGAAGATATTCAAATGCATTGTGAGCATAAGAAAATATGGTCACACTTATTAATAATCACAGAGATTAAAAGTAAGTCAATACTACACACCTACCAGGATGGGTAAAACGTTTAAAGATTGTCAATATCAAATGTTAATGAAATTTTTGGACAATGGGAACTCTCATCAGTGCTAGCATGAAAATAAATTGATATAACTACCTTGGGAAACAGTTTGGCATTTTCTAGTATGCTTGAAGGTAAGCATGACCTGTAACTCAACAGTTCTACTACTTATGCACCAAAAGACATAAAAATATTCATAGAGAAATATTTCTAATAGTTAAAACTGCAAACAATCCATTTGACCATTATCAGTAGAGTGTATAACTCAATTGAGGAATATTCATATAATGGAATAATTTTCACCATTGTTTCTATATTATAATTGTCATATCATTAAGTTATCATGAGATATTTATTCTAAGCAATCATTAGTGTTTCCTTCATCATAGTTACAACTCAGAAACCATTTTGGTCCTATTAATGAGAGATATCCAGAAACATAGTAGTCAAGAGTTAGGATTACTTTATAATCATATAAAGAAGCTTCCAATTTCAATTTGGAAGCTCCCAATTTCAATTTGGTGCTAGAGAGAAAAGTTGATCTATTTATTCATTTTTTTTCTCTCTATGATTGTATGATTGTAATAGGATCTGAAAAACAAATGTTTTCACATGCCCACTGCAGTCTATTTTCTAGTCTTGTTAGTGTTTCTTCAACATATTAAATAGGTGACTATTGGCAGGAAGAATAATGGCCTGCAAAGGTATCCATGCCCTAATCCTTGAAACCTGTAAGTATATTATATTACATGGCAAGAAGAAAGTAAGGTTGCAGGTGAAATTAAGGTTGCTGATCATGTGACCTTAAAGTAGGACAATTATCATGTAGTATCTGAGTGGGCCCAATGTAATCTCACAAGTGTCCCAAAATGTGGAAGAGGAAGGCAGAGGGTCAGTGTCAGAGTAATGAGATGAGAAAGACTCAATTAGCCATTTCTGGCTTTGACAATGGATGGGGGGGCATGAGCTAAGAAATGCTGATAGCCTCCAGAAGTCAGAAAAGGCAAGAAAATAGATTCTCTGCTAAGGCTTCCTAAGGGGAACTCACCCCCAGCAAAATATTTTAGCCCAGTGAGATCCATTGCCATTTGTGCCATTACCACCAAGTCTGTGGTAATTTGTTATAGCAGCAATAGGAAATTAATACAGTAACTGAGTATGTTTCCTTGGGTATAATATTACATAAAAGTGAAAAGCATAACTGAGTACATTATTCTTTTTTTTAACCTCACAGGATTTTGGAGCCATATTTTTAAAAGAGACACTATAATTTTTTTTAAAAAAAACCAAATGGCACAATTGGATTGCCAAGAAATACCTGGAAGAGTAGAAGAAAATAGATCATGGTACTCAAATTCACCTGTATCTACAGGGAGACATAACACAAGGTTGTGATTTTTAGCCCCAATTTTGTAGGTAATTATTAAATAATAATTTAAATCAGAGTACTTACCTCAAGAGTGCACGTGTGTGTGTGTGTGTGTGTGTGTGTGTGTTCAATATGCTGATTGAGCTAGAAACGAGAGTGTATTTTTCTCTAAAAATTGTTGTCAATATACTTCAATAATTAAATAAATCAAAGTTAAAGCTCATGGATAACTACCTAAAGATTTTGTCAGTTGCCCTAAGCTTAATTTTTAATTAAATTAGTCAAAAGTCTTCTTGGAGTTGTTGAAAAGGAGAATTATAGAATATGAACATATATGAGGAAAACAACATAAAACAAAAATCCTTTAGTAGTAATGGATATTTTAGCACATTTTACAAGTGGAGAGGGATAACAAGCAGGTCAATTTATCATAAAGATTTTAGATGGCAAAATTTGTTGAAAAATGTGTTTTACGTGTTTAACATTATATAAATAGACTTCCTTCCTTACTTATTTCTTTTGACATTTAACTATTTTCATATAAGATACATCTCACATCACTTAGGAGAAATTGATATATGTTACATTTTATTCAAATTATAGTTTCCATATGTTGTACTTGCTCATAAAATATCCCTTATTTGAAACTTTAAATATAGTCGTAAGAATACCTTTTAAAACAATATACATTTACATGATAGGTTTTAAAATAATATTTTTAATTATAAGTAGAACAGTCACTCAGAATCTTTCATTTCTTTAGAAATGAAGGCCATCTCTCTCTATATATAGCTGATATATAATACCTACACATATATGAAAGGAGTTACTAGATATTTGCTCTGTTACATGGAGCAAAAATAAACTCATTTTTAAAAGGCATATAAATTAGGGGATAAAAAGAGTTCTTGGTTTAACTCTAAGATCTGAAACAAAATTAAAGAATCTGTTTTTTTTAAATGCTTTGAAACCAGCTCATAAAGAAAGAAAAGAAGACTAAATTTGGAAGTAAATCAAAGGAATAAAGTGGAGCAAACTGGATATATGAAAATGAAAATGCTAACCATCTAAGAATGCGACCTGTCTGGCTTCTTTTAAAACCACAGAAATATGTGCTTTGCCGATGAATTCAGTCTGACATTCAAAGCTGAGAGGCCCACACCTGGTGGCAACAGGGTCCGCGGGCAATCTGACTCCTCAGCCAGACTTCCCACACTTTTGGTGAACAAGTGAGGTGGCAACAACAGCTGGAGTGTCGTTGTGGAACAAAAAACATTTGGGGGGAAACGTGCAGATGTATACCGGCCATGAAACTATGTGAAAGGTCTTACAATTTGAGACATTAATTAGAAAACAGAACCGTTGCAGAGAATTTGAAAAAGATTTGGCAATAAGATTACATTCGTGAAACCAAATAGCCAATACCATCCTCCTCATCTTCAAATAATGCATTTTATTTCCCAGCATGTTCCATTTCTAATTCAACAAACTCCTATCAGTGTGCTAGTTGTGAATATGTACAGTTCTTACATGATAAAGGTTTGGTATAGGAACAAAACTTTTTTTATATAAGTTCCTTGTTCTGGATTTTATTCTTTTTAACATATTTATAATTTCCATTTGTTCTAAATATGCTACATTAGAAAACTTATGAGTCAGTAAGATTTACAATGAAACCTACTAATTCTGATCTTAGAATTATGCAGTAATGTGTTTCTGTTTACTGTCTTAATGAAGATTTGGCCATAAATATTAGAACTTAGCATTCATACTGATATAAAATCCAGTCAGACTTGTCATCCTATTGGTACAGTATGGTGATAAATACATGCTTTACAGAAACAAAGGTAGGATCCCATAACCTAAGCAGTGGGCTAAAAATAATTATTTACTTTCCTACATATTTACTCAACAGTTAGAATGCTTTGTTATCCATAGTATTTGTACAGCACCTTCAATGTACCAGTTACTCCCGGAGGACATTTGCTGTTTTATTTTTAAAGTCTTTACATTTAAAGCAGATTTAGGTTCATAGCAGATTGAGAGGAAGATACAGAGATGTCCTGTCCACCCCCTAAGCAAACACTTGCACAGCCTTCTCCATTATCAACACCCCCCACCAGAGCGGGATGTTTCTTACAATTGGTGAACCTGCACTGACACATCATTACCACCCAGAGTCCATAGCTTATATTAAGGTTCACTCTTGGTGTTGTGCATTTTATGGGTTTGAAAAAATAAGTAATGAAATGTAGCCACCACTATATTATCATGTAGACAATTTTAACTGCCCTGAAAATCCTCTGTGCTCTGCCTATTCATCCCTCCCTCCCAACTTCAATGGATTTTTAATGCTTACAGTTACTCTTCAGTGGACATTATTAATTCCGTTTTGCTGATGGGGAATTTAAAGTGTGGACAAGTCACATAAGATTCAAACTTTATTATACATGACTTTTCAGTCTGTGTTTTTTCTCAATCTCTTATGGCTCTTTTCAACCAGGGTTCCAAATAACAGCTTCATTGTTTTGTTTTTTTTTTTCTTTTTTTGATTCTGTGCTGTCATCACTGTTAAACTGAAATGAACTTTACTTTCTCATTGGAGAATAGTTTTTTTGGCACTATGTTCATTGGAGATAATATAAATCTTGCTTAATATTTTAGAGTGTCATCTCAGCTGTCAGATTTATAACCCAGCTCTGACCCTCCAGTGTTGTGCCCTTCAGCCTGCTGCTTAACGTCTGTCTCTGTGCTTTCAGTATTTGCATCTATAAAATGGGGGCAATAGTTTTCAAAGGTGTGTTTTAATATTTAAATGACACAGTTAATGTAACTGCCTAGCACAATCATTATTATAATATCATTATCATTATATGTCATTATATATCATTATATATATCATTGTGTAATCATTATTATAAGAGATAGATGGAAATGGGTATAGTAGTTTTAATGCTTACAGTCTCTTGTTCTTTCCAGCTATTGGTTTTTAGAGTAGGCTATTTAAAAGAGGATTCTGGTTATACTTGTTATTGGGAAATCATTTTATTGTTTGCTACAGAAATGTTGGACTGTGAGATAAGGAAGTGCTCCATTTTTTTCCTTAAATGAACACTTTATGGTTTGGGTATCTCCAAGAATACTATAAAAACTGAAATGTTAGCACGTTGTTCTATATTATTTATTTTTATGTTAGCCTACAAGTTTTGCCGGCTATGAACAGGAAAGTACAAGGAGTTAGTTTCCAAATATCTCCTTTTCTAGCACAGTTAAAATTGAATCATCAGTTAATATTTCACTTACATTTTATTCTTATAACAAAGTAGTAAATATTATTCAGATTATAGGGGGTTTTAGTCATATTTAAGTGTGATTATTTTTAAAAATTAAAAATTTTAGCCTTTACATTAAAAAAGGAACCTCCAAAAATATATATTTGCATTTTATCAGAACTGTGGACTGTACTGTTATAAGCATCAATTAGATTTCTATACTATGACTTAGGTGAATTTCTGTTTTTAAAGGTTAAAATACTAGGAATAAAATAGCTTCACAGATTAACATTCAAATCCATTACAGTCACTATCTGATTTATTGCTGAAAACAATTCTACAGAAATTTTAAAAGAAGTAATTATAATATCACCCCTTTGTAGGTGAGAATACAGAGACACAAAGTAGTACTGAGTGACTTGCCTGGAAAAAAAGCCACTGGTGGTAAATAAATGTTTATATTCTTGATTTAAAGTCTTCATACTTTTTAACACACCAACAAGCAGAACTGTATTCTGATTACACATCTTTTCTCTTCCAGAATATCTGGTACAAGTCATTTAGCCAGAACCAAGGAGTTCCCATTTTCAATGTCTGTACAACAAAGGCATTAGGCATAACTAACTGCTATCACAGGCATCTTTAAATGGGCTTTGAAAGAGACAGTTTTGATACTGTAACAGAAAACATCACAGAAGCAGAAAACGGTATTTTATTTGATGAGTTTAACAATATCTGAACTAATAAATTAGCTGTCATCCTTGCCCCGTGTGGAGATAAGGGGGATGAGGACATGCAGATGCTTTTTTTGACATGATAATTTGCAATTATCCCACGAAAAAGCACAGTTGTACTGATAGATGAAATATTTTAGAAAGAAAAAACGGACTTAAATGGAAGAATTTTATTAGGTTTTTGAAATGACATTGCTAACAATAGGGCTAGGGGAAAAATAAACATGAAAACATTTTAAGTAGATAGTAGGGATGCAACCTAATACCAACAACCTAGAATGTCCTTGCTGTTTTTACTCACTTTTGCGTCATATATGGGGATGTAAACAACTTAATTCTAAGGTTATTGTTGCAACCTTTTCTGCTTTGTACTTTGATCAGAAATAGTGTCTGAACTAAAAATGAGATACCTCTAAGACTTCAGTGGCTTGTCATAAAAAGATGTTATTAAACATTAAAAAAATGCAGTAACTGCATACTCTGAGCTAGAAAGACACTAGAGTGATAAAGAAATGTACAGTAATATCAGGATCACTCTGATCTTGAACATTCATTTTCAAGTTGAACAAAGTTTTTGAATCAGTCTCCTTTGCTCTTAAGTATTCACATTTCAAGTTATATAATCAGTTTTACCATCCTATATTTATTTTCCGGACCAGTCAGATCACTGGTCTGGAAAATAAGGCATCATGTCTTTTCCCAGGGTCTGAACTATTAGCTAAATCATCCTCACACAGTTCAGTGTACCTAAACAGTGGTATAAGGCTGCAAAACTGATGGTGGAAAGCAATTTCTAACTGACCCTTAAGGCAATTATGTTAGGGCTAGAAACGTGATTTTTGATTACACCTAGTATCATTTTCAATTTAAATAGCTATAAATTACTCATACCTTTTTTTGAACAGCAACGATTTTTTAAATCAGTGAACTCTTCTAAGAATTGAAGAAATGTCCATATGTTTATTATATGCCCCATGAAACAGTTTCTTTACATGCTTTCATTATTTCTTGGGGCCTTGATTTTATTATGTGTAAATGTATTTTTATCTTTTTTACTAAGATATCCTATAAAACAGTCAAGTGACTGTGATTTAAGACCAGCCAGACATAAATGATAAAATAATCGTTTTGTGGCATGCTTTAAGATAAAGATAGAGTTGTCTTAAAATATGAACAAATGTCATATTTAATCCTGCTAATATGAAAACTAGGAGTACCAGGTTCATTTTACACAGTCCCAAAGGAGACCTCAAATATCCAAATCCAATTAGAGCTTTCCGTTTCGCTAGAGACTTCAGAAGGCAGAGAAAGATAATCTTGGCAGCACCCTGGGAGTCCAAATACTCCTAACTAGGCAGGGGGTATTAACTTTTTTTCTGGGTGCAGAGGAGTTTGGGATCAGGTAGGAAAGGCAGACAGGTATACAAAGCAGCAGAGAAAGGTTGGAGCAAAGCAAATATGGAGCATGAGTTGCCTAGCAAGCAACAAGACCTCTGTTGCAGTGGGAACACTGGTACGATTTATACCTCTTACAAATCCCATACTAAGTTTTCAACAGTTTGTCAATAAAAAGTGCATGACATACTCTGATCTGGGTGCAAGCAAGAAGATTCAATATCACGGTCTCCTCATTGAGCAAGCATTTCCTGTGCATCTGCTATGTGCTAGATATGTACACTTGACTGAAAATACAAATATCAATAACTTATGGTCTCTTTCCTTGAGAATCTCACAGTTTAAAGTAAGTGGCATATTTGTAGACAGTTCGTCAACTTACAATGATAAAATACAGAAACCATATTTTAATAATACTAAAATGTGAAAACAAGCTTTTATGCATGCTATAATTTTGCATATCAAGTATTTCTAAGAAAATGTAAGCTTCCATGGCCATTTTTCTCAAATAGATTGGCACCGTATTTTGTATTACTTAAAATTTGTTATTTGATTAGTTCTATTAGCCATAGGTTTTATGTATGTCCTCACCATTATTGCACTTTATTTTGTACATAGTGAGATATCTGTCATATATGAAAAGATATGTTACCAGAAAAGTGGAAATGTTATTGAAATTAAATTTCTGTATTCCTTTCTTTTAAAAAATAAAAACTATGTATATTATATATTCACACATACATATATACATATATTAGTTATAAAACAAAATACATAAATGACATATTTTTGAAGAAAGATCAATATGATTTATGGGAAATAGTTAAAGAAAAAATGTCATCCTGACATTGTCAAGATAAAGTTTATTCTTGGTTGGAGAAGACAGGGAAGAGAAAGGAATCAAAGATATCTTCAACATAGGACTGCAGGAGGACTCATGAAATGATGGTGTAGATGCAAAGAACTTGAGGGAGGCAGAATGGCTGTCATCTTTGAAGAAGGAGATAATATATGAAAACTTCCCATGTTTAGTATAGGGAAATGCTGAGAGAGATAAGTGGGAGTATCTTGTAGCTGTTGAATTAAAATGCAGAGAAAGTTCAAGGATGTAGGGGAAAAAAATGTAAATCCCCAGGGGTAATAGTTGAACACAGAGAGTGAATGATGTCTAAGGAGAAGCACAAAGGCTGCTTGCTGACTGAGGCACTTTAGGGATGCATTAAATGTTGATTACAGCATAGCCTGAAGTCTTGCCCATGCTCTGCTCTCCAGGCCCTGTTCCAAGATGCAGGGCTGGTTTCACACGGAGGAGGGGATGCTTCTTACAAATTGGTGCAAAGCTTTCATGTGCTCACTTACTCCCATGCCTACAAAGCTGTGTCCACTCAGAGAGGGCACATTTTTCTAATACGTACAATGGCGCCGTATCAAGGACATATATACAGTGGTGCCATGTAAAGGCTATACATGCAGCCCTGATGGCCTGGCTCCAGGGTTGTGGTGACTGCCAGTAAAAAAAAAAAAAAAAAAAAAAAAAAAAAAACATTGCTTGGACTTTGGCATACAGTAGGTCATCAACACATGGTGTCATAAAATGTGGAACTGACACTAAACAGAATCAAGTGACTCTAGCCATCTGTGCTTGTTCAAAAGGTAGTTTAAGGGGCTTCCCTGGTGGCGCAGTGGTTGAGAGTCCGCCTGCCGATGCAGGGGACACGGGTTCGTGCTGCCCTGGTCCGGGAAGATCCCACATGCCGTGGAGCGGCTGGGCCCGTGAGCCATGGCCGCTGAGCCTGTGCGTCCGGAGCCTGTGCTCTGCAACGGGAGAGGCCACAACAGTGAGAGGCCCGCGTACCACCAAAATATATATATATATATATATATATATATATATATATATATATAGTTTATGTAGTTAAAAGGCGAAACAGTCGATGGAGTGGATCATGACCAGCTTTTTAAAACATACTGAAATAATATAGAATTGGAAATATCAAACGACGGTAAATGACAGAAGGGTAAATATTTTTTATGAAAATGTTGTTTCACTGTATTTATAAATATATCCAGTCATGGGGATGTATGCATTTCCTACCATAGGCAACTGTAAAAAAAAAAAAAAAAAAAAAAAAAAGTTTGCAAACCTTAACCTAGGAAATATATAGTAAAGTAGAAGAGTTATGACAGTATCAAATTTTCTAACTCCACATCCAGATCACAGTTGGCTTTGCAATCTATATGGTCTGGGATAGAGGTAATTATGTTAGATCACTCAATATGGGTGTCAAGGTATAGTTAATGTTTCAAGAGCAAAGAGTCATTGTCAGATTTATGGTCTATTCCAAAGGCTTATGGTTGCCAGAAACCTGATTTAAATATTTACTATGGCATTTGTGTGATAATTTTAAACTCTAGATATTATTTACAACATATATAAAATCATAAACTGCCCATGGGCACAGATATAGTTAAAAAAGTCTGAATAACTATTGTAAAATTTAATAGCTTTAGAAAAATCATGGTGCAAGCAGATGCTTTACAAAAAAGCCACATTTTTATTTCAGTGAAATAATTCATATGAGGATATGCCTCCAAGTAAGCATCTTTCTTAAAAGGTGTCAGAGATATTTCAAATAATTAGTAAGCAATAGGAGGTGGGATTCATCATTGTGTTTTTCAGGATGTCTCACTTATTAAACTATAGATGTTATCTAAAGTTAGCCAGTATTCTTCAAAATATGATTTTGAATGGCTGTAAATTATCACATAATTCAAAATATTTGTAATGGGTATTTAGGTGCTTGCTTATTCTTACCATTATATAACTTCAGTGAAAGTTCTTGAACTAAATTTTGTCGTATCTTTGAACCTTAGAATTATTACCTAGAAGGGAAATTCCTGGGGAAAAAGATGTTGCCATTTTTTCAGGCTCTTGATTTAACAGTGAATATACTTCTGTTAGCAAGATATGTGAGTGCTCCACCTCTGGTTCAGTATTCTCTTAAGTTCCTCTATTTTTTTCTTTACAGTTATGGGAAATTGTTGAAATGTTAAAGTAATGTAAAAAGAGTTCAGACCAATAAAATCAAAGGGAATACAAATTGAACTCCATTACTTCTGTAAATTGCTACTTTTTGAAAAAAAAAAAAAAAAGGTCATGATACCATGTTGCCCACCAGTCCATACACTGTTCTAATACACTGTTCTAACACTTTTCCCAAGAGAAAAACAAATCAAAAAATCAGAGTGGAGGCAGAATCGGAGTAAGATGTTATGGAAGATGTTCATGGATCTTTGCTTTTTCTGCCCTATTGCCCCAGTCTAGTTTTAAAACTTTAGTAGTAGCAAATAAGGAATACAGTGTGGGATAGTGTCGTAACCAATGACCATGGACTATTTATTGATCATGAAATAACAGCAAATCTCTAGCTTTAATAAAAATGGTGGTAAGAATTTTTAAAGGTATCATGCTAAATTTATAGATGATAATTGACCTTCATTTGCTCTTTAATTTGAGTTTCTTTATCAGTAAGGATAAATATTTATTTGCAATTTTATATGTTGAGTTTCTTTTGTGAATTATATACTCATTTCTAGTGTCAGAAAGGTACAAAATATCCATTATAATTTCTGATTTCTTCTGTCCTGTGCATTATTTAGAAGTTTTTGGGGTTTTGTTTTTGTTGTTTTCTAAAACTTTAGATAATTTTAATTAAAAAATTTCATTAACTTTTAATGCTGTTGATAACTAATTTAATTCACTGTTGTCAGCAATACTATTTTATATTATATATTTTGAAAAATAATAATGGGGAAACCTAATTTAGCATGAAAGAATTGAAAAATAAGGAAAAAGTAAATTAGATTGAGGAATCTGAAAAATGAGCGTTAAACTCTTGCCTTCCCCCAAATTAAAATGTAACATAGAATTGAACATTAGACAAATACTGCTTTTCATTGTTAGTTTGATATCAGGATGAACTTGTTGGCTGATAGAGAAATAAGTTTCAAGTCTGTTGCCATTTCTTGCTCAGATATTAACACATTTAGGAATGGATAATACAATGAGAAAACCTAGGAGAAGTTGGTATTACCAATGTGGGCATCAGGAACAAATATTACTCAGGCATGAGAAATCTGTCAGAGCCTAAAACTGAGTGCTGAGAAGTTATATAAATGTTCAGTGCTTTACAATGCAACAGAAGCAAGCAAAATCCTAGTTTAGCTAACAAGAAAATGCAGGCAAAACTCTGATAGCTTTTGCATTTCAGTAACATCTGCCACATCTAAATGTAGTGAATATAGAGGTGAAGGTTATGATCACAAATTAGGGAAGGCATCATATTATCATAACATATGTACTGTTGGATACCAAAGGTAATTCCAAATTATATTAGAATATAATGTGTAAAAAGATTAGAGTCAATTTTATGATAAAGTACTATGTATTTGTAGGGTAAATGTTTAAAGTTTTAATAAGTGTAGATTGGCTATAGTTTTTTCCCAAAATATTTTATCACATTGATGAAGTGACAAAATTTATGACATCTTAAAATTAAGGAAACAAGGTTTCATAATAATTAAATCAGGCTGGCAGTAATGTGGGTATTTTTGATATTAAATGTGCCATCCCTATTTTCTTTGTCCTCTGATTTATTTTCAAGGTTGCTTTAATTTAAAGTTTAAGTGTGTTTATTATTAACAAAATAGTTGGATTGCAACTGTAAACTAATCTAACAAGCTGTGTCTTATAATGGGGAAATATGAGTCTTTTCCACTTAGCATAACAGTTGATATATTTGATTGATATTTTTATTCCATCAAAATTATTTCATGTTAGCTGTTTTATTTTTACTTATAGTTTCATTTTTTCTTTTAATTTTTTCTTAATCAGTTTACTTTTCATCCCCTTTCCTCTTGTTTTTCTTTTAAAATTAAATTGTAAATTCTCAGTCCATTTCCTTTTTCTACTCATAATCAAATTCACATTTTTGTACTTTACCAAAATTAGGTGCACATTTTGTACTTTCTTTTCTACAGTGTGCTTTACTTGCCACTGTACTCTATCCTCAGCCTGACCATGGTAATATGAACCCACTATATCCAGACTCTTAGGTTTTCCTTTCAGTAAATTTTTATAAGAATCCTAATTATCTTTTATATTGCACATTCATAATCATACAGTCATCATTCATTTGAATTTACATATTGCAGGTTTTGCTGTCTACCATTGTTACATCTCCATCTCATTTTCCCTTGTTGAGCTCTGTCTCCTAAATTCATTATTATTTGATTCAAAGGTATCTCGAATGTTTTCTTCACAGAGTGCATGGGTGATCTACTCGTTGAATCCATGTATTTCTACAAATGTTTTTCATCCTGATGAGTAAAAGATTTCTTTGGCTGGTTAGAGAACTAGAGAACTGGTCTCACAGTCATTTTATCTCAGTGACTTACACATGGTATCCTACTGTCTCTCAGTTATGTTAGCAAGAACCTGATACTATTATAATTGTTTTTCCTTTGTAAACTGGCAAATTCTTTTGCAACTGAGAGCTTGTTACTGAACCAAACTTGGGTCATCTTGCCCAAAGTGTAGCAAATCCAATCTGCTGACACCAGGTTGTGGTGAAGGAAAGTACAGCGTTTATTGCAAGCAAGAGAATAGGCAGCTCATGCTCAAAAGACCTGAACTCTCTCATGGCTTTTAGACAAGGGTTTTTAAAGATAGTGATAGAGGAGAGGGTCGTACGATGCACGATCAGGGCTTCTGTACACAGAAAGGCCCCCCCGCACAGTCCTGCTTGGTTTACGTCCCCTCTTTTCTTTGATACTCATCAATCCTGAGGGGAACAGGGGTAGGACAAGAAGGGGATAGAGAAATTAATTGTAAACTCAGCAGGGGAACTCAGTTTTAGGGGGACTCAGTTTCAAGTTTGTAAGATTTTTCTATCATGGATTTGATTTTCCCCGGAATATGTATCATTTAATGATTAGAAACAAAAATCAATAAAACTAGTTTCTCAAAAACTATTTCATGGCCATCACTCAAGCACCAGAAGGACTATATATAAGAGTATTATTCATTTTTACTGTTACAGTTGATAGATACAATGAAATGAAAAAACTTTAGAATAATTTATAATGTGAAATAAATGTATGAGGATTTTTATCCTACCGTTTGTATCAAACGAACAAGAGAAGTGGTTTCCAGTGTCTAGTGATTTATTTTTCTCCTGTTTGCCTACTCTGATTACACTTGGTTTTGCTTGTTTGCTCTAAAATGTGTGTGTTAATAATTCCTACCAAGAATGGACTAAAAAAGTGACAGTAGTATAAAATGAGAATATTTTCTTAAGTGCTACATTTCCCTTGGAAAATAAGTAAATGCAAAAGCAGCAACAGAGACCATCCTATACGTTTGTTTGTTTGTTTGTTTTTCCTGGCTTATATAGCCTTTGCAAAATCTGTTCCATAGTCAAAGGCACACTTCTTTCATAAAATTTTCAAGTGATACTTGTTGCTTCAAACAATGAAAAAAACACACATTTCCACTAAATAATTTTTTTTCAAATAATAAATACCCAGCACGGACAATTTATTCTTATGTAATTCTACTTTCTTTACCATGGTAAATTCTAACATTTTGCATTTGATGTGTCTGACTTTTCCTTTACTAAATTGGACTTATTAATTTTACAGTTATGGGAAACATACATTTTATACTATGTGTTTTATAATCAACAGTGGTAACGTAGGAAGTATATCTTCAGCACTGGATTTATTTTTTTCTCTGTCTTCTTAATAATTCTGCATATGTCAGTATGTTTATGTGGAAGGGTGGGTTATGTGTGTATCATACTCATATTCTGGGCTGCACTTGAAGAGTCAGGTGCAGAAGAAATTCCCAGAGGGGAAGAAAGATATAATTCCAAGTGTCTCCTTTGATACCTTTCCTTGTCTTGTATAGCGGTTGGTAATGGCAGTTCCAGCGTGGAAACAATAACTCCATTACTCTTCTTGACTGACTGAACCCATTCTGGTTTCATTGCAGCTCTCCTTTTTTTCTTTCCCTTCTGCTGACCTTTTTCTCCCCCTTACCTCCATGACTATGTGTTTACCTTCATATTACCCAGAAAAATATAAACCATAGGAAGTCCATAATTCAGGGGGCTCGTAAGGATGATTCTTCTAAGTTCATTAAAGAATGCTGGATATGAGAAGAGAATTACCAGTGTTACTGAAAACAAATGAGCCCAGGAAACTGCCTTGGGGAGAAATAGGAAAAAAAGCGTGTGAGTTGCCCCATCTTTGACTTAGAGGGCCTGTTCCACAAGTAATCACACAATGGTTATAGTCATTTTAGTGTTCAAATTTACGGAGCAATACTGGCAATCATGTCCAGAGGGAAAATGTGTATAAGAGTGATGCTGCTGTTAAAGTTCTCTGGCTTTCAAGTTGTTATAATCAATTTGAGCCCAGCCAATAATATTTCAAGTGCTAGAAAAAGAAAGGGGAATATTTTCTCTTTTTTAATTATTTTTCCCCATCTGTGGTCAATAGATTGAAAAATGGAAGAAAAACTAAAATCTTATTCAGATTCTGGAATGCCAGTGACCTATAAAGCTAGTAAAATTCTACATTATTATACAGGAAGTAATATAATTCTATGCTTTGTTGCCAAAAACATGTCATTACTAGGGTACTCAATATCACTCTTGAATTTGGAGAATTATATACCCACTACTTATGCCTTGTTTAGAAGCACACTTTACAAAATACACCTCACTCTACAATACAAAGATATAACTTGGTCTTTAGAGCCAGGCATTCTTAAATATAAAAACCACATCCAACAGATTCTCTAAACTAGCATGATGTAATGCATCTGGGCTTTAATTTCCTAATAAATAGAATGGGGATAATATCAATTATTGTGTTATTGTAATGATTAAATAAACTAAAATGAGCCATCTAGCAGAATGCCTGAAAAATGTTTCCTCTCTTCTTTCAGATTATTCGGTATAAATCATGCTGATCTAGTTTTTAATGTAAGCCAATAACTAAATATAAGCCAATAACTAAATCAGTAACTAACCATCAACCACAGGAACAGGCTGCCCAAAAACATATTGACAGAAGATATTTCTGGTATATTCATCTGTGTATTATTTTAAAGATTTGTGTAGTTTTCCAATAGGCTGGACTGAAGCAAGTGGAACCCCAAGGAATTTTCTGGTCAACACTGAGACCAAACACAGGTTAAGGGGCTTCCTTGGTCCTTTCTCTCTACCCTCACATCCTAACCTCTGGACTTTATCACTCAGTTGGTAGGAAGAGGCAAACTCAAGTAAGTAGAAGCTACAAAGAACAACAACAAAAAAAAAAGGAAGAAAGAAAAGAAAAAGGAATAACAAGAGAGTGTATAATGCCCGAGGCAAAGTTCATTTAAACTACTGAGATCAAAGCAGGAGGAGTCAGGAGAAAGGGTCCATCTAGAGATAAGGGCAAAGGAAGACAGCAGGCTTGTTCCCTGCACTGGAGCCTAGTAAATGCCAGGCTCTTGCTTCTGACTCACCCTCTGGAAAAGAAGGGAGTCTTGAGCTCCACCTTGTGTTTAAACAAGTTATGGCTTCATGGTTGACTATCCAACTGTGGATACTCCCATCTGAATGTCCTAAAGGCACCTCAGTCTCTCGATGCTTAAAAGTGAGTTCACTCTCTTAGCCCCAAAGTAAGCTCCTCCTCTGCTTCTCTCTGTCCTCGTGAGTCAATGTAGCCAACAAATCCCTCCAAGTCAGAACCTGGGAGTCCTCACTTCCTCTCCAACTAACTCATATCCAGTTAGTCTCCAAGCCGCACTAATATTTTAAAATCATTTTATTATGAAAAATTTCAAAGTCACAAAAATAAAAATAAGAATGTAAAGACCCAGGGACTTCCCTGGTCGTCCAGTGGTTAAGACTTTGCCTTCCAGTGCAGGGGGTGGGGATTCAATCCCTGGTTGGGGAACTAAGACCCCACATGCCGTGCAGCATGGCCAAAATAAATAAATAAATGTAACTTTGAAAAAAAAATACAACCTTAAAAAAATATATAAAGATCCACATGTTAGTCATTATCCAGATGACACAGTTTTCAGTTCATGCCTAATCTAGGTGAATCCTACCCACTTTCCTTTCTCTCCCCAGATCACTGACTTTTAACATGAAAATATTTCTGATCTAGCCCACCCTCCCCCCTTTCTCCTTGACTCTGTTTTGTTAGTTTTTCATGTCTTACAGCGTTTTAGCAGGTCTACCTGGATCTTAGCTAATTTTCCTTATATTTCAAAAATTGTTTTGAAATTCAAGTCCAATCAGACTTCTCCACTACATAAAATCTGATGATGGCCATCCTTTACCCACTGAATTTAGTCTGAAATTCTTAGCAAGTGTTTTCCCAGTTTAGACCATATCTGTCTGCATAGATTCTGGCCCTACATCCTCTACCTTCATGGCCGGTGTTCCACAATATAGTTCTCCTCTAAAGTATGATGCTTCTGCAGGCTTCAGGCATTTGGGTGAGTTCTTTCCTTTGTCTGAATGGATCATTGGGGCCCCTTTTGTTTGTCTGAATTCTTCTTACACTTCAGTGCCTGGCTCAAGCATCTCTTCCTCTTTTAAACCTTCTGTGTGAATAACCTTCTCGCTTTTATCCTGAAAACTTGCTGAGGAAACCGTCTCTTCTCTGAGTTACTAGTGTACCGCTAAACACCTCATTTATTTGTTATACCTACCGCATCCTAATAATTTGGGTTTTTGTCTGTCTTCTTCAGCAGCCATGGATCCTGTTATGTGACAGGCTGTGTGTATGCCTTTGTTCTTGTAGTGCTCAACCTGGTGTATTAGGCTTGAGCCAGTAAGAATTTTTGCTGAAGGAATGCTGAATATTTCTCCTTATTAACATTTTTTGATAATTTTTAAATAATTTACCTTCTCTTTAATGGTGTTATAATGAATTTTTCAAGTGACATCCTAATCTAAATATTTATTTTATAATCCCACAAGAAGTATAAATATAGAGTCACAGAGAGTGGGTAACATAACTGCTAAATTGATTTAAACAATGGAAATAAGAACACAAAAGAAGCAGACATATATTTTCCTATATTGTACCCATTCAAAGAAACTTTCTCCTTGAAACTTAATTATTATGGAGTTAGACACTGGGAAGTTTAAAACTATTTAAATAATTCAGATTTATATATTACTTCAGAAAGATAATTTTTTTGCCTGTCTCCACTATCTTGGGGGGAGAGAGGCAGTTACTTTCAGATAAGTGGTATTTCAAGGAACAAGATTGGAGTCAGACCATTTAGGGAATTCGCCTATATTGTATATCCAGTCCAGAAGATTAGGAGATAGATAAGAAAATGTTTTTATTTCCAAATTCTTGATAAGGAAGCTAAGAGGTCAAGTGCTCAAAACTACATAGTAAGGAGAAACACAAAAATCAGTGTCAATCTTTGTTTTTTTTTCTTCCAGTTAATGTGTTACCCAAGACTTAAAAATATATTGGAGTCAAATACCATATCGATACATTAATTTGTTTTTAGAAACACAATCAGGTGATATAAAGTGGCTCATTTTCTTAGACTCGACCAATAACTCAGACCTAGTGAATTCTTTTCCTCAGTATTTTTGCATATCATTTTTGCAGTTATAGACCACAGGGATACAATCTTCATCATTCTCTGTATTACCAATAACTGATCTGAGAGCACAATTTCTTTTAAAATTAATATAAACTTCTCCCAGTATGCAGTGAAGGGAGTCAAATTTTGAAATAAAAATGGAAACTTTTATTTTAATAAGAACTCAATTACATGCTCCTATGTTAACTTGCTTTAGAATGTGAACTCTGACAGCAGGGCACAGATCCTGACTTTTTGATTAATTTTTACTTATTTCCCAGTGTAGACATACTCACATTTGGGAACTGGGAAACTCCATAAATATTTGAGTAACTGAATGATTGAATCAAACCCAAAGTGTGTGAAATATTTTTCTTTAACTTGATTTAGGTTCTTGTGTGTCAATTTGTGAGATACTCTCAGGTAATTTTAATAAACTAGTCTAATTTATTTTGAATGCATACATAGACCTATATGTTTGCTTTCTCAGTATATATGTGCATATAGTCATATAGAGTTGCATAATATCTCTGTATACAGAATCGATAAATTAATAATACACACATGTTAATAAAGTATTAACTCTTCAACATTTTATATAATGGCCATTCATAATTTCTCTTACTTGATTATCATATTTTCAGCAATTTTCCTTAACTCCTCCAACATTTATACACTTTAACTTAGGGGTGACAAATGCCTAACCAAGTGCTGAATGTGAAAAAAAGTTTTAAATATGCTTTTCAAATTTAAAAAATTTTAAATCCTCTAAGTGAAGTATGTACTTCCTTATATCATAAGCCACACCACCTTCTATTGTTTGACACTTGGTGGAATCAGACTTTAAGTTACCCGCCTGCCTGGCCTAAACAAGCTTTTTGAGAGCTCAACCTTTGCACTTACATGTCTCCAAGTAGTTGGCCTCTAAGGGGAGCTCAAAACTCTTCTCTTGGTGCTCTATCTTTCTACTCACCCAAGAATAAATCAGGTCACATGCTGGGAATTAGAACTTTCAAAGGGGCAAGGGATTGAACCCAAAAGAGGCGCCAGTGGGAACGTGGAAAGAGACCTGATGCCATAACATGAAAAACTATTAGGTGAGAGGCTTGGCCTAGCTTTGCTCTAGACATTGGAGAAAATGATCTTGCTTCTTGGGGACTGACCAGTTTTCTCATGAACTGGTTTTTCCAAGCAATTGAAATGGTCTTGTACCAAAAGTAGTCTGGGTCCCTGAACCATTGTGGGAGAAGCCACACCATCGACCTGAACACTAACCTTGGCCTCTGACTAAAGCAGCAAATAATCATTTATTGTGCTGAATCACTACATGTTGGGATATATTTGTAGCAGTTGGCCTATTATAATTAATGTAATAAGTGAAAGTGATAGAACATATAAATATTAAAATAAAATTATGGAATAGAGATGTATAGTTTGAATATATTGCAAGGATAGGATTTGCAAATCTTACCTGACTGTCCATAGTAATCATTAAAAAAAAAACAGAGAGAGAGGAATTCACCTCTAGTTGTCTGTCATATACTAACTTCTATACTTATATCTATAATGTTTGAAAATGATTAAGTGGAAATAAATTTTACATTAGAGATAGAATACAAATAGTTTTTATTTTCCTTCTGAAATCTCTACCTCAATATCTTTTCTTCTCTCAAAATAGACCCATAATCCATTAGATACATTCTTACCTTATATATTTGCTTTTTAAAATGATTCTCACAGAGGCAGCAGGATGCAACAGTTAGGAGAACAAGCTTTGGACCAAACTATTGGCTCTGTAACTAAATGGCTGTTTGACCTTGACAAGTTACATTTCCTCTCTATGGCTTATTGTCCTCATCAGTTAAGAGAATAATAATGGTACCTGCTTCCTAGAACTTATGTAAGGATTAAGTGAATTAGTATTTATATAACACTTAGGAAAATCTCCAACCCTTAGGTATCAATATACATGTTCAGTAAGCTGTGTTTAAATTAAATGTTATACAAATCATCCTTTTAAAATAAATTAACCTTATTTTGATTAAAATGGAGAATAGAAATTCAAGACATTTTCCAAACTCAACTCGTACCACTATCCCCCTATGATTTCTCCCTGTGTCCCTGATTAGGGTTCCCTCTACCTTCAGAAACATCTCAATCACCCTTAGACTTGCATGTTTGCCCAAAATTTTGCTTTCCTCTTAGTGATTCTCTTCTCTCTGTCTAACAAATACTTATTTACCTAAAATTAGCCATTTCGGGTCTGTTAGTTTCCTAGGGCTGCCCTAAGAAACTAGCACAAACTTGGTGGCTGGAAACAACACAGATTTGTTCTCTCACAGTTCTAGAGGCCAGAGGTCTGAAATCCAGGGGTTGGAAGGTCCATGCTCCCTTCGAAGGGTCTAGGAAAGAATCTTTGCTTATGCCTTTCTAGCTTCTAGTGGTTGTTAGGTGTCCTTGGCTTTTCTTGGCTTGTAGCTACATCACTTCAGTTTCTGACTCTGTCTTCACATCGTCTTCTCCTCTGTGGCTCCATGTCTGAATTTCCTACATAGTATAAGGACACCACTCTTGGGGCCCTGCTAATTTAGAATGACCTCATCTTAACTTGATGATATCTGCAAAGGTCCTATTTCCCAATAAGCTCACACTCACAGACACTGGGGATTTGGACTTGAGTATATCTTTTTGGGAGACACAGTTCAGCCCACAGGAGGATCTAATGTCTCCTCCAGCCCCTCATAATCACTTCTGAGAAACACTTGTTTTCTATTTCATTTATTTGACAGATACTATAGATCTGATTTTTAAAAATGGTTTATGAACCTATATATATATCTTTTCTGATAAATTACAGTATAAGAGTATAAGGGTAAGGACCATGGATCATCATGTAATTATTTTTGTATTTGTGTACTCTTCCATATACAGTACAATACATATGATAATGAATAAATGAAGGGATGCAAACCTAGTAACACAAAATTCTTCTGGGGAGTAAGTGACAAAAATAAATGGCACATGATTAGAGTATATCAATGTGTAATCTCTGATTTTTCATTTTTAACTTATGGTATGCTTTTGACTGATTATAAAAAGTATTATAATTTCACAAATAAGATATTCATTGACATAATAATTGAATTATGTGTAAAAATTTGAAAAATAATCCAATATAGATTCAATAGCTATGTTTAGTGTTTTTGAAGTAAGAGATTCTATTTTGCTTTGCAAGTGCAAAGGTTTCACATTTAAACAAGAATAACCAAGTATGGAATGTGGATTCTTTTTTTTTAATTTATTTATTTATTTATTTATTTATTTGGCTGTGTCAGGTCTCAGTTGCAGCACATTGGCTCTTCATTGCAGCATGCAGGCTTCTCTCTAGTTGTGGCACACAGGCTCTAGAGTGTGTGGGCTTAGTTGCCCCGCGGCATGTGGGAGTTTAGTTCCCCAACCAGGTATCAAACCCACGTCCCCTGCATTGGAAGGTGGATTCTTAACCACTGGACCACCAAGGAAGTACCTGGAATGTGGATTCTTATTATTAACTTCTCTTATAAATAAACATCACATACCTAAAACTATTTAACAGGCAAAATTCCCAAAAACTGATGGAAACTAGGAATTCATCTCAATTATATAAAAATAATGTTTTAAATTGATTTGTCCACAGATGATAATGAGTGTGGAAATTTAACGCAGTCCTGTGGTGAAAATGCTAACTGCACGAACACAGAAGGAAGTTACTACTGTATGTGTGCACCTGGTTTCAGATCCAGCAGTAAGCAAGATAAGTTTATTACTAATGATGGAACCATCTGCATAGGTAAATTCAACTATATAACTTAAAATTTGTACCTATCTCTTATTGCTTATACCTCCAGAGATTAAATAATATTCAAACCAAGTTCTGTCAGTCCTTGATTGTACCCCGTTGTTAATACTATCAAAAACTTCATTAATTCCCTTAATTCTCCAGTATGGTGTCAGTTACTATGGTATATTTATCCAAGGGTATAAGAAAAATATTTTTTTTTGAGAATATCAACCAGTTTACCAAAAAATAAATAAATAAATCGTGAAGTTATGAAATCTAGCATGGTGGCAAACAACACAATAAATGTTTACACTTTAAAGTAATATATTAACTCTAGAAAATTATCATTGGTATCACCAGATATTGATGCTTATATAAATATGAACTCTGAGATGGGCCCTACATTTTTCTAGAAGGTGCTCAGGAAAGCATTACTTGTGAAAAAATTGTCCTAGTGCTTTTACTGCTGCCTGCCGAAAGTTTGTCACACATAAAATCTGCATTCTGTTTTTCTAAACACTATAGTCCTATTTAGAAAATCATCTCAGATTCACTAAAATGTCTTCTGGAGGGTTATTAATTTCAATTCAATCCCTAAGTGAAATATTGTGAGTCTGAAGAGAGTATCTAGATTTTTTTTTAATGTCCTTCTGTTGTATTTTGGTCACACACTTGATTTATCAGATCCTATAGTCTGAGAAAAAAATAATTGCATAGAAATTTCAGAGACAAATTCTCTGGAGCCAAAGACTTTAACTTTGAAAATAAATTATGAATCATCTTAATCATGGTTTCTAAGAAACTGTCCAGTTTACCAACAGCTGGTATAATTATGATTGATAATAATCTACAAAATTAACAGATGAACCAAGGCCCTGAGAGTTAATTACATAACCAGGGGTAGATATGAGACTTGAACTCAGGACTGTACATGCAACATGGGCAGGAGTAAGGTGCTGCTTCTACTTTCCATAGTTAGATGAATGAGAGATGTCTAAATCAATATAGATCACCCTAAAGCCTTTGATGAGCTTCTAGTGAGGTTCTCATCAGTGAGTTAAGGAGAAATCTGGCAATGTTATCATTAACACACATGATAGTCAGGAGATAATGTTCAAAGAGAATTTATCAGTGAAATGTCTGTATCAAAGAAATTATCCTGTCTTATGTACTTATGGTTCATAGCATTTTCTCTGCTACATAAACCAGGTAGATTTTATTCTCATATTATAGCCAAGGGAAGTGAAGAGCTATTCCAGATTCACACATTTAGGGTAAAGGGAAGATTAGAATCACAGTCTTGTATCTAGAAAGCCATTGGTATTCCCACAGGAGTCTTAAATGGGTGGCCATTTAAATCTCACATGAATCTGGATCATGCAAATGCAGTGGATCAACTTTGCAAGGGCATAAATGATTTAAAATATGAGAAAATAATGCTATTTCTGTTGAATTATAATTTTGTCTTTATTGTTTGCAGCAAAATTTTTATTGGATTATAACATTACAATATATGCAAGAAATTAGAATTTTCCCAGAAAACCTAGTACCCCACTCTTTGTTCTTCTCAAACCTAAACTCTTGTCTCTAGTTTTAGAATGTTATATAATGTGTGCCTATTTTATCTATAGTAGATAAGTTCGAAATATGTACCTGTATAAGCTTTATTAGAAAAGTTCTAGTTAATGAAGAAATGCAACTTATGACATCTTAATCACTGGAATTTAATACAAATTTAACTGTGCTCTCCATTCCCTCTTGTCTCTAGAAGACATCTGTCTTTTCATCTGATAATGTTTACTTTTAATATGCCTCAGTTCACAAAGGGATATATATTTCCCTCTCTGTATTCCTTGAAAGTAAAGAATTCCTGTTTAGAAAAAAATTAATCACAGATACAGAGAAAACACACACACAAAGATAATTGAAAGCCAACATTTTATGGGGTTGTAATATATTTGTAATATAAGACTCTTTCTCCCAGTACTCAATTATTATTGAGATACTGTGGAAGGGCCCTGCATTTTTACTAATTCCCCTTTTAGCTATTTTAAGTAATCAGTAAACAATAACTTAGATTAAAACCCAATACCCAATATTGAGTCCTTCAATTTCCACCTGTTTTGTTTGATGGATTATTTGGTGAAAAAAGTCATTCTCTGGAAAATTGTTATTTCTCACCAGTTTTGTTTTCCTTAAAGATTAAACTTTTTTAAGAAGCAGAACAGCTATTTCTTTTCCTTTTTTTTCCCCAGTACTTCAGTAATTTTCCTTGTGCACTGTGATAATCCTCAGGGAATTTGAACAGAGAACAATAATTCTATTTCCTTTTTACATTAGTGTATCACCTTGTAGTATATTGTTTCTGATTTGAAAGTTTAGCTGATCCTTAAATTTGACATGTCTGGTAATTATAGTCATTAAGAACCTCTATAAAAACATAATGAGGAGGAACCAAGATGGCGGAGTAGAAGGATGTGCTCTCACTCCCTCTTGCGAGAACACCAGAATCACAACTAGCTGCTGGACAATCATCGACAGGAAGACACTGGAACTCACCAAAAAAGATACCCCACATCCAAACACAAAGGAGAAGCCACAATGAGATGGTAGGAGGGGCGCAATCACAGTAAAATCAAATCCCATAACTGGTGGGTGGGTGTCTCACAGACTGGCGAACACTTATACCACAGAAGTCCACCCACTGGAATGAAGGTTCTGAGCCCCACGCCAGGCTTCCCAACCCGGAGGTCTGGCAACAGGAGGAGGAATTCCTAGAGAATCAGACTTTGAAGCCTAGTGGGAATTGATTGCAGGACTTTGACAGGACTGGGGGAAACAGAGACTCCACTCTTGGAGGGCACACACAAAGTAGTGTGTGCATCGGGACCCAGGGGAAGGAGCAGTGACCCCAGGAGAGACTGAACCAGGCCTACCTGCTAGTTTTGGAGAGTCTTCTGCAGAAGCAGAATGTGGCTGTGGCTCACCGTGGGGACAAGGACACTGGCAGCAGAAGTTCTGGGAAGTACTCCTTGGCGTGAGCCCTCCCAGAGTCTGTCATTAACCCCAACAAGAGCCCAGGTAGGCTCCAGTGTTGGGTTGCCTTAGGCCAAACAACCAACAGGGAGGGAACCCAGCCCCACCCATCAACAGTCAAGTGGATTAAAGTTTTACTGAGCTCTGCCCACCAGAGAAACAGTCAGCTCTACCCACCACCAGTCCCTCCTATCAAGCCTCTTACATAGCCTCATCCAGCAGAGGGCAGACAGAAGAAGCAAGAAGAACTACAATCCTGCAGCCTGTGGAACAAAAACCACATTCACAGAAAGATAGACAAGATGAAAAGGCAGAGGGCTATATACCAGTTGAAGGAACACGATAAAACCCCAGAAAAACAACTAAATGAAGTGAAGATAGGCAACCGTCCAGAAAAAGAATTCAGAATGATAGTGAAGATGATCCAGGACCTTAGAAAAAGAATGGAGGCAAATATCGAGAAGATGCAAGAAATGTTTAACAAAGACATAGAAGAATTAAAGAACAAACAAACAGAGATAAACAATACAATAACTGAAATGAAAACTACACTAGGAGGAATCAATAGCAGAAGAACTGAGGCAGAAGAACGGATAAGTGACTTGGAAGACAGAATGGTGGAATTCACTGCTGTGGAACAGAATAAAGAAAAAAGAATGAAAAGAAATGAAGACAGCCTAAGAGACCTCTAGGACAACGTTAAATGCAGCAACATTCGCATTATAGAGGTCCCAGAAGGAGAAGAGAGAGAGAAAGGACCAGAGAAAATATTTGATGAGATTATAGTTGAAAACTTCCCTAACATGAGAAAGGAAATGGCCACACAAGTCCAGGAAGCGCAGCAAGTCCCATACAGGATAAACCCAAGGAGAAACACACCGAGACACATAGTAATCAAATTGGCAAAAATGAAAAGCAAAGAAAAATTATTGAAAGCAGCAAGGGAAAAAATGACAAATAACATACAAGGGAACTCCCATAAGGTTAACAGCTGATTTCTCAGCAGAAACTCTACAAGCCAGAAGGGAGTGGCATGATATACTTAAAGTGATGAAAGGGAAGAACCTACAACCAAGATTACTCTACCCTGAAAAGAACTCATTCAGATTCGATGGAGAAATCAAAGCTTTACAGACAAGCAAAAACTAAGAGAATTCAGCACCACCAAACCAGCTCTACAACAAATGCTAAGCGAAATTCTCTAAGTGGGAAACACAAGAGAAGAAAAGGACCGACAAAAACAAACACAAAACAATTAAGAAAATGGTCATAGGAACATACATGTCGATAATTACCTTAAACATGAATAGATTAAATGCTCCAATCAAAAGACACAGGCTTGCTGAATGGATACAGAAACAAGACCCATATATATGCTGTCTACAAGAGACCCACTTCAGACCTAGGGACACATACAGACTGAAAGTGAGGGGATGGAAAAAGATATTCCGTGCAAATGGAAATCAAAAGAAAGCTGGAGTAGCTATACGCATATCAGATAAAATAGACTTAAAATAAAGAATGTTACAAGAGACAAGGAAGGACACTACATAATGATCAAGGGATCAATCCAAGAAGAAGATATAACAATTATAAATATATATGCACCCAACATAGGAGCACCTCAATACATAAGGCAAGTGCTAACAGCTCTAAAAGAGGAAATCGACAGTAACACAATAATAGTGGGGGACTTTAACACCTCACTTACACCAATGGACAGATCATCCAAAATGAAAATAAAAAGGAAACAAAGCTTTAAGTGACACAATAGACCAGGTAGATTTAATTGATATTTATAGGACATTCCATCCAAAAAACAGCAGATTACACTTTCTTCTCAAGTGCGCACAGAACATTCTCCAGGATAGATCACATCTTGGGTCACAAATCAAGCCTCAGTAAATTTAAGAAAATTGAAATCATATCAAGCATCTTTTCTGACCACAACATTATGAGATTAGAAATCAATTACAGGGAAAAAAATGTGAAAAACACAAACACGTGGAGGCTAAACAATACGTTACTAAATAACCAAGAGATCACTGAAAAAATCAAAAAGGAAATCAAAAAATACCTAGAGACAAATGACAATGAAAACACGATGATCCAAAACCTATGGGATGCAGCAAAAGCAGTTCTAAGAGGGAAGTTTATAACTAAGCCTACCTCAAGATACAAGAAAAATCTCAAGTAAACAATCTAACCTTACACCTAAAGGAACTAGAGAAAGAAGAAAACAAAAACCCAAAGTTAGCAGAAGGAAAGAAATCATAATGATCAGAACAGAAATAAATGAAATAGAAACAAAGAAAACAATAGCAAAGATCAATAAAACTAAAAGCTGGTTCTTTGAGAAGATAAACAAAATTGATAAACCATTAGCCAGACTCATCAGTAAAAAGAGGGAGAGGACTCAATAAAATTAGAAATGAAAAAGAAGTCACAACAGACACCACAGAAATACATAGCATCCTAAGAGACTACTACAAGCAACTCTATGACAACAAAATGGACAACGTGGAAGAAATGGACAAATTCTTAGAAAGGTATAAGCTTCCAAGACTGAACGAGGAAGAAACAGAAAATATGAACAAAACATAATGAAAAACTCCAGTACAGGGCAAGAAATGACCCTAGCAAAATTCTATATCTTTAGTCTATATTCAAATACTATTTTCCATGGATGAGGTAATTTCATTGCAGAAGGCTTTGAGTGAGATTTAGCATCCTGCCTATTTTCCTTCTCCTTGGAATCAGAGTAAAACAGAACGTCTGGTGCCCAGCTCCCAAGAGACCTTGTTCTAGACTCACATTTCACAAGTAGGGAAACTGAGGCATCCAGTGGTAAAGTGACTCTCCCAAAACCAAATGAGTAGAACCCAAGAACTTCTTCACGTTTTCTGTGTGCTTAAGAGCAGTGTTCACTACTTGTAATTTTTTATGTCCTATTGCCTTAGGTACCCTGATAAATACAGATTTTTTTTCTGGCTTTGAATAATATTAACATTCAATTTTGTTTTTGCAAATTGCTTCCACTACATTGTATCTTTTCTTTTCAGTGTATCAGTTAAACAACATTAGAAAATTCAGTTATTGGTGAAAATTATAAAAATTATAAAAATCAAAACAATCATATGATCATGTTTTGAAAGAAGATTATGATAAAATACTGCTGTGTTGGCTCATTGTAGACATGAAAAACAAGCATAACCTTATTAATGAAAAAGTAGCTAATGAATTTTTTGACATGCAAAACAAGGAAATGTGTGTTATGATGTACTTATATTTAGCGAAATCGAGTTATTAGTGTTGAGTGTTAGGTTGGTAGTGGAAAAAGTGTATCAGTTATTAAATATAGTTTGTCAATTGTAGCCTGACTGAAATAATTATACAGCAGCAATTTAGCTTTCATGAAAATGGGGGAAGGGGTTCTTTTTCTCTTTTACAGCTCTAGGAGTACCAAAACATGGCAATTTAATGAGACACTCATTATCAATGTGTTTTCTCCAAATCTACATACTCACAGGGCTCCTGCTATTAAGAAAACACACAATATGAGTAGAATCACTGGACCTGATTCCCAATTACAATATCAGGTACCTACTATATCTTAGGCATCCCTCCAAACACCTTTACATACATTTCCTCATTGGTTATGAAAAAGAACTCTTCTGAGTTAAGAGTATTTTTATAATACTACCCAAGGTCACAGAGCTAATGAGTATTAGAATCAAGATTTGAATTAAGGTCTTCTACAGGGCCTTTGCCTGTAGGAAGGAGGATACATAGTGGTTTTATTAGATTTAATTAGGCCCTACAAGAAATTGCAAGAGATGTTAGTATGGATCTCAATGTAAAATGGCGGTCACATTCATTTTGGCTAAGCCAGTTTCATCCCTTTTGGGCCTGGGATACTCTTTCAGTATTTTATGAATCTCTTTATATTACTAGGTAGCAAGGAGGCATAGAGTGATATGCTAAGGATAGTGGAAGCTCTTTGACTACCCTGACACACAGCCAGTTGTGGTGGTCACACACACTGTACCTGTTACTAGGTTAAACTCAGTAAGTTCTAATACTGAGGCCAAAATTGAGAAGGATATCAAATTCAGCAAACCTCATGTCTACATTTTAGTAAAAAGTTAGAGAAACAATAATGTAAACAAGGAAAGTATAAACAATTTAGAAAACATGTCTTTCATTAAGGATGATTGAGGTTTGAAAAACATTACTTTGGTAGGGTGATTGATATTCTTTTAGAATATTTGGAGTCAGAATATAAAAATTTGCATAATCTTAATCTCAAATGTTTATTTCCCAGAGTATGACCTCATTATTTTTACAGATTAACATTCTGTCACTTGGTGAATTCAGAAGCTGAAATACCCTAGTTGGTCCAAAGCTGATGTGCTGGGATAGGAGACAGCTGAGCGGGTGCTGGGAGGGCTGGAACCAGAGGAGAGACCCCAACATAATGACCTCAGGGTATGGAGGATGCACAGGGGAAAGCTGAAACCGTCAAGAACACCAAGACTGTGTACATCTGTGTCCAAAGTGCACGAGGGAGGATGCAAATGGAGTTTGTAAAGCTAAGATCAGTATGTTGCTGAGAGATTGGGCTTAGGACAAAGTTCCCAAGAAAAGTTGTGCTTTTGAAATTGGGAGAAATCAACGCTTCATTTTCAGTTAGCCATAGAAGGTATCCGAAAATATGAAGTGGGTGTATTCAGAGAACACAGCTTTCTTTCCCATGAAATAAGTTTTTCTATTTATGATACTTCATGGATCTCTTCACACCTTCACTGGGGTATCATCCACATTTGGGTACTGCACAAATGACTTCTTCAACGCTGCTCCACAAAAGACTAGTCTTTTGCTTTCTCATATTTTTTTCTCACTTCATTGATCTCATGAAAAATAATAATTCTAGTCTGCCCTCCCACCTGACTTCTTTACTTCAGCCCAACCTGGAATGATTTTGCTAATGATTCTCCAGATCCCAAGAGCCAACCTGCTATCACCTCCTCCTTTATTTCTGTCCTTTTTTGGTGCGGAGTGGCAGTTTATGAACACATATATATAGAAATTCAAGGAAGAGGGTGAGGGTGCTAGGGCAGCATTTGTTTATTTAAAAGTAGAGAACTTGGACTTCTAGGCAGTACAGATCATGACTATGAAGACTTGGCAGAAGAACAAGGGGTTTTCTACCTCTTTTTCAGGGAGTTAATAGTCTTTCTAAGTCCAGTACCTTCACCTTCTTAGCTAATGGAAATTTCTTCAAGAACTGGCAGGAGACTTGCTGTCAGTTCCAGTTTCTGGTGGTGTGAGGTTTAGTGTTTTTTTTTTGTGTGTGTGCCATTAGTGCATTTTTAAAATGAGAAATGAGGATCAGCTACATTTCAGATAGCTTGCTAGATGACATTTTAATTGGACTTTGATTACTCCCCCTTATTATGGCAAACAGGATTGTGCCACTCTATGAGTCTTTAAAAAATCAAATTGTATATGCAAGATTACAGATTAATGCATTAATCTAACATAGAGAAGCTCTAAGATGTCAGGGCTAGGCTAGGAGCACAAAAATCTTTACATTAGTTTAAGGTAATGATCTGGACTCTTCAGTTCCTTGGAATCATTCCCTATTGGAATGCCTCTGCCTACTGGCAGAGTATTTATTCTGTATTTATAACTTAAGACATATTTCACTATTCATTATAGTATGTAAAATTTTAAATTAAGAATACAAATTATGTGAGTTTATAACTTACCATTTTTATTGTAGCTTTGATATATAGCTACTGAAAATCTAAGACTTAATTCTGTACAGTTTGTTACTTTACCTTTGACGACCATGTATTAAGAATCATAGTAAAATGTAACCTGAACAAAAGTAATAAGTTCTGGTAAAATTTTAAGGGAGTTGAATCATACATTCTGCTACATCTTAATTTTTAGGTTTACTTATATGGAAAAATGAGGCTTTGGAAAGAAAATGGGCTACTCCTTTTTGCCCTGCAGATTACTCTAAACTGAGTTGTTACAATTAGTTTAATTTAATACTAGAAAACAAAGAATTCTAAATGTATTTTTAAAATTAGATCTTTAATTAGGAATAAATATTACATCATCAATGATTGAAATTACTCTAATGACTTTGTTGATGAATCAAGCTATTTAGAAAACAATTCAAGCGTTGGTCTATGAATAACATTTTCAATATATTGTCAAAATGAATTGACCAAATCAAAGTTAAAAATATATATGCAGGGCTTCCCTGGTGGCGCAGTGGTGGAGAGTCCGCCTGCTGATGCAGGGGACACGGGTTCGTGCCCCGGTCTGGGAAGATACCACATGCCGGGGAGCGGCTGGGCCCGTGAGCCATGACCGCTGAGCCTGCGTGTCTGGAGCCTGTGCTCCGCAACGGGAAGGTCACAACAGTGAGAGGCCTGCGTACCACAAAAAAAAAAATATATGTATATATATATATATATATATATATATATGCAGCTAAGTTTGCTCTGTCATTTTCCAAATGATGGAATTTTTCTTGCTATCTTGTAAAACTCGATATGAAATCACTAACTGTATGTAATACTATTATCAACAAGGTAGCAACTATATGAGCACTAAATTAAAATTTTAATTTTTCAAATATTCCCAGATATAGATGAATGCAATGAATCATTTGCCTGTGGAGATCATGCAATGTGTGAAAATGTGGTTGGTGGATATTACTGCTCCTGCAAGGAAGGTTATACATCCACAGGAAACTCACAGTTCACACCTAATGATGGCACTTATTGCCAAGGTAAATTATATTATTATATTTTATGTATTATCAAAGCACCATATAAAATATGTACTACATGGTTGTGAAGTATCAAAGAGCTACATCTTCCAAGAAATGTGCTAGTATTCCTTTATCTATAAAATGGAATAAGAAAAGTTACAGTTTTATTTAATGGAAGATGTAGACCACATGTTTTATGTAATTACCATACCCTGTTTCCTTAGGGTAACTACAATATTCTATTTTCCATAAAATATTGCATTTTAATGAATAAAAATAAATGAATTTTTATTATGAATAAAATTTTAAAATAATGAATAATGAAAAAAATTTAAATAAATGAATTTTCATGAATAAAATAAAAATGAAACTCAAATGATAGGAATGTTTTTAATGTCTAAATAAGTGAGCAAAATCACTGGAATCAATATTATCTTAGGAAAAATATTTTTTAAGACTTAATATATAATCTTTTTTTCTACAGAAATTGTGAATCCAGACTGCCATTTAGATAATATCTGTATTGCGGCGAATATTAATAAAACTTTAACAAAAGTGAGTAAAGGTATTGAATTAAAAATACGTTCTATTTTGACATTTTGGTTTCAGTTTAATTCTTTCCAAAGTCACTTCTTTTATTTTTTTCTTTTATTTTTTTATAAAATATGGAACACTTCACGAATTTGCGTGTCATCCTTGCGCAGGGGCCATGCTAATCTTCTCTGTATCGTTCCAATTTTTAGTATATGTGCTGCCGAAGTGAGCACTCCAAAGTCACTTTTTTAAAAAGAGTAACAAGCAGTTGGTCTTCATGTAGAGTTGAAACTGTTTACATATAGAGATCTAAGTACTTGATAGGATTAATTTGAAAATCCCCAAAGTACTGAAGAAGACTTACATATTTAATTTAAGTTACTTTTTCACTATTCGGTAGACTGGAAAGTTATTTTCAACATGTAAAGAAATTGGATGGATAAAATAGTAAAAACACACTTTGACCCCAGGCCATTTTCAAATTCTAAGGAGACATAGCTGAATGCAACTAGATTTTGTACACCAAAATAAATACTATTTTAAAGAGTAAACAAAGTAGGACATTCATAAAATTACTGTCCTGAGATTAGAAGTGTGAGTCTCACATGACTCATTAACAATGAGGTAAAAGCAAATTGCCATTTTATCATGTAAAAAAATTTCTCTGGTTAATTAAAATCTAATTCAAATTAGTTATAATTTATTTTAATTAACTTTAAAATGATAAATTCAAACATGTATTGCCTTTCTGAAGTAAATTCTGTGCCTTTTAAGCTATTTGCTAATCCTTTGTAAATAATTTCAGGTTTCATTGCTTTGTATTATGGTTTAGGTGTAATCTGATAACTTATTAATGTATAAGAGAAAAAAAAAAACTCAGACCATATTTATCATGCAACATTTATTCTTGAAAAGATCTAGTAGTGCTTTAAACTGGTTTCCTTTCTCTGGGCTCATTTTTGTTCAGATTAGGCACATAGAAGAACCTGTGGCTTTGCTACAAGAAGTCTATAGAAATTCTGTGAAAGATCTTTCACCGACGGATATAATTACATATATAGAAATATTAGCTGAATCATCCCCATTACTGGGTTATATGAATAGCACGAATTCAGCCAAGGACACCCTTTCTAATTCAACTCTTACTGTAAGTATGTTGAGCTTTAACTCATAATTGAGGCTTAAAATTTTCCTTACATTTGTGATTAATGTAAAAGTCCAACATTTTTAAAAGATACACTTTTTTTCAACAGGAATTTGTAAAAACTGTGAATAATTTTGTTCAAAAGGATACATTTATAGTTTGGGACAAGTTGTCTACAAACCATAGAAGAACTCATCTTACAAAACTGATACATGCTGTGGAGCAAGCTACCTTAAGGCTATCTCAGAACTTTCAAAAGACCACTCAGTTTGATACTAATTCAAGTGATATAGGTAAGAAGCCAAGGTCAATTTCAAAGCAATCGAGTTTTCCAAACAAGCCACTCTCAAAAGAGAAGAAAAGTCTTTAAAATATTGCTAATTAAACTGGCAGTTGTTTTATCAATGTAGACATGAATGGTGATGCATATCACAAGAATAGTTATGAATGAAGTGTGAATAAAAAGGATGAGTGCCTAAGATTTGCCACCTACTTATAGCCTCCACCTTTTTCTATCTCTGAACTGTTTAGCATTTAAATGCTCAGAGACCATTACTCCCTTGTCATCTCATGACTTGGTAGGATCTGTCTTGACCGATCATAGTACAGACAGATTTTCTGGATGTAGTATATTTCATTTTTTTAAGTTTAATTTTTTTTGAAGTATAACAGACAGAAAAGTGCACATGTCAAATGAATATAACTTGACAAATTTTCACAAAGTGAACATGTCTGTATAAACAGCACCCCAGAAGACCCCTCATCCCCCCGGCAGCCACTCCCTGCCCCATAAAGATTATACCATCCTGACTTCTAAAACCATACCATGAGCATAATTTTTAGTGTCTCTGCAATAGTCTATGGATAAATCATATTTTATGTAACCATTCCCTGTTTTTCTAATGTTGAACGTTGAAGATGTTTATTTTTAACGTTGAAATCCTTTGGGCGTATATCTTTGTCCTGAATGTAGTATATTTAAATTTCTCATTAGGAATCCTTTGCCTTTCGATAATATAAAGTAATTAGCATAGCAAATTGGAATGTTTCCTGCTTTATGAAATCTCATACTTAACACATTAAGAATCTGGATCAAATTGAGGCTGCCTGTAAGTTGTTCTGAGGAAACAAAGTACACTTTCTGCAGTAATCATTGCATATACACCCCTATTATATTTCTGGTTGTTATCCTGCTGTGCACCTATAGATATACAAAAATCATTAACTCATCGAGATTTACCAGTTACTCAAAATTAAGGTAGCAAGCATTGTGACCATATATAGGAGCCTAAATTTCTATGATGTTCCTGCATGAAAAAGGTGAAAATGCACCAGGTAAGGAAATTATTACTCAAGAATTTAAGTCAATCACTCTGTATATAATAAATTATATTGTAGATATCATCCTCTAATACATTGTAATTGCTTGTCTGCTTTAGTAATTATGATTTATAGCTTCTTTGTGTACATACATATTTTCTTTTATTTTATTCAATAAAGTTAGAATTAAGCCATGAATGCTATAGTGAAATCAAACAAATAAACTTGAATCAGATTTTTAAATACAAATTATAATGTCCAAACATCATGTTCAGAATATGTTCATTCTACCTGCCGTAATTAAGAAGTTGAAATATAACAATGATGGATGAAATTGTCTCTAACTAAATAAATACATTGATTAAACTAATTTCAGAGAATTTATTATTTTCATGATTTTGTTTCAGCTCTCAAAGTTTTCTTTTTTGATTCATATCACATGAAGCATATTCATCCCCATATGAATATGGACGGAGATAATATAAAGATATTTCCAAATAGAAAAGCTGCATATCATTCAAATGGTAGGACTTTGACAATCTTATATACAATATTTCAATGTTTTGCAATAAATACCATACATTTGATTGTATCATATGTGCATATAACTTGTGTGGTTTTCTATAGAAAAATATTTTATGTTTATACACAGAATTTCCGTATTTATATTTGAGATTTTCATTATGATAAAAATATCTGGGTAGAATTTTAGCTGATGATACCTAGATCCTTCTTGTCCTCGATCCTCCAACTCTGTAACTGTCTAATAATGTTAAGATCCCAGTGGAAATATACAAAGGAACTGTGATTTTATTCCTCATTTTGCAGCAGTCAGATGCTATAATTTTCATAGAGTTCTTCTAATATTTCATCTTCAGTAATCCTTCATATTCCTCCTTGTAAGACTGAATTTGGGATTGTATGAGGAAGATGAATAGAGGTAGTGTTCAAAAAGGTAGAAAGTTATTGTTTAAGCATGGATTTCTCTTCCACTCATTTCTTAGTTTTTGTACACTAAACTTTTCAGCTAAACTAAAGGCAGGATTTCTTAAGAAATGGGACCAGAGAATGCTAGTACTAGCAAGTGACTTTACGGTTATCTAACCTAATGGCCTCATTTTATGGATAATGGAACTAAGGCACAAGAAGCTAACGGGTTTGTCTCTATGTACATCAACAGATAATGCAGAACTAAGACTTGAAGAGAAGGAGGTAACAAAGAAATCAGCCCTGACCAGCTTTCCCTTGTCGCCTAACCACAGGCAAACTAGCAGCTGCTATTTTAATTTAACCATTTATCTGCTCTCGTAGTGCAATGCACTTAGAAAAAAAAATCTTTGCTGATAATAGAATTGGTGCTGTTCACATATAGGTCAAATATATTAACTATAAAACATGAATTATAATATTTCCACAAAGCATTGTGGGTGGTCATACGTACAAATGGAAAATATATACAATAACACACATATGTCACTTTTACAGACATCACTTCATTAAAAAATATGTTGTCTTTATTGTTAAAAAGCTTGTTGAACATTCCCTCTCAGAATACCATCTTTTAAAAAAAATTTTTACAGCGCTAATGTGGGAATTTTTTTCTAATCCATTGATATTCTCCTTTCCATTTTTTCTTGTCATTATTTATTCAAAAGTAAGAAACAGATGGCCATGAAAAACAAAAATAACTAAGCCATACTGCCATTGAACCCATGGCTCTTACCCCATTACATCATATTCTAATTAACCAAGCACACACGTAATATTTAGGAGCAAATCCAAAGAATGTGTTAAACTGTTGTATTTTCAAAGACAATTTGAGTAGTATTTGGAAGTTGAGAATAAAGACATTGAAAATACTTATCATAGTGACAGATGATGAAATTGTCATGGAATTAATATCTCGAAGAGATCATGTCTTAGTGTATGGTAGTTTTGTTACATTTCATAATCACGCATGCAAACGCTGACATTTGAAAGGGACAGTAATATCAGCTCTCAAGAAAGCAGAGGGAGAAAATTTATTTTCCTCAAGGTTGAATCTTCAAAATAAGGACAAGTGTAAGAAACTGATCAAACCCACTCAATGATGTCTACATGTGATTATTCATTTATTGACAAACTTCCTTAATAAAAACATTCATTAGTTAAAAGCTGCATAGTATCATTAGGAGGAAAATAAGGGTGGCACAGATGGATTTTTAATCTTTTTTATATACTGAATTTTAGTGCCTATCATTAGTGAATGAACCCCTAGTTTACTGAAAATAGGTACAGATCTGATATGAGAGTTAAAAGCTAGATCAGGCCTAGAATTAGTGAGAAATCATGGGAATTAAAATAGGTTCCAAATGATTTAAAAAGAATGAACAAATACTGGATCAATATTCAGAAAAAGATTAAAAAGGGATTTTGGACCATTCTACGTGGCATGAGTCTCCTTTTACCCAAAGTCAAAAATTGATGTTAAATAAATATTTTCCTTTAGAAAGTATCAGAGTGATAGATTTTTAAATCCATGTTATCTCTTTGGTGCTTCATTTGATTTTGGACCCCCCACTACTACAACCTCCGAGAAGTTGCTGTTGCATGAACTGGTTCATCAGCTGGACTAGGTCAAGTTCCCCTAAGAGGTTTCCAGGTTCTGCTTCCATCCCTGGTCTGTCCATAGCAAATGCTGGGCTAGTTGTCATCTGAAGCCATCACAATTTCACTAGCCCAACCATGTTATACTAACATTATTTTTTTGATATAAGTTTTCTGTGCTGGCAGTTTAGGAAAATATGTAATGTATCTGAATTTCAGCAAGGCTCTTAGCAGTATCTTGGGGTGCCTTTTTACACTAAGATAGAAAACGTGAATAGTGACACATTTTTGCAACTTCTAGCTCACATAACTATATCCAAAGAATGTTAGCTATTAGTGTGATATTGTGATGTGGATGGTTCCAGCATTATATCACAGACCTTTGTTTTTGATGACATTATCAACATTTGTATTAATGATTTTGATTAATTTATGCTTTTCAAATTATTTGCTGGTGTCACAAACTTGAGGGAAAATGAATATGATAGAGTTCTTCCTAATTTGTCCAAGTATCTAAAGCAAACATATCTAGTTAATAAGTATAACAATAATCATATTAATATAGCATCTTAAATTTTATAGAAGGCTCGTATAATTTCATTTGGTCTCCACCTTATCCTAGTAAATAGCTGGAGGGAATATCACTACCATCATGTTATACATGAGAAAACTCAAGTTTACCCAGGGACACACAAGTAGGAGAAATGACTAAAACCAGAACTTCTAACTCCAAGAGTAAATTCTGAATATAAATTCCTCAATTTACTGTCCGTAATTCTGTACAACAGAGAAGGAATGTGACCTAAGTGACAACAGGAATTTTAAAAGATAATAGTTGTCCATGTTGAGTTGTTCACACACACTTAATATCAGTGATAATGAGCTGCTGATAATGATCTCAAAAACCAAGGCAATTTGAGATCCGTTAAAATAGGTGTGGTGTCCAGGCTAAGGGAAAAATAGGCATGTGATAGTCTATACTGATCAGGTAACATTTCTAGTATCTGGTTATGTGCTGATGTGCTGCATTTGGGGAGTGTCAGGGGTTCAGATAAATGGCTGCCTCGAAAGGCAATAAATTCCCTATGCTGTGTCGGCATAACTATATGTCATGAATTTAAAGAGGAAGCATTTCAGTGGGCATGAGGTTGAACTCAGTGGCATCTCACAACTCTTTCAATTCTAAACTTTCTTAATACTGTAAATCTGTGATAATTTTCTCCCAATATCTTTCTAATTCATATATTCGCCCAGCAAAGTAGTAAGTCAAAATTTTATTTTTCAAGTGAATATACTTTACTCCTTGGTTCTTAGTCAGCACTTGGATGTAAATTTGTCTAGGACTATTTTTCTCCTAAATATAGTCTGTGCCAAGGGAATGCTACAGTCCACAATCAGTTTCAGAGTCACAGAGGTCAGAGAATATGTCTTAATATGGTTGGATGATGTAAGCATAGATATATTATGACCCACATTTCAGTATCTGGGAATTTGTATGACTCCCTTTGGTCAATTTTTATGTTTATTTTAAGAATTTCACTGAATACACTTATTTGATTGACAGGCAGTGTTGCAGTTGCATTTTTATATTATAAGAGTATTGGTCCTCTATTTTCATCATCTGACAACATCTTATTGGAACCTCAAAGTTATGATAAAGCTGAAGAGGAGGGAAGAGTCATCTCTTCAGTAATTTCAGTCTCAATTAGCTCAAACCCACCCACATTGTATGAACTTGAAAAAATAACATTTACATTAAATCACATAAAGGTAAGTTGTGTTTCTGTTGACTATGGATTATAATTGTGAAGCATTCAGAGAAATGAACATGTTTTTGTAGTGTCACTTTAATTGTATGTGAGTTCTTGAGTTTAAAAATGCAAATTCAAAATTGAAATAAAAGAGTAAAGTGGTTTCAACTAATTTTTCTATAAAATATTTTTGTACTTTCAGTGCTCTTTAAATTTTATAATAAATACCAAAGAATTTTATGTATTTGATTATCTGAAATTAAGCTACATTTTAGTTTTATTTTTAAGTACATTGTTCATTTTGGAAGTCTCCAGCCCTTCGAGGAAGAAGTTATAAAAAAGTATTAAAGAGATAAATGTTACTTGTATAATGAGGGAGGTGTTTGGTTAATTGTCATATAAAATAATACTTGCAGGGATTTGGGTGCTGATTAAAATAAAATCATAGAGAAGTTCATAATATTTCATAAAGAAATTATCTGAGAACACTTTACTCTTTTATTGTTATTCTAAATCTTTTTTCAAACCCATGTATAATTAAAACTATACAATAAAAAAAATGATTAGAAATAACTAAGTATTTAGGGTTTCTATAGACCTAAAAGTGAAGGGGAAACTCAAAATCATATTGTTTGCTGCATTTTTACAGTTAATGGTTTATTGGGCTTTCAATTGAATTTCAATCTTAGTACATAATTAAAGTGCCTCAGAAACTCTATTTGGAGAACCTTGAAGCTGGGCAATTGTATTTGCATGTTTATGGAAAACAGGGGATTAAAAGAACATATAGTCAGCCCTCCGTATCCACAGGTTCCACATCCATGAATTCAACCAAACACAAATGGAAAATATTCAAGGGAAAAAATTCCAGAAAGTTCCAAAAAGCAAAACTTGAATTTACTGCAGCCCGTCAACTATTTACATAGCATTTACATTGTATTGAGTTTTATAAGTAATCTAGAGATGAATTAAAGTATACAAAAGGATGTGCATAGGTTATATGCAAATACTACTCCATTTTACAAAAGTAACTTGAGTATCCGTGGATTTCGGAATGCGCAGGGGTTCTGGAATCAATCCTCTGTGAATATCGAGGGGCCACTCTATATGCTTCCATACAGTACAAATGTGTCACTGTAAAGACAGACATCTGATGTAGAGAGAAACAAAATGTATAGAAATTGCAAGTAAATAGTAGGTCAAACCTAGACAATGGTGGGCATTCTGTTGAGGGAAAAAGAAGGTGTGAAATGTTTTAAGAATGGAAACTAAATTTAGATATTTTCAGGTGCTAAATGCAAATGACCTTTTGATACTAGAAAACAAACATTGTTCTTTTACATGGTCTTATGGTTTTTCTACAGTTTTTACCAGTGGAATGTTTTGGCAGCTGAAGAGGTGCCAAGGACAACCCACTTCTCCCATCTCTGTTTGACACAGCAACAAAACAAAACACACATTTACACAAGAGTTCTTCACCATACTTAATGAGAAAACTTGATTGTCCTTAATCTTCTTCTCTGTTCAAATTCTTTTCCCATTCAAAGCAATGACCACTCTGAAATTTCATCTCTTTCCTCTGACAATACATTTACCTAATCAATTGCTTCCCTCTCAGAATAAAATTTGGATACCATTTTATCCTCTAGGAAAATCGAAGTTTTTCATATCTAACACCTTCCACTTCCTGATTCCCTGATAATTGCAACTTCACCAACTAGTATATACTTCATTACTTTAGAGGAATATTAATTATAGTTGTTATAATAATACAGATAATAATAATGATAATAATTATAGCAACCAATACTTTAATAATGCTTATATGGAAACACGCTTTGTTCTAAGTTATTTACTTTAATTTTCACAAGAACCCTATGAGGTAGGTACTGTTATCTCCATTTCACAGATGAGGATACTGAGACTCTGAAAGATTAAATGCCTTGCCCATGGTCACTCAGTAACAACTGGTAGAACAAAGTTTCATACCCACAGTTTTTCTCCAGAATCCATTCTTCCACAGCTAAGATACTCTCCTGCCTGATGCTATTCTCTGAATCACTCCCCCACCTACCTCCCAAGAAATTAAGCTTTGTCCATTACCTCAACTTTCCTGGATGTCTCCACATTGGTCCCAGTGTCTCAGCTAACAAATAGGCTGAAGTTTCTGGCCTCCTACAAAATGGGAAAGCATTTTCCATTGACCCTCTATCTCCTTCACCCCAAACTTAATAACTCCTCTTATTTTTTTAAGCTTTTAAAAAATAGATATGATCTATTGCCTTCATCTATAGAAAATGTGGATTTAATTTTCTTATACATGTCTTCCCCTGTGATCCACACACTCCCCCAACTATTCATCCTCCCATGCTTCATCAAATTGGGGGTTAAATCAGTTTTCAATGCATTATACACAGCTGAATCATGAGGCTGAACAATTTTCCTGGTGTTAGTAAATTCCCTTCATTTAGCTTGCTTAGATTTCTATTTATCCATTACTAATTAGTCCCAAACTTTCTGATAGTACTATAAATCTCCTTATAAAACATTCAAATACATAAGATTATCAGCTAAATTAATGTTCTGGAGACATCCTTGTTAGGCCTCTGTGAACTTGATCCTGTCTGGATGGTCTATCCTTTGCCTTCTGTATAGCTATCAGCCTGGACATCTCTGTCACCATCATCCTGGGCATGCAACTCTCCTCTCTCCTGTGTCAGATTCAATGTTTCCTTGAACCAACGATTCCTCTTTCTTGGTTTATCTCTATATTTTGGTGGCATATTCTCCAGTGACTCTTGAGAAAGGTGCCCAGAAAGTCAAGTTTTTGAGCTCTTGCATTACCTTTTTAGTTAAGTATATACTATATTTCTATCTTATCCATACACTTAGATAAATTCCATGGTATAGAGTTATAAATTGTGAATAATTTTTTCTTCAGAATTTTCTAGACCTTGCTCATTTTTTTCTAGCTTTCCAGGTTAACCTGGGGAAGTTGCATGCAATTAATATTTTACTTAAAATTTGCATTCTTTTGCAAGTGATCTGTCTCTTTCTCTCAAACTTTTGAGATCTTATCTTTATTCTCAGGATTCAATCAAAGATGAACCTTGGTGTGGATCTTTCTTTATTAATTGTACTAGGCATTTATGTGAGTCTGTTCAGTCTGAAAATGTATGGTCTTCAGTTTTAGGGAATTTTCTATTATTATTTCTTTGCTAATTTCTTTCTCTCCAGTATCTCTTGTCTCTTCTCTTGTTATTCTTATGTAAATATTGGACTCTCCAGCTGAGCCTCTAAGGTCTTTTTTTTTTTTTCATTTTAAGTTTTCCTTTACATTTTTTTTTCCTGCTAACATATTTTATTTCTACTTTATACTTAATTATAACAGAGCACCCTTATTTTTTGAACTCTACTTTTGTTTCATAGGTGCAGTATTTCTCTGTGGTAGTATTTATATTTTAAAAAAACCTGTGTTCTACTCCCTACATTATGTTCATGATTTCCTCTGTTTGGCTTGTTGGCTTTTTGTTCTTTGTCTTTCATGGTAGAGTGTGTCCTCGGAGGTCTAGTGGTTCATGGCCATCCATCCATATCTAATAATGAGACATTTGAAAGATGATTGTGTGTTCAGGTGGCTTGTGGCAGTGGTGTGCCTCCCTAGAGAGTTATCATCAGGCTAGTTTCTGGCCATTGCACTGGAAGATCCTGAAGATCACTACCTAAAAGTCATTTCTCTTCGGCCTTTAGTTTCTCAGAAACCTTTTAGTCTCATGCCTAAAGACAGAAGCTCACTGCAAGGATTAGGAGAATAAAAAGACAGTGGTGGGCAATGGTGGGTGCTCAGCATGTAGACAGACCCTCACTTAACCCCTGTTTTTTGAGTGATGCACTCTCAGCTGACTCTAGTTCCTCAATTCTAGAGTCCTTCTGGCTCCTCTAGCTTATCTGTTTGTTTGTTTTTTAACAAGAGTGGGATTGGGTATTTTCCTGGCAGTTTTGGGGCAACTGGATGTAGAGTTTCAATTTTCTTCACATAGAAATTTTTCTTTGAAAAATTTCTTGTCATCTCTCCAGTTTTAGTTCAATCACTGTCTTCCTAGACGTACTCCAATCAAATTGGCCAGTGCTCCAACTATTGATCTAAGTGTTGGATTTTCTATATAGGCCATTAAAGCAACTGTCTAATTGTATTAAAATCATCTAGGCTTCTGTCATCCTTGAGGGCAGATGCTTTATCTTTTCAACTAAGAATCCGTGGCTCCTAGCACAGTGCCTATATTTGATACTCAACTAATATTTTCTTTAATGAATAGTTGTCTGAAGATTTGCATTTGGTTCTGTTTTACTCCACTTATCAATGATTAGTCTTGCATATATTTTTTGACATCTCTTGGTCTCTCAACACAATACCCACTCACAGGGCTCTTTTGAGGATCAAATTAAACAAAGTAGGTAAGAAAGCACCTAGTTAACTATAAATTGTTATATAATTGTAAACAGTTTTTATTTCTACAAGACACAAGCATAGGTATACAGCATTCTATGAGTAACTTATTAAAACTTACAGTGCATTAAGTATTGTGTTATGATTAGTTAATATTAATATATGATAAGGAGAACTCTACTATTTATTGAACAACCTTCCTGTAGTCTATTTGATCAGCCCCTGTCTATCTCTGACCTTACACTCAGTACCCTTTACCTCATTCATTGCTTGAACTGCACTGGCTTCTAGATGTTTCTGGAAGACCTTCATTGAGTCTCACTTCAGAGGTTTTCCATTTTCTATTCAAACTGTACGGAACCCTCTGTTCCCAAGTCTTTAGGACTCACACTCTCACTTAACTGAAGTATTTGCTTAAATGTCATTTCCTAGGAAAAGCCTCCTCAGATTACTTCTGTTCTCCTTTCCCTAGCTTATTTATTTTGTTTAATAATTTCTTATCTCCTCATTAGAATGTAAGGTCAATAACGGAAACACGGAGCTTCCCTGGTGGCACAGTGGTTGAGAGTCCGCCTGCCGATGCAGGGGACGCGGGTTCGTGCCCCGGTCCGGGAAGATCCCACATGCCGCGGAGCGGCTGGGCCCGTGAGCCATGGCCACTGAGCCTGTGCGTCCGGAGCCTGTGCTCCACAACGGGAGAGGCCACAGCAGTGAGAGGCCCGCGTACCGCAAAAAACAAAAACAAAAAAAAAAACGCAAACACTTTTTTTGTTTTGTTCAGTGCTGTATTTTTAGCACCTGGATCAATGACTAATATCTAGTGCACATCCAATAAACATTTATTGAAGATAATGAGATATGTCATGCACCATTCTAAATGACATACATGATCTCAATTGACAATAATTCTCACAAATGCGTGACACAGGATTGATAAAATATAGCATGACTGCAGTATAAACTTCAATTTTTTCACACAACAGTAGCATTCACTTATTAGCATTGATTTTATGCTTTACTTTTTAGGCATGATTTTAATTATATTGCTATGCAAAATGGTATTTTAAATATAACCAAAACGATGTCGTATGTGTAAATTTTTCTCTTTTTCCTGTCAGTAAAATGTCTCTTTTTCAGACCACAGATAAGTATAGGAGTCAATGTGCATTTTGGAACTACTTACCTGACACCATGAATGGCAGCTGGTCTTCGGAGGGCTGTGAGGTGACATACTCAAATGAGACCCACACCTCATGCAGCTGTAACCACCTGACACATTTTGCAATTTTGATGTCTTCTGGTTCTTCTATTGTAAGCCAATTTTCCAATTCATATTTATAAATCTATTTTTTCTTCTTCTTTATGTCATTCAAGAGAATATTTAATTTTTTATGTTTTCTTTGGGTATAAATAGCATATTTAATTTACTGATACAATCTCAACATTACCTTTTTTTAGTCTTTCTTTTCTTACCTGCCTTCTATGACATATCTAGTTTGGATCTTTGGTTATTCTTAGTGTAAGACTTACCTAATCTATAATATCTAGTAGATTGTGTATTAAATATCTATCCATTGACTTAGTTTTTAATGTGGCTTTTAAGGACCTTTTATACATTTTAAAGTATCATGGACTTCAAGGGCTTTTGCCTTTGTATTGAAACTTTATTTTTACTGATGACAAATTCATTAAAAATATTTAATACCTGGTCAATAAGTATTAGCACATTCATAACAAATACCATGTTTTAATAATGCAGAACCCCACAAGATTTTTAAACATGAAAAATCTTTCTAAGGTGAATAGCTTCATTGTATTTTACATCAGTAATATCTTGCTGTTACATTATATAGGTTTTTATTTTATATCCTTGTATTGGAATCTTTAGATTACAGGCTCATTTCCATACAATACTTAAAATCCATCAAATACATATCATGACTAAATAAATCTGCCTAACCCTAATGTCAGTAACAAAGATGATTTTTTTTCTGAATGTTAAATAAACAAAGATGCCTCTTAAAACCATCTGGTTAGAGTGAAACCATCCTTTCCAATTTCAAAGTCTCGCAACTATACTCTTTTGTTATTCTACATATTCAGCATTTCTGATACCTTTGTTTAATGTGTTTAAATGAATTACTGCTTAGAAATTACTTGTTCTTACCACTGATAAAGCTGCTTTAATTAACCATTTTCACATTACAATAATGAATTGCCTTTCTAATATCAAGAAACTGATGGTGATAACATTGTTAAACCATGTACTAATATATACTATGCTTAGGGAAAAAAATCACTAATTACAGAACTTTTAAAGTGCTACATGATTTATATCAGATTTTCTGAATGTTGAACATTTTCAAAAGTACAAAATGTTCTCATCTAAATGCACATTTGTATTTTTACATTTTAGAAACAGTTTAATGTTTCACCAAAAAGGGAAGTTCATTATATGTTGTAGTTCCTTTGACGAGCTACTGAGTTATTCTTTTAACAGTTGTATTATTATTTTCCCTTAGGGTATTAAAGATTATAATATTCTTACAAGGATCACTCAACTAGGAATAATTATTTCACTGATTTGCCTTGCCATATGCATTTTTACGTTCTGGTTCTTCAGTGAAATTCAAAGCACCAGGACAACAATTCACAAAAATCTCTGCTGTAGCCTATTCCTTGCTGAACTTGTTTTTCTTGTTGGGATCAATACAAATACTAATAAGGTATGTAGATCTCCCTTACTCTCTATTTTTATTTTCTAAATTTTTACTTTCCTAAATGTATATGTCATAGAAACATGAATTGGAATTAAGGGCTTAATGGGGCAAATACACGATATACTTTGTTCTTAAGGTGTTTCTAAGTTTGAGAATGCTAATATATCTGAACAACTTGCTTAGTAATTCCATTAACCACAGTGGCCCTCATTATGATGAACTGCAAAAACTTGTCAACAAACTGAAGAAATAACCTTATTTTGTCTTTTTGTTTTGTTTTGGTTTGTTTTTCCATGGGCGTTAAACAAAAAGAGGGGAGAGAGAGGGGAAAGAGAGAGAGTTGGAAAAAATGTTTATCTCAAGACAGGGACGGAACACAAAAGTGGCTAAGGTTCATAGGTTGAAATATGATGAATTAGCTCAACCTAGTAAATGCACTTTCCTAACCATTTTCCACTATTATTGATTTAGAGCCTTATCAAATAATTCCCATCTTGAGCTAGTCTGGGTCATCCTCGAAGCAGACACTAAAGTGAGATAAAACAATATAAATTTATTAAGCGAAATGGCTGTGAGAGAAAACGGGAAGAGAGAGACTTGGAGAGCCATCAGACCAAGATGCAGGCCTGAGCCTGAGTGAAGGAAGGAAAGGTGAAAGGATGAGTGAGTAGAAGCGCTTTACACAGCAGTGCAGTTCTAAGGAAAGCCCAGTTTGCCTGTCAAGGAGTCCTTTGAGAAGACCCTCAGCCAAAGTCACCTGGCAGGTCTCTCAAGAACAGGAATGTCTTGCTGTGCTCAGTCAATGGCTGTCAGCAGCCATCAGGGAACGTGAGCACATCAGTGGCTTTCCTGTATAGCAGCTGCAGCCTGCCCTGCCGCTGGAGACCAGAGAAGTGCATCAACATGGCCACAACACATTAAATTGCCTCCATATTTCCATTCTTACTAGTCATCTTTCAAGTACTGAGACTAACCATCAGTTATCAAGGTTTTCTTCTGAAGTAGATGCCACAAAGCACCTATTTTAAATAGCCTACAGAAGACTGTAAACTCCGTATGTTTTTGTTTGTTTGTTTGTTTTGCAGTGGTATTTATAACACGTGTCAATTCTGTGTACCTCCCACTATCCTCCAAAGCCCAATTCCTCCTTCAGCTTCACCCCACCATCATCCTCACCACAAAACTATTCGTTACAGTGTTTATTTTCAATTCTATTTCACCAGTGTTTATTTTCAATTCTATTTCACCTATCAAATTCTTCCCATTTTAAAGCCGTATTTCAAATCTCACTTCCTCACTGCAGTGGTTCCCAAATTTTAATCACCATCCCCAACCTTATATAGTACTCTCGAATATATTTTAGTAGGTAATCTCATTATGTTTCAATTATACTCTATTTTATTAAGTGCAGTAAGTATGTAAATGTTGTGTTATCCCACCAGTAATAGATTGTGTTAGTTCTGTTACTACAGAAGTGTATAACTATTACATTTTGTTATTTCTTATAAGCCTAACTCTAGTTCTAAGTGTGAAGTCAATACTAATAAATAATATTTAACTGAAATCCATCTCAAATTTACCTGATAATCAAGTGATCATATAATGGATATTTTTGTAAAATATATCATCATTTGTCTGTTTTGTAACTTCAGTGCCTTCTCTTAATTATTTATAATGTTTTGTTTAACATAGTATTAGCAGTAATTTTCATTCTTTGAGCATGATTAAGATAAAGGAAAGTAAAGGCAGCTCCAAAACAGAAATCAACTCAAATCATAACAGTTACTGTGAGATAATCATGTGACTAATCCACAATTTATCACATAATATAAGTGTATAAAAAGTATAAATCTCTGGACGAGAACAGCAACTTAGTTCTATTACAGGACTGGTGAATGTTTCACATTGATGAAGCACAGTTCTTTTAAATCAGTCGGAAATGGTACAATTTAAAAAACTGACACTTGACAAGGATATTTTAATGTGACCAAGCATTATAGAAAATGGCATAATTTATGGAGAAAGTCAAGATTTTATGTTGCAATAATGTTAAAGTACACATTGCTTATGGTTTCTTTCTTTGCTTTCTAGCTCTTCTGTTCCATCATTGCCGGGCTGCTGCATTACTTCTTTTTAGCTGCCTTTGCATGGATGTGCATTGAAGGCATCCACCTCTATCTCATTGTTGTAGGAGTCATCTACAACAAGGGATTTTTGCACAAGAATTTTTATATCTTTGGCTATCTCAGCCCAGCTGTGGTAGTTGGATTTTCAGCATCATTAGGATATAGGTATTATGGCACCACCAAAGTGTAAGTTAAGATGATCTCGTAAATATTTGGAATGCAATTCTGAATAAGCTTTGTATATCATTGAAAATTTTGCTTTGTTGAAGTACGTACAAGCATATATGTAGATTTTATCTCTTATTTACTTTTCAGATGTTGGCTTAGCACAGAAAACAACTTTATTTGGAGTTTTATAGGACCAGCATGTCTAATCATCCTTGTAAGTATACATAAAATTGCGGCTAGAATTCAAAAAAAGTTACAGTTTAAGGGTGCTTAACATTCTCAACAATCAGGCATTACTTTGAGGGGAAAAATAATTTTGAGCACTTTACAATAAATCATTTATTAATACTGGACATATATTGCATCACTATTGAGAAAAAATATACATTTTAAACTCAAAGCTATTATAATTAATTTGCCCCTCTTGGGAGGCTGTATTTTTGCATTACATGTAGAAAAAGAATTTTTCACTTATCAGTAGTATCTCAGCATACTTCAATACTGAGAGTGTGCCAACCAGCTGATAATCTGGCATTTCAGATGTTTATGTTATTTAATCTTTTATCAATGATCAGTGATCTTTGAAGATTAGACTGTCATCTTTATAGTTTTATCATCCTTATGTACCCTGTCATCACGAAAGTGATTTTAAACTAAATTGCGACATCAGAGACAAGAACCCACTATTTCCCATGAGCAGGCAAGTCATGTATTGATAGCCCTATTTCAGCTGGGAAGAGGGCCTTTTAATTCTTATTGGAAGTGGTTTCAAACCTACAAATTTGGCAGGTGTTATATGTTCCATTCTAAATAAAGACATTTTTATGTGTCTCCAGAGCATTTCTAAGTGCTGTAAGTTTTCAAAGCCTCTCTGAATATAATAGTCTGTCAATGAATCTGGGAGGTCTGACAAGGCTCTTGTCAAGAATGAATTGTCAATGGAGGAGTTGTGACAGTATTTTGGACAACTTTGTCCCATATGTTTTGACCATCAGCTAGCTATCTTTTTTGAATTTTTTTCTTCTCCTCATGTGTTTTTTTTTTGGTTTTCTTTTGGTTTTTTTTGTGGTTCGCGGGCCTCTCACTGTTGTGGCCTCTCCCGTTGCGGAGCACAGGCTCCGGACGCGCAGGCTCAGTGGCCATGGCTCACAGGCCCAGCCGCTCCGCGGCATGTGGGATCCTTCCGGACTGGGGCACGAACCCGTGTCCCCTGCATCAGCAGGCGGACTCTCAACCACTGCGCCACCAGGGAAGCCCCTCCCCATGTGTTTTTATGGGTGTGAGGAAGCTGCTAAATGGAGAAAGACTTGAAATGCCAAGCAGAGAATTTTCTTCAAGGTTTACTTTTTAATGGTGTGGGTGAAATAAAGTGCATTCAGTAACTGTATTTCCTAATCATCACAGAAAATTGTTTATAATTCTCACAGTGAATCTAGTAATATAAAAAGAAAACATTGGCAAGATTTCAGCTAAAACAGTTTCAGAGTTAGTTTATTTAGAATTCCAAAATTTTCAACCCACATGAGAATGGAGGCTGAATGTGTCCCATCCATATATTTTCATGCGTTGCCCTGATATGAGTATTTTGTGTGAAAGCACTGTCTAAATTTTCTAATTTTACTGATTCCTTCTCTACAGAGTGGACCATCTCTCATATTGTTTTGTATAAGTGAAAGTTCTTTGGATCAGTGATTCTTAGAGTTTAGAGGAAAGTAGTGGGCTACAAAGTTCCTGAAAACAGGAAAAATAGGAGCGTATTTCTCTAAAGTAAGAAATAGAAAGTGTTCCCTGAAATTATTTTTTTTTACTTTTGCTTCTATAAGGGAAAAGATAACTTTGGATTATCTTATAGTAAGATGGACAGACTTTAGATGGGCTTATCTAAAAATGAGTCCTGTAAACTTTCCTAGAAGCCTAAATGAACAATGTCACACTGTCCTAGTCTGAAATTAATGAACCAATATATCTTCCATATGGTTTCTGTATGATAATCATTCATTTAACTAGAGGGTCAGGCTACTTAAGAAATGGATAAGGGCTTTCGGTTGAGTCTAAAACTGAATACTGTTTATCTTTCTTATATCTTTGAAAACAGCAGAAATTCTTTAATTATTGAATGAAAGTGAATTCCTTTACTCTAGTGATCTCTGGATTTCTGTGCTAATGCTGGCCTATTATTACTATTATTATTATTATTGTTATTCAGCTGCATGATACAACATTAAGTAAAAGTTTTCCTGTTGTCCCAGAATAGTATTGCATTCAAAGATAAAGTAAAAGAAATATTGAGCACCCAGACATTTGAAAAAGAGCCACCAATAGTTTGGACCTGACACTTCCCATGGGTCTTTCAAAGAAACAGTAGGACCAGCTGTAGCCCAGTAAGGGGACTAAAGAGTGGGGCTGAGAGGGTTGTGTCTCAGAGTTAGGAGTCCTTGGCCTTTGAGGGAGTGCATTGTTCTCTAGAAAAGCTTTTCCTTACCCTGTCAGTCAAAAAAAAAAAAAAAAGTACTCCCCCATCTCCATGAAGACAAGTTCAAATTGTGAAGGAGTACTCCAAAAGGTCTGTAAAGAATGCAATCAGAAATAGTAAGAGTAAAACTCTCATCTTGATCCCGGATTGATGTGACTGTGGAATTTTCATGTCTCCTTGATATACAAGAGCAATATATGAACAATTTTTATGACAGCTTGACATATGTCCCCTGACTTTGGGTCAAGTGTGAACATAGAGCCCAGACTTGCTTTTAGTTTTCTGCAGGCTGCATGCTTATTGGACTATCCCCTTGACAGCAGGGAGGAAAAGGATTATTATAGTGTGTGCCTGGGAATAAAATGACGGGGCGAACGCACAAAGGCTTCAGCTATCCTATAAGCACAAAAAAGTTAGAGAGGGGAAGAAAAGTTGTAGTGCTGCCCAGAAGGTTGTCAGCTCAAATGAAGTTATACACAGCAAGAAAATAGTCTGAGCACAGGTGATGTTGAATGGTGGCATGGCTGGCCCTCTCTGAAAAATGGAAGGGGCCAAGATGGAAATGAAATACTATAAACACTAAAAAAAATTGCATATACCATCTAAGTGTAAGCCATCACATAAGCCAAGATTACCGGCAGTAATAGAATCAACCTAAACCACAGTGATGTCGTGAAGCTCTCTCCATCCAAAAGAGCTGATCAGACCCTTCCAGCCCCCAGCAGCAGAGGAGCTGAGCTTTACCAATGAAGGAACATATCCTAGAATCAACCATGCCACCCCAACAGTCATCTATACAGATTTACTGAATTGAAAATTGTCATCCTATGTTTGGGGATATTCTGGTAGGACAGGATGCCAGTCCATATCATTAAGGTCACCATGTTAATTGGGTGGTCTGGGCATGATGGGAGCACAAAGGAAATATAAGAATTACCCCCTGCCCACTATAGTATCAATGAGGAGAAAGCAAGATGAAACAAATGACAAAGAATATCATATAATAAAATATAAGTGATACCAGTGAGATGTGGAAGAGGAAGTCGTCATGGAGATGAGGAACTCGTTTGTGGATGGGGAGAGAAGCAGAGTATACTTTCCATAAAGTAGATTCTTAGTGTGAACTTAAGTATCTCCCAAGCAGCCCTGTAAGCGTGCCAGATTCCTTTTGAAGGAAAACAAAGGGCACAGAAAAAAGGTAAATAAGGCAGTACCAGAAATCACAAAATTATCATAATCTGTCTTTTATTAAGAATATTCAAGAATCATCTTTTCATAGACTCATCACTCCCTAGTCTACATGTCATTAACTATTTACCAAATTTTTACCTCCATAAACTTATCCATTTCTTCTCTACTTTCACAGTCAGGCCTTTTTTATCCCTTTGAGTCATTGTTATTCCTTACTAAGATTATAGTATTAATAACAATAATAGGGATTTTTTTAAATTCACAGTTTGTTGAGCAGCTACTAATTTTAAAAACAGACAGCTAATACTTCAATACTCAGTCTCCTTAAATCACCTACATTGTCATCATCCCATTTTATGAAAAATAGAATTTGATTCAAAATGTTAGGTGATTGGCCCAAGGCACTGAAATCTACAAATAAATAATGAGGCTAGAACTTTAAACTAGTTCTGTCTTAATCTAAAGCTCACCTTTTCATTTTAACTTGCCACTTTTTCAGTTGCCTTCTAATCTGTGTTTCTGCTGCCATTCTGTACCATTTCATTTTAATCTATCCAGAATAAACTGTTCCAAACTCAGCTCACATAATGAGAGCAATTAATAAGAAAAATAAGAACATTAATATTAAGCTCTTGTATATTCCTGGTACTAAGCTAAACATTCTCCATATATTAGCACATTTAGTTTAATCCTTCAACAACTCAAAAATGTGTGTGTGTGTGTGTGTGTGGTTTATTTTATTTTGAAGTTGGAGAAATTGGGGCATAGAGTGGTTACACAGTTTGCCGAACAATTAGTAAGTACCTGAGCTGGAACTCACGTTCATGAAGTTGAGTCTATGACCTACCTTCTTCATCCCGTTGCCGATAGTTCCCCATTGCCTATAGTCCAAATACCATAGGTTGGTGTATAAGGTTCTCAGTACTTTAGCTGAACCCTGCCTATTTTCAGCCTTTTCTTACACTGCATATCTCCACAAAACAACTCACCTAAGAGCTTTAGAATATTTGCCGTTCCTTGGATATTTTCTTGGTTCTTTGCACTCAATAATCCTACAATCTTGTGTAAAACTCTGCTACCTGAAATCTTATCATTAATTACTGCACAACTTCATGAAAACCTTTCCAGATTTGTAGCTAATCTCTTTCTTCAACCTGCTCCCATAGAATTTTGAGTCAAACCCAAAATAGTACTTTTAATGCTTTGTTTTGTTTCACATGATAATTTTCTGTCTGCATTACACTACTCATCTCCCACATCCAAATACCCAACATAGAGCTGTGAGCCTCTTGATTCACAGACCATAACTTGTTCAATAATCAATGCCACTTATTGCATGACCTTAGGGGCCACAGCCCAATGAGTTGCAAATGAATTTTCTACACAGCCACATTCACAATGCATTCTCTATGTATGAGTGGACTCTACACTGTAAAACTACCAGCCCTCTTACTGATCACCCCAGAACACAGATGGTAGCAAATCCTTAATAATTATCTGTGTATTTTAATTGATCCATTAATAAAGACCATGGTAATAAATAAGGCAAGAAGAAACACCCTGTGATCTTTCTTAAGCTATATGACTGTTCTGTGTTCTGGATTCCTAACATGTAAGATGAAGATAATGATGCCAGCCCAACACAACAAAGATACAGTAAATACAAAACAATTTTTTTAGAAAAAGCATCTATTCTTTAAAAATTAAAAAAGGAAAATACACAATAATTTGGAGGACAGTCTTCGGCTTTCTTAGCTTTACCTTTTGTATTAAAAATTAAGTTAAAACACTAATTTTAAAACCATAATTTGCACAGCAAAATTTTGTATGCAAGGTACTATATGTTCAGCCAGTATAATGTGTGTGTGTGTGTGTGTGTGTGTGTGTCTGTATACATATATATAAGCATAGGTCCTAATTTTTTAAATATTGGTGAAGATATGACAGCACTTGTTTAATTATAGCAAGATATTATTATGATAACCGTGCTTGTACATGGAATTTGTTAAAAGTCTCTAGTACACTCTGCTGGAAAACGTTAACTGAAATGAAACAAAGTGTGAAATGTCTTAAAGAGAAGCAATAGAAATTTAATAGAATAAATAGTATTTACTTTCCAGAATAAAGATAAAAAAGTAAGTGAGCCTTCAAATTTAAATAGATAATTAGTGGTGACTTTGTTATGCCTGGCTTTAAATGAGAGATAAAATTGCTTTCTCAGCTTTCTCTGAATAAATCTGGGAAGACTTGTACTTGGAAAAGACATTTTTATCGAACAACTGGCAATGGGTTTAATTCTTACATGGAATCCTTGCATTTCTTCTGTAGAGTAAGAACCAATTCCCAGTAAATGCTATTTGCTTGTTTTTATGAATGGAGCCCTGGGGCATGTCTGGTTTGGAGTTATAATGATGATGCCTTTAAGATAATATGTAAATGAATAAACACTGAATTAGTTCGCACTGGTGGCTTTTTCTACCCCTAGGTATGTTGTTTCAAAGGAAGATTCAAGCTTTCAATCTACTCTGTTAAGTGTTAACTACTTAGGTATTTGAGCAGCAACATTTTTGGCATTGATCAAATAAAAGTACTCCTCAGGTGTTTACTCATTAATATTAAGGATCTCTTAGAATTCTGAAGTGTGAACCACTGACCCCACTGATTCTATCTACGAATCACTACATTTAGAATGTTAAGATTATAACTATACATGAAAAGACCTAGCCATGCTTTTGAAAGATTGAGCTGTACAAGAAAGAGATTTCTAAATCTTTGTAAAGCAAGCTGCAAACTGAAGATAATTTACATAATTTATTTCTTTTCTTCAGTATTTTTAATCTTTCATGCTGAATTCTTTCAACTAAAACTGTGCAAATGATTAGATTCAAGTACACAAATATAAAGAAGAGTTTGTGAAAATAATTTAACTTTTAAGTAGAAATTGAAGTTTCTCATAGATATGTTCAGTATTGAAGAATTTAATTTGCTGGATTGAGGCAAATACTAATTAAGCTGTGTCCAAATAAGGCATTTTCTTTAAAAAATGAGAGCTTTCATTTCAATTTAAATCACAACTCTTATAATTCAGTGTTTCTATATTGCTCCTTTACCCATGTCTTTTTAGGTTGCCCAGAATTCCACTCAGTTTTTTGTGATGGTCTCCTCTAATTGTTCTAAATTATGTCTACAATCTCTTAATTCCCTTTCACTAGGAAATAACTATTAAAACCTACTCAAAACTGAACTCCTCACATAAGCCTTACAAGACAGACCATGTTTATGTATATTTTATTATGTGATGTATTCTTATTACTTTTTTTTAAATTTTGCAAATTGCCCAAGCTTGAAAGAAATGCAAATATTACAAGACTATGTAAAGTAAAAAGTGAACATTTCAAAACATAGTCATATTCTTCATGACTGACTACTCTTTTGCTTAATATTTACTTTGTATCTTTCCAGACCTTTGCTATGCATACAGAAACACACACAAATACATATATACCACACATAAATATGCATATACATATGTATAAATGTAAGCAAGAAATTTGATTATAAATTCAAATAACCCAAATTATTTATAACCTACAATGTATCATATTCATCCTTCCTTGTTAGAACATACAATTCTACCATTTTTTATCATTGCATATTATGAGTATGATCTAATTTATTTAATCACTTTCTTATTGATTTTCTTCTTACAAATAATACTGCAAGAGAATCGTTTCAATACAGTTACATATACCCATTATATAAATTTGTTATGAAGTGCTTTTTAGAAGTATAATGTACAGCACAGGGAATATAGTCAATAATATTGTAATAACTTTGTATAGTACATAATGTATAAAAATATCAAATCACTCTGTTGTACACCTGAAACTAATGTAATATTGTAAGTCAACTAAACTTCAATTTTTTAAAAAGGTACAAATGCAAGTAGAGGCAGATTTTTAAATTTCCAAATTGCCTCCGAAACACTTACTTCAATTGATACTTCCATTGACAATATATAAGAATGTCTGTTTTCTGACATTTTTGCCAACACTAGATAATTTTATCTACTGTGGTGTGTAATGGCTAAATAGGAATATATAGACTGAAAGGAAGAATTATGATAGACCAAGATTCTGCAACAGTGGCATCATTAACACATAGGACCAAATCTTTGTTGTGGCACCTGTGCTGTATGGAAGTTTAGCCGCATCTCTGACTTCTATCATCACCACCAGCTCCACCATCACCACCTGGGTATGACAACCAAAACTGTCTCCGGACACAACCAAATGTCCCATGGGGGGCAATACTCCTAAATCTCTTGACTGGGAGCTACTAGTGTAGACTTGGTTTTTAAGTATCTTTTATAGGAGTGCATTTGCAGCTTTCTTTAAATGGCACAAATATAAGGAAGAGAATTAAAATCATAGTTTGGGCAATGTCCTTTAGATGACCCCATTGAAGTTATATTAGAAACACTATTCATTGTAAATTTTAAATTGTGGATAACAATTTTAATTACATGGATAACATTTTAATTACATGTGTTAATTTAATGGCATCATATTTGTTAGATGCATCTTTAGTGACCTCTGTGGTTCAAGGCACTTCAGTATTCTACCCTTTTCTCCATATTATGTATTAATAAGAACTTCAGAGCCTATAACATTTAGCTACTTTTTCATATTATTCTGACCTTCTTGAAACAGGTAGCTGGAATTTTAAAAAAGGAAAAGTGGTGCTAAAAAAGAACTTAACATAAATAATACATTTGTAGTTTCCTGTGTATTCCCATTCATGGGAGTTATATTCTTATCAGAAATACCTTCACAGATAATCTTCTTGGAACTTGTTCTAAAAAATTTCATAAAATTTGAATAACTTCATAAAACTTATCAATCCAAAAAAATATCGAAAAAGAAACCCCTTGGTTCTCTCAAGCCCAATAAGAAATAACCAGCTCAATTAGAATTTCACCAGCCAAGGTGAAATTCATCCCTGGTATTTTCGTATAAATGCAGCTTTACATTGAGGGATGTTACATAATGAAATGGTGAGAGGGAAACACTAGGGATGTTGGTAGAGCAAGACAGTCAATTAGAATTATTGTTCACTTTACGTTTGTGTAGTCTTTTAATCTTTACAAAACCCTTTTAGCATCTCAGTTAATCTTCCCAAAAGCTTCAGTAATACATCAAAATTAAGGTAGGAATAGCATGTAGTAAGAGATAATGTTTTACTAGATTTTCACTAGATCTAGTAACTATAATCTTGATTTATCTATTTATAAATACCTATGGGGGTTCTACTATTTATAGCTTTTTAAAGAAGTGTACCAATTCCTTGAGAACTGGTTAAACTAAAGCTAATTATGTACATTCTTATGTAGCTAACAGATGAAATCTTCAAGCTACTACTCAGCAAGAATACATAAAAATCCTTAACCTTAGCCAAGAGCACACTACATATTCTGATCATTCTTCTACTTCTGCTCATCTTCTTAGTGTAACACAGCGTCCTTACCCAAGTTGGTCTGCAACAAGAGTGAGCCCTTATTTGAATCAGTCTTTGTTAGCATTTGCTGAGCTCTTGTTCTACACATCTGAAAATATTTAATCTTCCCTGTAAGTATGTATCATGTCCCTCTGTCCCCTTCAGTACTCTCTGCAAAATATAAACTACACATTCTGAGAGAATGGACTATCTGCGTGGCTCTGTCTTGATTTCTGTTTCTCATATAAAAATGTTGTGTCTAGTTTCAGGGCCTCCCAAGAAAGGAACATTTAACAATTCCTTCTGATGAAAAAAACATGTCTCCTGATGGTTTCTGTTCAAAAAGGGAGCCCAAGTTGTTCAGTGTTAGTGCACAACCTTTATTCATTAGAGATTCATTCACACTCATTTGGGTAAGAGCCACCATTTTGACTGTATTTCAAATAAGTGGGAATTTATTTTAAGGCTTATAGAGATTAAGAAGTTTACTCAGGGTCACCCAGCTACTGAATGGTAGAGGCAAGCTCATGCTTTCCAAGTTTACATTCTGTGCTGTTTCCCTGTCATATATTCTTTCATCTTGCCTTGCCCAAGAGACCGAAGGGAGTAGATCTTTGTTAGGTCCATGAAAAACTTGTTCCCATCTCCCAGATTCCACAAATGGTTTCAAGGTGGGTCATCGGAGACGCAGCAACTACATTCCTTCTAAAAATTATTCATAAACTTTCAATTCTTTGTTTTACTTAGTGAAGATGTCAAAATAAATTATTTTTCACTGAAAATGATGGAGATCTCATCTACTATAGATGTCTCTTTCCCCATTTTGTATTGCTTTATCTAAATACTTGCCAAGCATATCTAACAACTAATCAAAAAATCCTACCTGAAATCCTGACTATACCAGACTATAGATCAGTATATGGAATACAGATAGTCTGGATGTATTCCAGACAGCTCTATTCAAAAAGCTATTTTCAAAAGTAATTTTTTTTCTACAGAGTAACACTTATTTGGAACAGAGCACCACGTGCCTGATAGACATTTTGAATGATAATAATAGATTCCCAATGATAGACATTTTGAATCCTTCTTCCACTACCCCGACACACGAAGGAGGTGGCTGTCCTTAGCCACCTGTGCCTGAGCATATTTGGGTGAAAGGTGATGCTTACATCATATCTGGATAAGGTCTGGAAAGAGGTGACTTATTGCTGGTTATCTTCCATATTTAGACACTTTTGAAAGTTAGAATGGTCACTACACACATGATTCTCACACGGTACCCCAGGAGCCATGGCAGAAGCTGGAGGTGGAGCTTGCCAAACATATCTGAGCTTATCTTAATAAGATGAAAACAAAAAACTCAAGTAAATTCTAAACTGAGCAGAACACTGGGCAACAGGAGTAACAAATACTGGGCCTCAACAAACATGGATAAAGTGGACACTGTCCCTTGCAGGCACTGCGTGTTCTGGCCCCTGTCTGCTGATCCGCCTCATCTCTCATGACCCTCCCATGGGCTTTTGTGTTTTAATAACATTGGCTGCTTTATAGTTTCTCAGAAGTTCTATGTACTGCCCATGTCAGCATCTCCACACTAAAACACTCCTCGTGGCTTTCCTCTGTCTGTCCTTCATCCAGTTAACTCCTTTCAGATATCAATTCAAACAACACTTTCTGAGGAAAGTCATCCCTGACTCACTGGTCTATAATGAATGTTTTTGTTATATGCCTACAAAGAAGCCTTTTTTTTTTTTCTTTTTGAAGACTTTCCTCTATTTATAATTACACGGGAGTTAGTTTGAATGACTGATCAATAACTGATTCGTATCTGTCTCCCCCAGGAGACTGTAAGCTCTATAAGAGTAAAACCTTATGGATTTTCTCTCACTATATTATCCTTGAAGTTTGCCAAGTAGTAATCACTCAAGTAATATTGTTGGATGAATAAATAAATGATGCACCAAGTACAGTAGTTAGTCAAAAATGTTAATTCTTTTCTCCAAAGGAAATTTAAAGAAAGAAATCATCATCGTGGAAGTGGGGTTATTTGGGGAAGACTTCTCAGAAGAGATAACATGTGAAGCAGTCATTATAGCATATCACTTTTTTAATTGAAATATAGTTGATTTTCAGTGTCGTGTTTCAGATGTACAGAACAGTGATTCAGTTATACATATATTATATATATGTATATTTGTGTATACTCAGATTCTTTTCCTTTATAGGTTGTTACAAAACATTGAGTATAGTTCCCTGTGCTATATAGTAGGTCCTTGTTGGTTATCTATTTTATATATAGTAATGTGTATATGTTAATCCCAACCTCCTAATTTATCCTCCCCCATAAATTTGTTTTCTGTGTGTGTGTCTCTTGCTGTTTTGTAAATAAGTTCATCTGTATCTTTTATTTTTTTTAGATTCCACATATAATCGGTATTGTATATTTTTCTTTCTCTGTCTGGCTTACTTCGCTTAGTATGATAATCTCTAGGTCCATCCATGTTGCTGCAAATGGCATTATTTCATTCATTTTTTACTTTATTTCTTTTCACCTTAGGAATAATTGCTATATCTATCTATCTACCTAGATCTATCTTCATTGGCATTTTAGGTTTAACTGAATAAAATGAGGTCCTAGCCAAATAATGTCAGAGTTTTTAAAAAGTAGTATGATTAGTAAAAAGCACATATTATGGAGTCCTTTCTATGCCCTGGATTTCTAATATGTACATGAGGATAGCAATGCCAACTCTATATATAGAGTTACGGTTAAAAAAAAAAAAATTAAAAAGATAAAAACATCCTTTAAAAGTTAAAAAAGGAAAACTTTTAATAATTTGGGGGACAGTCTTATGTCCCTCTTCTATTTTTATCTTTTATATTGGTGATAACTAGATACATCTTTGAATTTAATTGTTAAAGTTCTATCAGATGCTAAATAACAGCTTAATGATTTATATGTTTGTATAAACTTTTTGACTGTTACTAACCTCTATCCTCATTTTATACAGTAAGCATATACAAGGAACATTTTTCCTTGCTTATATCTTAAATTTCATTATTCAGTTTTCATTGTCACATTAAACCAAACAATTGTTGTAAATACTCTTCACATATAGTTTTTCTCCTTCACCTTTGTTTTCTAGTATCTTTCTATGGCTTATAACCATCTGCAGTTGAAACCAGCCATAAAAATAAGCTCATGAAATTCACTTACACCCACGGAGGCCACTTTACCCTTCGTGTTTATAAATTTCTAGTTCTCTCCACCTTTTAATTCTGTCTGGAGACTAGTAAATTATTCTTTCAAACATTGAAAATATCCAACTATTAAAATATTCCCAGTGGAAACATATTAAACATATGAAGTGTGAATATTTTTTTAATTCATAAGATGATTATATATTGCTATGGAATTTTAGCCGTAATAAAATAGAGCAATTATTTAACTATTACCTCAGGGGGGATGTGGGAAGATATTTTCCTAATGAGGCAGTTTTCTGCCCACTTGTTGATTAAGACTTTTGTGTGCCCAAGTCTGATTAATGAATATACCTCATAAAGTCCATAGGTCTGTGGTTTCTGTTAGATGCAAAATGTTGCATATATCCCAAGGTATCCATTCATAAAATGAAGGAGATGTAACTTAATTCTTTCCCTTTTCTCAAAATTATTCCTAGAGGGTCATTATACTTTGATAACTATTTCTCTCAGTTTCCATTGGTATATCTATCTACAGATTATAGATTTCTAGTGAGATATTGTTTTGTCAAAATCTGCAAGATGTAACAAAATTTAAATTTTTAAATGTTTAGTCAGATTAATGGTTGCATGTTCCTTTACATAAGCCATTAAGGATACCTGGGATGGGGGCATACCACTCTTCATCCTCTTATTTATTCAACAAATGTTTATTGAGCATCTTTTATATGTCAGACTTTGTGCTATACCTTGGGAATACATCAGTGAATAAAATATTAAAAGGTCCTTACCCTTATGGATCTTGGATTCTAGACCAGGAGTCTACAATAGCCATAGCCTGTTTTAATAAAGTTTTTTTGGGATACAGTCACATTCATTTGTTTCAGTATTGTCTAAGGCTGTTATTTTTTTTTAACATCTTTATTGGAGTATAATTGCCTTACAATGGTGTGTTAGTTTCTGCTTTATAACAAAGTGAATCAGTTATACATATACATATATCCCCATATCTCTTCCCTCTTGCATCTCCCTCCCTCCCACCCTCCCTATCCCACCCCTCTAGGTGGTCACAGAGCACCGAGCTGATCTCCCTGTGCTATGCGGCTGCTTCCCACTAGCTATCTATTTTACATTTGGTAGTGTATATGTATCCATGGCACTCTCTCACTTTGTCCCAGCCTACCCTTCCCCCTCCCCGTATCCTCAAGTCCATTCTCTAGTAGGTCTGCGTCTTTATTCCCGTCTTGCCCCAACGTTCTTCATGACTGTTTTTTTTGTTTGTTTTTTAGATTCCATATATATGTGTTAGCATACGGTATTTGTTTTCCTCTTTCTGACTTACTTCACTCTGTATGACAGACTCTAGGTCCATCCACCTCACTACAAATAATTCAATTTCGTTTCTTTTTATGGCCGAGTAATATTCCATTGTATATATGTGCCATATCTTCTTTATCCATTCATCAGTCGATGGACACTTAGGTTGCTTCCATGTCCTGGCTATTGTAAATAGAGCTGTAATGAACATTGTGATACATGACTCTTTTTGAATTATGGTTTTCTCAGGGTATATGCCCAGTAGTGGGATTGCTGGGTCGTATGGTAGTTCTATTTTTAATTTTTGAAGAACTCTCCATACTGTTCTCCATAGTGGCTGTATCAATTTACATTCCCATCAACAGTGCAAGAGGGTTCCCTTTTCTCCACACCCTCTCCAGCATTTACTGTTTGTAGATTTTTTGATGATGGCCATTCTGACCGGTGTGAGATGATATCTCATTGTAGTTTTTTTGTGTTTATTTTGTTTATTTGTTTGTTTGGTTTTTTGCGGTACGTGGGCCTCTCACTGTTGTGGCCTCTCCCGTTGCGGAGCACAGGCTCCGCACGCGCAGGCTCAGCGGCCATGGCTCAGGGGCCTAGCTGCTCCACGGCATGTGGCATTTTCCCGGACCGGGGCACGAACCCGTGTCCCCTCCATCGGCAGGCGGACTCTCAACCACTGCACCACGAGGGAAGCCCTCATTGTAGTTTTGATTTGCATTTCTCTAATGATTAATGATGTTGAGCATTCTTTCATATGTTTGTTGGCAATCTGTATATCTTCTTTGGAGAAATGTCTGTTTAGGTCTTCTGCCCATTTTTGGATAGGGTTGTTTGTTTTTTTGATATTGAGCTGAATGAGCTGCTTGTAAATTTTGGAGGTTAATCCTTTGTCAGTTGCTTCATTTGCAAATATTTTCTCCCATTCTGAGGGTTGTCTTTTTGTCTTGTTTATGGTTTCCTTTGCTGTGCAAAAGCTTTTAAGTTTTATTAGGTCCCATTTGTTTATTTTTGTTTTTATTTCCGTTTCTCTAGGAGGTGGGTCAAAAAGGATCTTGCCATGATTTATGTCATAGAGTGTTCTGCCTATGTTTTCCTCTAGGAGTTTGATAGTGTCTGGCCTTATATCTAGGTCTTTAATCCATTTTGAGTTTATTTTTGTGTATGGTGTTAGGGAGTGTTCTAATTTCATTCTTTTACACGTAGCTGTCCAGTTTTCCCAGCACCATTTATTGAAGAGGCTGTCTTTTCTTCACTGTATATTTTTGTAAGGCTGTTTTAATGGTAGGAAGAATTGAGTCGTTATGATAGAGACCATATGGCCCTCAAAATCTAAACTATTTACTATCTGGCCCTTTACAGAAAAAGTATGCTAATCCCTGTTCTACACTAGAGTGATGTAAGAAACGATAACTATCCTCTCCCATAAAATATCCTAGAATATCATATTGGATTTATTAAGAATATATTTCTTATATTAAGGTATCTGGTAATTTTATATATTGATTGTCCTTTAAAATACAGTTAGTTACTCCTTCCTTTTCTATAAAATTCTTAAAGATAGCTAGCTTTTTGACCCTGAAATTTCAATTCTACCCTAGAGGTGTTTTAACAAAAATGAGAAATTGTTTACATGAACAATAAAGAATTGACTTATTGTTGAATTATATCTAAGTATTTATTTTCCTGACATTATTTTAGAGGAAAATCCTGAAAGTGGAAAAAAAGATCTTAAATTTTCTGTTGAAGACATATTGCCTAAAATAAAGACTGACAGATAAAAGTTCTGTTTTTTTAAGGTGCTATTTATAGGTCCAGTGAGACTATGACACAAAATAATGCTTATCCAATTGTTAATAAATATTCACTATATTTATTGTTAGACATTTCAAATATTTGAGACAATTTGGAATAACATCTTTCCATATGAATTAATAACTATTAGTGATAATAATTGATGTTTGTTGGGAATGTATATATTGAACACTATTCTAAGTACTTTACATTAATTATGTAATTTAATACATGCAAAAACCCTGTGAAATAAGTACTAATATTATCCATATTTTACAGACAAGGAACATGCAATACAAGGAATTAAGTAAATAAATGTCAGAACTGGAATTTGAATCCATTTGTGGATTTTAACATGACTGACTTACATGGACTTGCAACTTTTCTGGCAAATAACTCAGTCTAGGAGTAGGAAAAAAGTCAGTTGTGTCATTTTCTCCTTCGTGTATACTTTAGCAGTATTCATTTTAATCCAGAGTTGCACTTGGAGACATTAGATCTTACTTTTTTCATTTTATTAGGGTTACTTTATTAAACTACATAATGTGATCTGGAAATCCACCTAGCAGGTACACATACCATACACTGCAGGAGGCTGAAAGGGCGCAGCAGGAGAGGGGGGACTCTGCTACCTTTGGTAACAAGCACTTATCCCTCCCAATGGCTTATATCTGATGTGTGACATGTGATGTAGAAAAAGTGAGGGCACCAGTGTCCTTTGTATTTTAAGTAGTAAACCTTAATTTTTCCTTGGAAAAATATCAATAGGAATTCCAATGTGTTTTTCCTGTGCAACAATAGATTATTTTGCATTCCACTTAGACCACTGACATGAACCCGATAACCATATTTGAACTCTAAAGGATATAAAGCTTTGTTATTGACCAGCACAGGAAAAACTATCACTTTCTTAGATCCTTGACCACAGAGAACAGAAGGCAGGTGTCTTCATTAAGGGATCATTGGCATAAAACACTACATCCTGTTCAGTGTTACTGGTTTCTTGACTAAGTTCAATGAACACTAACGCCTAATAGCTAACCAAGTCACTACTCAATAATGTTTTCCTCTTCTACTTTTAACCATTTCTAAAATAAAGTTACTATTAGTAGTCAAAATAAATAAATGTCTAAACAAATTCTTAAACTTTTAGATGTCAATTTAACTTCTCTTTACCTATCCTTCATCTGTAGTTTGGTAGTTTTGCAGAGTTCTTAGGAGCATAAACTGTAGAATCTGTCTACTAGGTATGAATCTTGGCTCTGCTACATCTTAACGGTTTCACTTTGGGCCAATTATTTAACTTCTCTATGCCTCTGTTGCCATAAATGTGAAATAAATGTAATGATGCAGATCTTACTCGACTTGCAATGGGGTTATGGCTCAGTAAACCCATCCTAAGCCGAAATGCATCTACTACAGCCAACCCATCAAACATTATAGCTTAGTCTAGCCTACCTTAAACATGCTTAGAACAATTACATTAGCCTACAATTGGGCAAATATTTTAACACAAAGCCTATTTTATAACAAAGTGTTGAATATCTCATGTAATTTATTGAATACTGTACTGAAAGTGAAAAACAGAGTGGTTGTATGGGTACAGATATTTGTCAGTGTACTGGTTGTTTACCCTGGTGACAGCGGCGCTGACTGGGAGCTGAGGCTCGCTGCTGCTGCCCAGCATCAAGAGAATATCATACCATATATCACAAGACTGGGAAAAACCAAAATTCAAAATTTGAAGTACAGTTTCTACTGAAACTGTACTTCATTCATATCATTTTCACACCACCGTAAAGTCGAAAAATCCTAAATCAAGCCATCGTAAATCAGGGACCATCTGTAATAATAATATTAAGAAGACTAAGAAAACCTACCCCATAAAGTTCATGTACGGGTTAAATAAATAAATAAGGAAAACTTGGAATAGTGTCTGGCACATAGAAAACAATAAATATTAGTTATTATTATTTTTGTTATTGATCTGAGCCTCAATTTTATAGTAGTTATTGAGTACATGAAAAATGCTATTTTATACCAGAACAACTATTCATCCAGTTGTATATCCAAACAGTCAAGGCCTGGTAGGAGAGTATTGCTGTGTTTTAAAGTGTAAACCTCAAGAAATTGATTAGTGAAGTATCAGGAATACTGTTAATACCCCAGAGTAATCTATGAGGGATATTCTCCTCTCATGATATTTAGAACCTACTTAAATATGTTGTTTTCAGATTTTTTCAGATGTTTCAATATGTTTCAGATTACTTTTTTTTCATATAATTCGTAGACTACATTCCCATTTCTCTGTAGTCTATGCCCTCCTGATGCAGGTGCTAATAATTTCAGGAGAGAAGCATCTCTTAGCTCTGTAGATATTCCCAAGCTGCTCAGTTCTGAGCCTCAGGAATGTTAAACAAGATGAGGCTCGTGATGTTAGGAGAGAAATGCTTCCTAGCAGTGTCATGGAGGTATATGTAGAGGAAAAGTTATTCCACCCCACAGTTCTGACAAAAGGTCAACAAACACGGTAGCGTCATAATTTCTGTGGGTTTTCCCTAAATGTATATTAAAGCAATTTCGCATCTAAACTTTGGAAATTTAGTTTCTAAATATTAATTTATTAGCAAAAAGCTTTTAACAGGTGCCAACCCAATCCATTGCTTCCTGGCACAGCTTCACCATGCAGATCTTGGGCTTTCCAGGGGGAGTTCTGCCGAGCCTGGGTATATTCCTTATTGGGCTCAAACCTTTTATATGTGCTTTCAGCCCCTATATACCTTCAGGGTATTTTATCAGTCTTAGCACATACACACATGTTCAGGCTCCACAATGGTTGCAACTTCTGAAAATTGACCCCCTCTTCTTTTGAGATCTCTTTTCAAACAGTTATAGATCAGCCTTCATCGAGAGGATAATGTCCTTGGGGTTTTCTACTAGGAAGTCAGTGCCCTCAGAGTATGAAAAAGATCAGATGTGAAAATAACTTGAAAGCTAAGAAGTCAGAGTTGTCAAACAAACGTCCGAATGCCCACATACTTTGACTTTCAGATAAACAAAAAATTATTTTTTAAGTATAAGCATGTCCCCAATATTGTATGGAACATACTTATACTAAAAAATTAATTTGTTGTTTATCTGAAATTCAACTTTCACTGGCATCCTATATTTTTATTTACTAATCTGGCAGCACTATGAGAAAGGCCTATAAGGGCAGGTATTATAATGAAGAAAATGTGACAGGTACCTGAAAGTACAAACTGCATTTGTGACTTGCTGGAAAGGAAGTCTTTTACAAGTTATAACTTGTCTTAATCTTTTTATTTTAGGAAACAAAGAAGCAGAATCCACAAATAATAAATGCTTTCATATAATTGACTACCCATCAAATATCTGGAACATCAATAATATTTATGAGTTATTGATAAATTAATATTTATTTTAAGCTGGATTTAAAATTTTTATTTTAAAAATAAGAAACACTGTAATTATAGGGTGTTTCATGTCTATACCTCTATAATTAGCAATAGAAACACCCTGTATTAGTGTTCTAATGCTGTCATAACAAATTATTGCAAACTTAGTGGCTTAAAACACCCCAAATCTGTGAGTTCACAGCGCGGTAGGTCAGAGGTCTGGGCACAGTGCAGCTCAGCTGATTCCTGTGCTCAGAGTCTCACTGGGCTAAAATCAAGGCGTCAGCTCTTCTGGAGGCTTTGGGGGAGAATTTGTTTCTGTGTTTATTCAGATTGTTGGCCAAATTCAGTTTCATGCGATTGATTTCTTTGCTGACTGTTAGACAGAGGTCAGTCTCAATCTGTAAAGCCTCCCACATTTCCTGACACATGGTCCGCTTGGTCTTCCGTCTCTCAGACCTTCACTTATGCCTCATCTCTCCTGCCTTCTGTGGCATCTCTGCTGAATCTTTTCTGCCTTCCTCTTTCGTTTTTAAGGGCTCACATATTTACATTGAGCCGTTATTTTATCCAGGATAACTTTCTTATCCTAAAGTCTTTCTATCCTAAGGATAGAATTATAACCTTAATTCTATCTGTAAAATCCCTTTTGCTATATTCACAGGGTCCCAGACATTAGGGAGTAGACATTTTTTTTTGGAAGAGGCATATTATTCCACTTACCACATACCCCAATACTATATGAATATACTGTAACTAAGGCATGTAAAGAAGTGATTCCAGCTGGGAAATAATTTAAAAAAACAATCAGACAGAAGACAAAACTCTAACTACTTAATTCCAATCTAGCTAGTAGACAATTTTTTTATTTAATAGATTATATCTTTTCACTTTAAAGCTTAAATTAAAAGCTACTCAGCCATCTCTGCAGTGGCCTAGGGATTGAGAATGGGTCTTTTTTTATGGCCTCTTGGTAAGCCAGTAGAAACCCACCTTTTGTCCTTGGCAGAAGCAGTTTTGTTCTAGGCCAGTTAATTTAAAGGTAATAAAACTATTTGAAAGGATATAGCAGTTGTGATCATGACACATTCTTAAATGAACCAGATCCTATTTGATATATATGAAAAATTAAAGCATGAGACTAAAAGTGCTGTAAGAGAAATTTTCTCATTCTTTCTGGTGAGATCTGACATCAGCATATAGATGGCTTCATCAATTATTGAGAAAAAGACTAAGAAAAAAAATGACTGATTGGGATGCTTTATTCTGAAGTCTGAATTTGAGGCCCTTGGGTTGAATGTACCTGTAGGTCTAAATCTTTCAGAATTAGCTCTCGCTCTCTCACCAGCCCATCTATTTAAATTTCTAGTTTAAAAAACTAAGGCACTTAAAAATTTTTAATGCACTCTGTCGAACATGTGTGCCAAACTTTGAAGTAACTGCATGCATCAATGAAGTGAAGAAACAAATCTCTGTATAGATAAACATCCCTTAAGATGAAGCAAGGGAACTGATTTTAAGCTTCCAGGACTTTGAATGATTTTTTTTTCCACAGCTATTTTCATTCTCTTCTGTAATCTAAAGTACAGCAATGAATTTCAGAGTTCTTATGTTTGCCATGTAATGTCCTTGTCCTGTTTATTCCTAGAAAAGTATTATGGGCTCCTGGTTGACAAACTACAACTGTGTTTTAAAAATTGAGACAAAAGTCATAATGAGTGACTCTGTTGATTCACAAGTCATTAATTAGCCCCTGTGCTTTTTTGTGACACTAATGTTAGAGATAAGTAATAAGAGAACCACAGCTTATAAAATCAGTACACATAGGTAAGCACTAATGAGCAAAAGTGTGAATCATTTTAAAGGCAACATTTTGCTAATTAAGGTTAATATTAATGATTTATATTATATTTTAAAGACTTACTGAAGTATTCAAGTATTTTATTGTTGCTGTAGCCATTGCTTGTAAACACAGTGTTAATAGTATCTTCCCAACTATTTAACCTAAAATACAGATATTTCTGTATCAGTTCTCAAAGTCATTACTTCTGGAATAATTGCAAACTATTTCTTATTATTAGAAATACTTTTTAATTCTACATAATCTTGTTCTGAGCTTTTGTTTTTATCTCATCTCAGACTGTTCATGATTACTTCATAAAACATTTCCTCCCAAAAGATACTTTTCTGTACCATGTAAAATGCATAGAGTTTCAACTTAATTTCCACCTCTAAGTAAAGTCATGTGCCTTTAGGTGATGCTAATTCTTTGTTTAAGTTGTTTTTGTTTTTTTTACTCTATTAGAAAAAGAAGTTTAAGTAGCTTATATATTTATGGATAAAGAGAGAATGCAGGCAGTGTAAAAAGAGTAAATTTAGGTTTTTCCAGTTATACCAAATTTGCTTAATATTATAATATGACCTTGGATTTGACTCTGAGTTTGGTTAAGGAAAAATTTATTCTGACACTTGTTAAAATGGTAAGGAAGACTTTATTCCAGACTATTGTGAGACGTGGCAAAACTATCAAAATAGGGGAGATTGAGCTCAACTCTGAATACAATAAGGGCAACTGGGAATTTACAGCCAAGGAACAGGTTATGTGTGAGGGAGTGGGTGGGGATGGCAGATGAAAAACTACTAAGAGGAGACATCAAGTGTAGGGAGAATTCTTTTTTTTTTTTTTTTGCAGTATTCTTTTTTTTTTTTTTTTGCGGTACGCGGACCCCTCACTGCTGCGGCCCCTCCCGCCGCGGAGCAACAGGCTCCGGACGCGCAGGCCCAGCAGCCACGGCACACAGGCGCAGCCGCTCCGCGGCACGCGGGATCCTTCCGGACCGGGGCAGGAACCCGCATCCCCTGCACCGGCAGGCGGACTCTCAACCACTGCGCCACCAGGGAAGCCCAAGTGTAGGGAGAATTCTTGCTAAACTTATTTTAAGAGCTTTCTTACTGAATGGCAGGCCAGGGTGATCAGATATCAAGGATGGGAGATAAGGAATTTGAAAATGATCACATATCAAGAGTGGGAAAAATCCTCTCTAAGCTGATTCAGCAGGATTCTTGATAAAACTGGGCACTGCAAGGATGTCACTGAAGCTCAGGGTCGAGGCCTAGATGAGAAGAGGGCTCAGAGGAACTTGACTGCGATTTAATTAAGGAAAGTCTTTGTCAGTTTCCTACTGACTAAGGCAAGGGAAGAACATGTTGACATACAGAATTTTCATTGTCCAAAACAGTAAAGAGTACGATCATGCTCTGCATTTCTGCAGAATTGAATTCGGGTCTGATTTTATCATTTGGGTTTCAGTTTTTCACAAAGGTACACTGGGAGGCAGTACGTAGATAAAGAGCATTTAAACAGAGGTGGTGAGGGAATGAGCTAAGGGGATATCTAAAGGTCCAGCAAGGACAATGGCCTGAAGTCATGCTTTGCGTGCTGGAGGAAGAACAGAGAATCCAATGTGAGTGGAGTGAGGTGATCAAAGCACAGAGAAGTAGGACTTGAGGGAAGAAGTATGTCATTTCAGACCTTAGAATTTATTGTGAGATCCTCAGGTTTAACTCTGAGATGGGAAGCCATTAGAGGGTTCCGACTAGAGAAGTGGTCTGCCTTACATTTTAAAAGGCTCAATCTTACGGCTGTAATGAGAAAAGATTGTAGGAAGGCAAGGATGCAAGCAGAGAGACCAATTAGGAGGCTTTTGCAATAACCCAGAAGAGGCATGATGGTGGCCTCTTCCAGGATAAGAGCTGTGAAGACGGTACATGGTGGTCATATTCCGAATATGTTTTGAAGGTAGAGATGAAAGGTTTGCTGATGAATAAACTTGATCTGCTAGAAAATGAGATAACTTTTTTTTCGTGAGGTGGGATATGTTACAACAAAACTAGGTTCTTTAGGAGAAGAACAGCAGTTTAACTTTTGACATTTTAACTCATGATGCCCATTAGATTTCCAAGCAGAAATGTTAGATGGGGCCTAAGGATATTATTTGGAGCCACTGAGTCTGAGGCAGTGAGTATATATAGACAGGTCCAGCAACTGAGATCCAGACAAATCACTTATTTTCTTTGTGTTTCACTCCTTTGGCTCTACTGGTCACTCAAGACTGGCTTAGAAATCATACATTAGGGTATCATCACCTGTGTCCTTCTACTCTACTCTGCAAACAACTGCATGGCCCTTCCTAAGTAATGTTGTACTTGCCTGTGGACTGGCCATCTCCTCCACTGTACTGTAAGTTCCTTGAGGAAAAGGACTATAGTGCATAAGTGATTCTTGAGTGAAAGAATAAATTTAAAAACCTTTGCATTTAAGATAAAATCTAAGAACTCTTCATCTTTTGTCTACCTTGTCTCCAGCTACCCTTCCCTATGTTTACTACACTTCAGCCACCACTGCTGGTAATTCCTTAAAGGCATACCATATTCTTAAGCCTCATGGCTTTTTTCTGTGCCATTTTGCTTCATAGAATGCTTTTCTCCCTCATTTTTGATCTGCTAATGCATTATCAGTCGTCACGTCTGGTTTAAAATGCTAAATCTTAAGAGACATACTTCCCAAACCTTCATTCTAGTCCACCTTCATTTTGTGTCTCCTAACAGTCTAAATTTATGACTTAGTAGCATTTTTCACAGTTTGTAGAATTGTAAGTATTTGTATGATTTTTTTTTACTATCTATTTTCTTAATAAGTTTATGAGAACAAAGGGCAGTGTCTGTTTTGTTCATTAATATGTACCCAGACCTCACCAATATACCAGACACTTAGTTGACCCTTTATAAAATGTTTTGAATATATGCAAATAAAAAGCTCCATATATTTTTGTTATTGTCATTGATAATACAATCAATGTATTTGTGATTGTTTTCATTGCATAAAACCATAATACCTTTTGATTAAAATGCTTTAATCTGTTTTATCTTACAATTGCAAAAATGTAAGTTTATGGACTAAGAATTGTCTCTTGTTTGTCTAGCAGCACCTGGTTTTTATAAGTATGCAAACATTTTCGCTTCTATGTAGAAAACATGTACTTTCCACAGCTAGATCACCCATAAAGAATGTTCCATTTTTACTCTTCACTATTTTAGCATATGACGTAAAAGCATATCCAAAATGTATATGCATTTCTGAGAAACCATAACAATATAAGCAACTATTTTTCAAATTTGTTTTATCAATAACAGAAGTTTAAGAAACTTTATTTAATAAATATTATAAATTTAAATCACTAACTTAGGAAATTTATGCATTAGTGAACAATTATTTTAACACTTAAAGTTATTTTATCTTATAACTCTTCTGTTGAGTTAACAAGTTCAATATAAACACCTCATAAAACTTTTTGAAAATTTTCAAACCAATAATATTTGGGGTATATTATTTATACTAACCAAATTTTAATACTTTTTATTATTTTAAAAAACATATATATGTTTATAAAATTAAATACAAGTGTTGTTCCCAAATTTATTTAAAGAAGTTATAGCTATAGAAGCCTAGAAAATGCTATGCATCTCTCTTTCATAAGTAGCAGAGACTATTTATAAAATTAAATATTATTAAATTGTCATTTCAGTTAGTTATTTGAGCATACAATAGGGCAAAACTTGTCAACTAAATCAATTTAAATATATTTTATCTCCCCTCTGCAATTGCTGAAGTCTTTCTTTGTATGGAAACCTTACTGTAATTAGAATTAATTAATCGTATAATTGAAGTAAATAAACATTTGGAAGCAGGAAGAAGGGACTAGATCCATATTCCTCTAAGAGTTTCTCTCAAGGACCTCTCCATGGAGATATGACAACATGAAATCATCTGATCCATTATTTTATATTGCTTTTTATAATAGTAACTAGTAAATTTCATTTTTAGAAGCTATATAAAGTCCTTAGAATATGGAAGAAAAAACAGAATTTTTCTATTAATTTCTGAAATCCTAGTATAAGAATTAGCTGAAAATTAAAATATTGCACTTTGCTACTGTTGTTACAAAATGGCTTTTGAAAAATTTGTTTGGATTAATAAAATATATTCAATAAAGGATTAACCTACAAATTATTTCTATAATTTTAATATTTTTAATTATTAGTATGCTTATGTTAAAATAGATATACATTTAAAATATACCCCTCAATTAATCCTCTGACACTGCACATATAACTTACAAGTCTCCAAAAGTATAAGAAAAGGAAAGAAAAGAAGAGTAAGTTTTTCATAATGCAGTCATTTTAGAAGGGGTAAAAATTCTGTGCATTCTATATAACCGATATTGTGGAATATATATAATAGAATATAAATGTTCATCAAAATGCATATGCCTTTAAACATATATTTCACTGATTAATATTTTGAAAGTTTATGAGATTAAATTTAGGGAAAGGAAATCTCAACGTAATATTAGGAGAGATAGCTAGATGAACCATACAAAAGAAAGTGCATTCAAACATTTTCTAACAGTAGAAATTAAGGGTGTTTTGCTGTTTTCAAATTTCCTTTCAATTTCTCTTTTCCAGTTTAAATTTTCAAAGGATTGACAGAAGTATCACTAAAACTTCTTTTCAAAGAAGCAGCACACAATTTCATGAACAAAAATTTGATTTCTCAAGTGTTCATAAAGTTTTTTAAACCAAAATTTATCTTAATATGTATATTAACCATATTGTTGGCAGAAGATGATAATTCATCAATCTGTAGAAGTGATTATAACATCTGAAGAAGTTCTTGAACAGGTGCTTAATACAATCTGGCAAATTGTACTAACTGTGATTTGTACTGACAATTTTCAGTGATATTGTAAAGATCAACCACATATTTGTTTGCATATGTCTACCGGAGGGTTTGTACTTCTTAATATGCATAAAAGTGCCATGATTTACTGGTTTCTATTTATTTGATATCTTTGCTATTTGTTTATTTCCTTTATATGTATCTAGTTTACTATGAAAATTATCTCTTTGTTGAAATTAATTTATATTCTCAGGTTAATCTCTTGGCATTTGGAGTTATCATATACAAAGTTTTTCGCCACACTGCGGGGTTGAAACCAGAAGTTAGTTGCTGTGAGAACATAAGGTAAGTATTTCTTCAACTGTATTTTCTTTAGTGATTAAAACCTTTAGTAACTTAAAGCAGAAATAATTTTTGGAAGGAAAATTTTTAAATGATTTTTCACACTTTCCCCCATCATATTTAAAATACTAAATAGTATTGCTAAATAGTATTTAATATGTTTAATAAGCCTATAATCACCACAGATTAAATGGTAAGTAAAGCAATCTTTTTGAACATATTCCCCTTTGAAAGAAAAGATGATGACTGCATTTTAAGACAAAAGTTGGCCTTAGTGATCTGCTTTTGCAAAGCACTTCTCAGCGCTTAGTAACTGTGTTTCTTCCTTGTGATTTCTAGTTTGCATTCCGCCATGATTTTTCCTCAACTCCCTCCCTTTAAAACTGATTTATTGAGACCTTGAAAATGGTTTATTCAGGAAAAACTGAAGTGTACTGTAGGGAACATTAGAAACAACTGACGTTTGGGTCTCTTGGGAACACTCCTGTAGTTTCAATATCTTGCACAAGATTTATAGTTAGGATTTAGCAAATGTTTGATTGATTACTTTCTTTTACTCCTCACCATTCATAGTTACATGTAGTTTGCTGGCTTTAATAAAGTTGAGAATGACTCATTTTCTGTGGTACAATGCAAAAACATCTTCTGCAGTAAAGAATGATTGCACTGAGAATGAATGAGAAAATAAGTATTAGTTGCCTCATTTTCAAGGCAGGGTCCTCAGTGAGCAGGATTGAATATTATTTTACCAAAACTCACAGGCAATAAGTTGAAAATGTGTAAAAGTGAGTATGTGCCTGTATTTTTTAAGAAATAAGCATTCTAACATGAATTTACTTTGAGGTAACTGTATTGCAAAAGCAAAAAAAAAAAAAAAACTTGTTTTATATTTTTACATGTTCTCTACTAAGCCTGAAAGGAAAGCAGAAGTATCCTTTAATGTCCTGCCCATGTGCTGACCTAAATCCACATGGTATACTCTTCAAGGTTTCTTAGGGAGAATACTTCCTAACAGCTATCTGTCTTACCTTTGGGAGTTCCTGCAACATTAGATTTGAGATCAAAGCATACACACAGGGCTTCCCTGGTGGTGCAGTGGTTGAGAGTCCGCCTGCCGATGCAGGAGACACGGGTTCGTGCCCCGGTCTGGGAAGATCCCACATGCCGCGGAGCGGCTGGGCCCGTGAGCCATGGCCGCTGAGCCTGCACGTCCAGAGCCTGCGCTCTGCAATGGAATAGGGCACAACAGTGAGAGGCCCGCGTACCGCAAAAAAAAAAAAAAAAAAAGCATACACACAGATGAAAATATTTTAGGATTAAGGAAATTCCTTGAAAAATAGCAGATTTTAAAAATGCTGCCTTGAATTTGGAAGCACATCCCAGCCAGAGTACGCTAGTATACCCTAGCCTGTCCCATGCAGCTATAGCATAATTTGTCAGTTTCAAAATTATTGGTCTTTACCGAAGATTTCTTGGTTATTCAAAAACTGACTTCCCACATAATTTGAGGAATTTGAGGATACGTTAAGTATGCATAGCTTTCTTAGCTGGAACATTGCAAATTTGTTCTAGGTCTTGTGCCAGAGGAGCCCTTGCTCTCCTGTTCCTCCTTGGCACCACCTGGATCTTTGGAGTGCTCCATGTTGTACACGCATCGGTGGTGACAGCTTACCTCTTCACCGTCAGCAATGCCTTCCAGGGGATGTTCATCTTCTTATTCCTGTGTGTTTTATCTAGAAAGGTAAGCAATTTGTTATTTTTGTCAACCTTATAGCATATTTATGTAGCATCAGTTACCAAATTGATAAAAATTCTCATTCTCATAGATTCATGACTTGTGCCTTTATTGCCTAAGTGCAGTACATTTTAGTGTCAAAATAATCAGAATGCTTAGCTGTTCATAGGGAAATGTGCTTTTAAAAAACTTGCTAGTAGGAGTATAAATACAGCTTACATTCACTTGAGCGTATTCTGACAGATAATCAGAAAGCAACAATAATTTAGAAAACTAAATATAACAATTTGTTGTGATTTGAAAATAATTTGATGTCATTGTTACAGTTATGTTTCGCGTTTCTTACTTTCTTCTTTTTCTTTTTTTTTAGATCCAAGAAGAATATTATAGATTGTTCAAAAATGTCCCTTGTTGTTTCGGATGTTTGAGGTAAACAGAGAGAACTCTGGATCATTATTGCTACACAGAAATAAAGAAGCCAAGCTGTGGATGGCCAGTGTATAAAAATGACTCAAACAAATTGTCCAATTGTTAATACTAATCAAATATTTTAAGTCCATTTTTCTGTTTACTGTGTAAGAAATGTAGATAATACGAGATAAAATTATGTACCATATAGCTATAGTAAGCTTTCCTACGTGACTTAGTTAGCTATGTCAAAAATAGTATTGCAGATATTTGGAAAGTAATTGGTTTCTCAGAGTGATATCACTGCACCCAAGGAAAGATTTTCTTTCTAACACAAAAAATATATGAATGTCCTGAAGGAAACCACTGGCTTGATATTTTCTTGATTCATGTTGCCTTTGAAACTAGTTCCCTATCACCTTGGTAATGAGCTCCGTTACAGAAAGTGGAACATAAGAGAATGAAGAGGTAGAATATAAAACAGTAAAAAGGGAATGACGGTTGTAACAATGAGAAATATTTTGAACAAGCTCGTTGTTTTGTAAACTAGATGGGAAATTAGAGATAAAACAAACAATTGAATAAACACATCTTACCATTCTGTGAATTGTTCTGAACTTAAATTTCTACCAAAACAACTTAGACCTGTATTTGTTATATCCATTTTCTATTCTAATAGTCTATAAAAACACAAAACTTCACAAAAAAAAAAAAAACTAAACATTTCTGTTCTGTTTTTAGGTTAACATCAGAATGAGGTATATGCTCTTTCTATACTTATTTCACAGATTGTGATTTCAAATGCTTATTCAGTAGTACATAAATGTGTCAAAATATAATATTGTTCATGCCTGTAAATGTAAAAATTGTGTAATAAACCTGAAGTACTCTGTTCCATAACCTTTCAGTGTAGTGAAAAATATTGTATCTCATTAGACTAGCATATTTGAGTTCTTTATTTCTTTTTAATTTTAGAAATATTGTAGTTCACATCACAATATTCTCTTTCAATTTACTATTTTTAAAAGGGCATTGTAAATATGAAAGTATTCATAAAGTTAATTGCTATTTTTTTCTTTGCAGAAACGTACACATTTAAAAATGTTATTTATAACAAAGAAATCACTGGGAACTGTATAAACTTTCACACTGGATCTATTTTCTGACAGTTTTCCTCTATTAAGGCATATCTGCTAAAATGTAAGGCTTCTATCTATCTTCAAGTTTTCTCATTAAAATGTAGAAGCAGTGATTTTACTTCAAAAAATATGTAATTGTTCTACACCTACCTGTAAAAGTGTGCCAATACACTAAATGTTGTGATTTGAACTTAATTTCTCCAGCTGTTCAAGTGAAGTCTGTCACATCTTACACTAACAAATAAAATGATATCTGAATGAATCTTTCTACTGCTTGACTGAGGCATTTCTCTAGAAAGATGAGCTGCCTGCCAATGTCTTAAACATTTTTAGAGTATTTGTGATAACTTTTTATTTGATCTTTTGATCTCTTATATGACCTATTATTATAATTATCATTATAGGACAGTGCTATTGGAATAAGATACTAAAAAAGTAATCTGTTCAATCAATGTATACAAATTATGTGTGGTGGGCAGAATAATGGTCTTCCCAAAATGCCCACACCCTAATCTTCAGAACACATGAATATGTTAGGTTACGTGGAGAGGAGAATTAACCAGCTAACAGCTAGTCCTCTAACTTTAACGTGAGGAAATTATCCCGGATTTTTCAGGTTGGTCCCATGTAATCACAAGTTTCCTTATAAACAAAAGATGGAGGCAGAAGAGGGAGCCTGTTAAAGCAGTGCCGTACGAGGCATACTCAACCACACATTGCTGGCTTTGAAGATGGAAACAGTCCACAAGCCAAAGAACATGGGCAGCTCCTGTAATCTGAGAAAGGCAAGGAAATGGATTCTCCCCCAGAGCTCCTAGAAGGAAGTCAGCCCTGCTGTACTTTTGTTTTAGCCCAGGGAGACCCAGTTTGGACTTCTAACATCTAAAACTGTAAAACAATAAATGTATATTGCTTTAACCACCAAGTTTGTTGATAATTTGTCACAAGATTATTGATATTTTTTTTGAAAATTTGTTACAGCAACTATAGGAACTAATACTATGGAAATATATACATAATAACATCTTTAGATATAAGCAAGTATTCATATCAGTAGGGAAAACCTTAAAATCCTGAATCTTGTTTTCACTAACCCTCCCATAGACATCATTGGGTGAAACTTGTATTCTTTAGTATGAGATTTCAGACCTTTTCATAACTGCTCACTTACCTTTTTATTAGGTAAGGATCTCTCTTTAAAAAAAAAAAAAAAACAGGTGTGTGCACACGTATAAATATATATTTATTGCATAAATGCCTCATAGCATTTGCCCCCTGTTTTTATAATCAACAAGAGAAAGGGCTCAAAAAAGGTTTTCACTGGGCTCGGTTTAAAAAAATACAAAAATGGGGCTTCCCTGGTGGCTCAGTGGTTGAGAGTCTGCCTGCCGATGCAGGGGACACGGGTTCGTACCCCGGTCCGGGAAGATCCCACGTACCGCAGAGCGGCTGGGCCCGTGAGCCATGGCCGCTGAGCCTGCGTGTCCGGAGCCTGTGCTCCGCAACGGGAGAGGCCACAACAGTGAGAGGCCCGCGTACCGCAAAAAAAAAAAACAACAACCACAAAAACAAAAATGAACATTACAATGACAGGAATGTGTTAAGATGCTGAACTGAAAGGTACATACAAAAGTACATACAGCTGCTGGAAACACACTTCCAATGTGCGGCTCCCGAGCCCTCAGATGGAGGAGTGCAATGAAGCCATGTCCCCTGAGGCCCAGCAGCTCTGCCTCAGCAGGACCCAGTGTGACCCGCTGCCTGAGGGCTCACCCCATCCCCAAGTGACACTGCCCCACGGTGTGGACATCACCCACACCTTCAAATGCCCACACACGACACACTTAATTAACATGAAAAAATTTAAACCCACTCAAAGTCTGTGAGATAAAGAGATCCTACCCCCCTGGTTCTCACGTTTGCCCTATGAGTTTCTTCAGTTCTGCTAAACTGTTTATTTTTCCCAAGACTTTCTATGCTTTACCAAATCCCCTATTTCTGGAGCTTCCTCCTTGTTATCATCATTACTCTGACAAACATCTGCTTATACCTAATGTATCTTTCTCTATGAAGCCTTTCTGGTTTCACACAAGGAATTAATCAGCTCTACTTTTGTCTCATCAATCCATCCAGTACTTACCTGTTTTGACATTTATCACATTGTATTGCAATTATTTATCCGAGCTCAAGATATTCATTGTACCAAGTTATGTTCTTCCTTTAAGGCAGATACCTTTTCTTTTTTGCTTCATGAATCAATGTCACTGCCTTATTCTGTTTTGTGACCTTGTGGTTGAGGTGATAAGACAGTCTGGACCCTCTGAACAGCCTGGCTTTTGCTCTTTTGCTTTAGATACTCCATACTGGAAGCATATTGGGTGAGCCAGCTTTCTCAGGTAAAGCCCTCCATGCTTATCTCTAACGTCATGCAGTTTAGGTGGAAGAGATGGCCCAGCAATCTCAAATTGATGAAGTAGAGCAAGGAGAGGAATTAGGCTACCAATGTAGCCTTGAGCTCGTAATATGGCTTCAACTCAGTTTTTCCAGGGAAGATCTTTGGGGATTTGTAAGGAACTTGCCAAAGAAGTAATAAAGTAGTGCTTTATTTTCCATTTGTCTGTTATTCCTCATGTACCATTTGATAGTGAGAGGAATAAATATTAGGATTTTAAATTCAGTCTCCTCAACCTCTAAAATGTATTACAAATTCATTAATAAATATTAATTTGCAAACTCTTCTGCATGAGCAGCTGGGGTTGGGAGAAGGGTTATCGTATTTCAAGGGATTCAATCAAAGAACTTAATACTTTAAGGTGCGTCTCAAACAATGAGATGAATGGACACCAAAGAAGTGTAAGATAAATTCCCTTACTGTGTATAAACTTGTTATTAACTGGAGACACTATAATCCCCTAATTAAAAAATCTGTTAGTTGATTGATTACACTGTGGTTAGAAAAAATATATTTGCACACAATATAGCAATTAAAAAACGTACGAGAAAGTCTCTAAGCAGATACTCCACAATCTTCATGCTAGGCATAACCAACAGTCTATACATACTCATTTGATGATGGCATCATTTCTTCAGTCCTTTTTAATTTAATGCCCCCCAATTAAATGATAATCCTGCATTTCTTAATTTTCCATATATTTAAAGTTATTGCACCCATCTTCAATTACTTACAAAGTATGAGCCTTTTCTATGTGTCAAGATTATCCTCTAATTTTTCCAACATGAAGTCTTTGAGGAGTATGTGAATTATTGATTCAGTATGGATCAGAAAGAGTATCTATTGTTCAGATTTTTCTGCTACCTAGAACATCTTCTCCTGTGCAAATTCTGCCCATGATTCAAGACCTCTAGTATGAAGCCTCTCAGATCAATTTGGTGCATATTAATTTCCCCAGTCACTACAACTATAGCACTTACAAAGTGTACGAAATTAACATAACACTTAATAGGGGTTGTTAAGTCATCATGCTTAAAACTTAAAACTTTTAGGTTTTAGACTACAGATATGAGAGAAATAACTGGAAGATGGCATTTAAAGGGAAAAAAAGACTTCTTCCTGAAATTTGATATAGATTTCAATTGTTAAACTGTGTGATCTCATTTAATTCTTACAGTAATATATGCAATTTTATCCTCATTTTTTAATGTGAAAAGTGCTCAGTGTCACACAGCTAGGAAATTGAACAATCAGTGTTTAAACTGAAAGTCGTAGCTGCTTCTGCTCCCCGCATGGAAACTCTGAGGAACTTGCTCAGACTCTCTCAGATAGGAAGTTAAAGGGACTGGATTCATACCCAAGCTTTCTGCCTCTCAGTCTAGAGCATATTCCACTGTTCCGTAGCCATAAACTCATATCATATAAGGATAATATTCCTGTTTACAATTATGTTCTTTTGGGTATAGAGGAAGTGTGACATTCTTTTTTAACATGTCTTTTCTACATTGCATATGCAATTTGAAATGTGTATTTCATATGTTTTAAGGTGAAGTATTTTTCTTCTTTTCTCTTTGCTTTGCTGCCCTTTCTCTGCACATTTATTCCTATCCCCATGCCCACTTACACCCCCAACCAGGCAATTTATTTTAACTAGCTGTTATATATTCTTCCATTTTTTTCTTCCTGTTCATATCATCATATTCAAATGATTAGTATTAGATCACATTTTAAAAGCATCTCTATTATCACGTGGAAAACTAATGGGTACATTTCATTCATTCCTTTTAAGTGACTGAATAATAGTCCATACTAAGGATGGACCATAAATTGCACAGCTGGTATGCAATAATACATTAGAAGACATCAGTATCTTTCAGGAGTAATGTTCTCCATGCTATGTGGCTTGGTTTTGTTGTTTAAAACACCCAGTGCCAATAGTTATTTTTTTTCTTATGATGGATGTGGACCCATGTTGATAAGCTAAAGTACTATAAACCTTTCATTGATATAGAAGTTGCTTGTTATTTCTTGTAACTATTCAGTGAAAATCATGCCATGGATTTGAGATCCACAAAGCTCCTTGAGCATTTTCATTTAAGTGAAAAGGATTTGAATTACTTACGCTAGATAGAAGGCTTGAGCAAGCATTAAGATCAGTAGGCAATCTGAAAGTACAGAACAATTTACTCAGTATTTCATTCAGACGTTATACGTCATAGGTTTGTATGGTAGTTATGATTAATATAAAATGAGAGGGTTAGTTTAGCTGCAATGGATCTCTTCTGGTGTCAATGTACCACGATTCTAATTTCAACCCCCCACTTTGAGGCATTGTAAATAATAAAATCTATAAAGTATATTACAATTTTATACACTCAAAAGGGGAAAATTAATAGCTTTCTTGCAAAATTGTTCTTAAGAAATGTGGTTTCATTTCCTATTGGGTTGCAATTTGCCATATATCAGCATCCAAGGGCCAGGCTGCCCAACCTGAAAATGATTATTTTCTTTCTTTTCCTTAATGTATCGGAAGTGGATCTAAAAGAACCTCCAGTACGCAGGGGGGTTAATTATCCTGGCAGTCAGTTAAGTTTTGTAAGTTTTAGGTGATATGAGCAGAGCCCTAAAAAAGACTCCACGCTACTGCTGCCTGCTGTGAAGAAAGAGCCTTGTGCTGCCACCACTGCAAATATTGTTCAAATTACCCTAAAATTCCCCTGGTTTTCCATGCATCTGGCTCCTGGAGAGCGACACAGCTCCAGTGAGGTCATTTATTCTGTCACTTCAGCCCACTCGGCAATCATGACAACTATATCTTCCACTCAATCTGATGCAGGAGGCTTTTGTGCAAGACCTTCTATGACCCGAGTAAGGAAAGTAATTATTCAAAACAACATCACTTCTTGTTTCTCAAGTGCCACCCACTCCTTTGCAGAACTACCTAAATGCTCCCCAATTTGATCTTCCCACTCAGATCAATCTCTCCAATTCTCCTTAAGGAATGTGTAAATAAACAGCCACCTCTCACATCTTAGAACTTTACTTTCCGAAAGGCAACGCGGTGTGGCCGGTCTCTCTGCAGTCAGAGTGTCTGGGCTAGAATTCCTTTTCTACCTCTAGTGAGATATGGGATCTCAGCTTAGTTATGCCCTGTGACTCAGTTTCTCATCTAGGAAATGGGGATAACAACAGGACCTACTTCATCACGTTGTCGTGACAATTAAATCAACTAATATATGGAAGATAATTACTACAGTGCTTAGCACATAGCAATTGACATTGAAGGATTAGCTATGATTATTATAACCTGGGTGAACAGATATTGACTGTGCACCTACTAAGTGCCAGGGACTGTTATAGGTATGTGGTGGAATTCACTAATAAAAAGCAAATTAATAAAAAATAGACATACATTTCTTGTATAAAGTGAAGATTTCCACATTATTGATTTATCAGCAAGTTATTTCTGAAAGAGGTGAGGAAACAGTAAAAACAGAAATCAGTCACGATGAAGTCAAATTGTAGGTTCACTTTCCTGTCTACCACCTCCCAACTTACCTTTCCATCTCCACCCTGCCCCATTCAAAACCTGAAGTTCCACTCTAAAGCTGGTAGGATGTTAGAGAGAATTTCAAATGTTCAACATTGCTGACACGCCCTTTGGAGTACTGGTGCAGCCCAGGCGCCTGCACTGCTCTGGACATATAAAATCTCTGCCCCTGCAGGGCTAAACGTCCCACAATTTGATTAAACATTTGATTAAATGTTTTCCTGTACAAAGGTGCATTGATATATTTTTATTTAAGTATAAATACTATGAGCATTTATATGAACTTGAAAAATACAATCTCTTCTTTAAACAGTTACATATACGCGAAGATAATTTGACATTCTCAGCTTTCCATATATTCCTATAAAAGACCGAGAGATTCATTCTGGCATCATTTGGGTACTTCATCTTCTTTGTGCAGGACAATTTGCAGTCATTTCATTTGCTCTTGCCTAATGTAAAACTATAGAAACCATGCTCCTTTAAAACATAGTCTTGATTTCTTTAAAGGCAAAAGCAAATGAGCTATTTTAATACTTGAAAAAAAAAATAAAAAGGAATCTTCAGTAGAAAGGAAGAAATATTCTTTAATAAATGCCTCATAGTCATATGTAAAATGCATTTGTTTTTACCTATTTTTATGCTATTTAAATTTTCTGCATTGTTTCCTGAACAATAAGATGTCTTTGTTATTATATAAAGGCAATTTCTAGTTTCCATATTTAGTAAACTAGATATTGCAAATTTTTGAGATAAATGAGCCAGGAATTCTATTAGTTACTAATATAAGAATTCAGACATTTTATTTTATATGTCACCGTCACCTTATACCTCATCATTCTGAAAAAGAATGCCTCAGAGGTCAGAAGCATAGTTCTTTATTCTTTTATGTGCTAAAGTATAAGACCTGTTTAGCATTGTGTGAATTTTTTTTTTTCTCAAGTAGATTTGCATGCATAGCTTGGATAAGCTGAATAACTCTATACAACCAAACTTTTTTTTTTCTACTTGTTGGGACTCTTTCTCACCAAATCTCTATTTCTTTGAGACCAAGAGTATAATGCTGTTTCTTAGTATCCTTCTGTTTTCTTTTTAAATCTCAGAAAAGGTAAGTGGATTAATATATATTTTTGGACTTGGACATGATGTGATTTTATACATGAAGCATTATGTACATTCAACCTTTTTACAAAATAACTTTAAGGCACTTTACAAACATGGATAAAATATAAATTAGATATTTTAATGCAAAACACATACGAGAATTGAGTCAAAGGAGAAATAAGGGTACAGCCATAAAATGGAGTTAAAACATGAGTGCTTTATTCATTCAGGTTCTGTCCTGTTACCTGCTGCAGTGTAGCCACACCACTCCAAAACCTAGTGCCTTCGAAAAATAATTTATTATTGTTTCTCACATTGTTGTTGGTTGATTGAACGCAGTAGGGTAGCTCTCACGCAGGGTTTCTAGTGAAACTGCACTCAGATGTTCACTGGGGCTACAGCCATCTGAGATGGCCATCCACTACCATTTCACAGGGGCTGCCAGCCAAACACCATTCATGGTCTCTCCATGTCATTTGGGTTTCACACAGCATGGATTCTGGGGTCTTTGTGATAGCACGTCCAAAGCAAACATTCCAAAAGACCCTGGTAGAGGCTGAAAGGCTTCTTACCACCTGGCCTCTGAAGGCATAATATTTACTTCTACCAAAGCAGTCACAAATCCCACCCAGATTTATGGGGTTGGAGAAATAGATCCACCTTTTAATGGAGTGACAAAGTCACATGCATAAAAGTATATGGAATTGGGAAATATTATTGAGGTCATTTTAGGAAAATATAATCTGCCATAAGTTTTATGCTGTTGCTAATGTTTATGTATCCTTTCATTAGACAAAGTAAAGAACTCAATAGGACTGTTCCCTGAAGTGTCCTTGAATATAGTCCAACGAAGTCACACCAAAGAACAATTCAGTGAAAACAATAAAAGCCATAAACGTCCCAAATTATATGATCCAGGTAACTACGTTTTGCTATTATATCTGAATCCAGAGGTAGCTTTAAAAATCCATGTCTATATCAGTATTTCCCATACTGTATCCAAACACCAGTATTCTGATTAAAGTTAATAGGGCCTATTTGAAAAAATAAAATAATATTTTTATTATTAAAATATTCCATAGTATTATTAAAACCATTCCAAAGGTATTCCATAAGTAAAAGTTTTTGAGAAATCCTGCATAGTTTACCCATAACCACTGCCCAACTCTACCACTGACTGAGTCAGCCTGTCAATTCTTTTAGTATATAAAATATTTTAAGAATTACTGTTTTGATCTGCTCGGTGGTTTGTGACCATCTAGAGGGGTGGGATAGGGAGGGTGGGAGGGAGATGCAGGAGGGAGGAGATATGGGGATATATGTGTATGTATAGCTGATTCACTTTGTTATAAAGTGGAAACTAACACAATTGTAAAGCAATTATACTCCAATAAAGATGTTAAAAAAAAAAGAATTACTGCTGTTTTAAAAAAACACACAAACAAAAATGTTGATGCTAGCTTAACGTAATTTTGCCATACCTTTTTAAACTCAGAACGCTTCTTTCTTTCCCTTGAGTACACTAACCAAGATCTGAGAGATCACACAGCACATAGATTGGGAAGTACTGATGTGATACAGTGCAGAGTTTCCACATCCTTCCACTGTCACTCATCCATAATTATTGACTCCATCAGTAGAGTTGGTCAGAAATATTGAGTAGCACTCTGTTTGACAATAAACTCTAAGTCAAGTACCTGTCAGTTGTGAAATGAAACTCCTTTGCATTCAATTAATTCAGGAATGTAGTTAATAATTTTTCTGTGAAAACAACAACAAAAGAGGACACAGTAGCTTTATTAAGTAGCAAACCAAGGGCACACCTCCCTCATACAACATAACAAATGATTGGGTGATGGAGAGCCCAGACAACTCCCGATCTGTGGCATAATGAGGGTAATTTAGTTAAAGTTCTCCCTGGCCAATATACAGGCAAATATCCACCTAAATGAACTTTATAAATACATTGATCTTAATATTAAATTTCAAGGTTATTAGTGTAAAATCCAAAGTCAGTGTGAAAATCTACTGTTTTTTTTTCATTCACTTGATAACTTTCAGAGCAGCTTCAAGTTTAGAACATACTTGCAAATATTTAGCTCTCAAAAAATACTATTATCCTAAAATTTAGATGAACATATTTTCATTTTGTAAAATGGCACATAAATTATTTTGTATTACAAGTATTATTCTATATTTAATCATTGTGTAACTAGTAAGAATGTAGCATTTTCTAAACAAATGTGAAGTCACTAATATATAGTAAGTGAATGCATAATCAAGTAATTTTTTATTGAAGTATAGTTGATTTACAATGGTGTGTTAATTTCTGCTGTACAGCAAAGTGATTCAGCTATACATATATATGCATTCTTTTCTTATATTCTTTTCCATTATGGTTTATCATAGGATAATGAATATAGTTCCCTGTGCTATACAGTAGGAACTTGTCGTTTATCCATATTCAAGTTTTTTTTTGTTTTGTTTTGTTTTTTTTTCCGCGGTACGCTGGCCTCTCACTGTTGTGGCCTCTCCCGTTGCGGAGCACAGGCTCCAGATGCGCAGGCCCAGCGGCCATGGCTCACGGGCCCAGCCGCTCCGCGGCATGTGGGATCTTCCCGGACCAGGGCACGAACCCGCATCCCCTGCATCGACAGGCGGACTCTCAACCACTGCACCACCAGGGAAGTCCCGCAAGTATTTTTAAGGTTATATAATGGTATCCAGTTCTGACTCTGCTCTAGGAAGTTGATACTATTTACAGAATAATATTTCTACATAGTGCTCTGACTAGAAAAAAAAGAAGACAAATATTTAATATCAGAAAAATTAGGAAGCAAGTTTACATATACAAGGAATCTATTTCAGAAGTTTGGTATATTTAGTGAGACCAAACTTAAACTACTTCCTATTTTCTCTTTCTGTGACAACCTGAGTCAAAAAGCTATGACCTAAAACATATTGTACACTAAGACTGTATTTCATCTCACCCAGATCTAGTTGTGGAACTTTTGCACAACAAAATGACAGATTCAAAAATAAAATGGTGCTACCCATGACATTAAAGAAATTTTGAGTCTCTGATTTACTATGACGGTGTACAAAAGAGAAAGGGAAATAATGAAGTTGTGTTTAAGGAAAAATGAATTTATGAATTAGTGAGGAAGTTAAAGACATTTTTAAAGGAAAGTAGTTTGCAGGGATGCCTTCCCTGAAGCTACACAAAACTGAAAATCATCTACTGAATCTGAAAACAGCATTCAATGATATCTTCTTGTCTACCCTTTTAATGGATGATTTGTATGCAACACTTCCAAGTGCAATGAGAGTATTACAGACTACTGAATCAGACATAATCACCCGATAGACCCAGCAGGGGAAGCTTGAGATAATAGGGAAAGGGTGAAAAATCCCATGTTCAAAAAGTATTTTTCTCTGAAACCACACAAGCAACACAGCCTGTGAACACTGAACACATCATTACGAAGCCTTAGCTGCAGCCTACACCTCTCATTTTTAAAGGGAAAATAACCACGACCAAGAATTAACCTGCTTCCTTTAGCACTCTGTCTCTAATAAGCTAAATCTCAAAGTGAGTGATAATTGCCTTTTGGTGGCACTACAGGCACTAATATGCTTGAAATGAAGGCAGATATCTTGGTTTTAGTTAAATTCGTTTGCAAGAGGTGACACTCCAAAAGTATTGTATGCTAATGAAAACCAATAAGGAGACCTGTATACAGTAACCTGATCACTGAATAACAAACACACAAAGAAATAATACCAGTTTATAAGCGAGAAATGATAGCTAAATTTAAAGAATTGCCTCCCTTATTGAAAGAACACATCCATGGGGATTCCCAAAGTCATAATCCCAGTCTAATAATGAGAAAAACATAGTCACATCCCAAGTGAAAGACATTCTACAAAAACTCCTCAAAACTGTCAAAGGCATCAAAAACATGGAAAATCTGAGAACTTATCGTAGTCACTGGAGCTAAGGAGACCATAACTAAATATAGTGTGGTGCCCTCAATGGAATTCTAGAACAGAAAAAGGATATTAGATAAAAACTAAGGAAATCTGAATAAGTTAAAAACTTTACTTAATAATAATGCATCAGTGTTTGTTCATTGATTGTGACAAATGTACTAGGCTTGGGTATACAGGAACTCTGTACTAGCTTCACAATTTTTCTGTAAATCTAAAATTTTTCTTCTAAAATAGAAAATATTATTTTAAACATTTAATATTTTTTAAAAATTCACCTTGAAATATAATTCAATTCTCATGCCAGAAAGTGAAATTATATTGGCAAGTGGAAAAGATTTCTTTTGCATTCTTTAGTTATAAGCTGCACCCACCATGCAATCTCTGTTTACTTTCAAATACACTGTGTTACTTGGTACTGATAAAGTTCTGCACCATCACTCAAATAACATGAAAACAGGAGATAACCTCAATGTTTGACCTGAAATAAAAGTGACCACATTAACACCTACCTAACAGCATATGTAATTGCCCTGGCTGACTAATAATCTCTTTCAGGTTTTGACCCTGACAACAAACACTAAATTAAAATGCTTGAGTACAGCAAGGGTGGCCTCTGGCTCTGGAGCATGGAATCAAAAAATGCTGGACATTTTCTAAGGTCAGAAAAAGGGTGAAGACCCAAGCTGATAGAATGAACAATCCAAAGAAGAAGGGCAAGGTGGTAGAACAACTTCTGAGGCAATAGGGTTTCAAAAGGGAAAAAAGGAAATTATAGTAGCTGCATTTGGGAGTCATGATACAAAATAGAGGCTTTATACAGGGTGCTTTAGTGTCACCTGCCCTCGTATTTGGAGGGCACCGTCAATGAGGAGGAATCTGAGCCAACTAGGACAACAGTTTTTATATCCCTTAGCTTTCAGAGTCTAAGCATGAGACATGAATAGGAATTGTCTAAGTTAAAGTATCAGGTATAGCAATTTTGAGAACTGAAAGAATGAAGCCCTTA